>NC_143140.1:86720286-87026207 GCF_059928025.1 Delphinapterus leucas | reverse complement strand
GGCGGGTTGACTGGGGGTTTGCTGGTGTCTGGTGGCCTTGGTAGGATGGCTGGGATGAGTGGGGCTAGTCTCCAGCAGACTCTCCTAGCCTCAGAGGTCCAAGGCAGCAAGAGGGCAAGCTGCGGTGGGAAAGTGCTTTTCAAGTCTCTGCTTGCTCTTTATTGCTGTCATCCTATTGGCCAGAGTAAGTCATGTGGCCGGATCCGGAGTCAATGTGGGAGGGTCTGACAAAGGAGGCGCAGGGAGAAGAATCTGTGGTCGTTTTCGCAACCTACTGCAATTCAGTACTGTGATTACCCTCATTTTACAGGGAAGGAAACAGTAGCAGGTTAAATAACTTGCCCAAGATTGCACAGCTAGTAACTGCAGGAGAGAGGATTTAACCCAGGCAATCTGGCTCCAGAGTCTGTGTTTATAATGATTATGCTGAACAAGGGGGTGCGTGCATGTGAAGCTTGGGGAATGTCAACTCAGGCCACTTAGAAGAGGAGGTGTGGGATGACCTGGAACGCTGACTACTGGGGAAATGTATCAAAGATGTTTATCTCTTACTGAGTATCTGTGTACTTGGGTCAATGACTGTAGAATCAACCTGTCTCTAGCATCAGGAAATCTATCAACAGTGGTACCATTTATAGATATAAAAGATTAAAAAAAGGACACAAACTAAAAATTTGGTTATACTGTGGAAAAGCAATACCAATTATAGTGATATAAGAGAACCAATGACTACGTCTGCTCATGACCATGATCACTTTTCTGGCAAAGACATATCGAGCATGTGCTGTTCGCCAGGTGCCATGCACTTTGCTGTGAATGATAAAGGGAAGAATCTTGTCTTCATGAAGCTTATAGTCCAGCAGGACCAGAAGCATAATGATTACACAATCACAAGACTGCATCATTAAAGTTTTGATTATAACAAGCTCTGATTGAATGTGCTCCAACTTCTTTTACCCATGTCGCATGATTATCCAATTACTGATTAAAAAATTCAAGGCAATCCTGTTGAGAGTTGATGGGACGTAATGAGTGTGGCGCCTACCACCAGCTGGAGACGGTCAGCATCCTGGAAGGCTTCACCCCTGGGCTCTGACCGTCAGGCAGGGACCTAGCCTCTGTTCCCAAGGGGGGGGGTGCCCCACAGGTACTTGTCCTAGATGCAGTTTGAACCTCCTGAAGGCTACACATGTCCTTGTCATTGGGTTGTATTGGGAGTTAGATCTCCTTTCTCCTTCGACTTTGTGTCCTTGCGCTCAGTTTATGCAGGGTGCTCAGAGGTTTTGTATAAAATATTCATTCAAACCAAAACAGGGAAAGCCTGCCAGGCTGTGAGCAGCCTCTGGAATGCTGGTTTTCTTGGTGCCTGGAGGACACCTCCGAGGCTGAGCCTGAATGATAGATCTGGTACAGGAGACGCAAATCCAGAGTCCGAGGAAATTAAATGACAAGAAACCGAGTTTGCTGCATAGCAGACCTGAAGTTATTAGTTCACAGGGAGACTTTAGCTCTCCCAGGGGTTTTTAAACAATGTGATTCTGAACCACTCTTTTAAGAGAATGTGGTTTCATAAGATTAAGAAAACTTTTTTTTTTGCAGTACGCGGGCCTCTCACTGTTGTGGCCTCTCCTGTTGCGGAGCACAGGCTCCGGACGCACAGGATCAGCGGCCATGGCTCACGGGCCCAGCCGCTCCGCAGCATGTGGGATCCTCCTGGACCGGGGCACGAACCCGTGTCCCCTGCATCGGCAGGTGGACTCTCAACCACTGCGCCACCAGGGAAACCCTTAAAAGGGTTTTTGAGGTGGCTTAAAATATTAAAGCATGTATAAAGTAGGGCAGTGAAAACAGAGATAAGAAGAAGCTCAGAAGTCAGGGGCTAAGGGCGAGGTGGATGAATTTAGTGCTCGTTCTAGGAGTTACTAATTCAGGACATAAAGGTGTTCGTGACAGATTGTGCAGTTCATATAGCCTGATTAGAGAAAACCTAGAGAGATGAATATTTTCCAGGTACTGAATTTTCTGAGGTTTTTTGGGGGGTCTTATTCCTCATATGAGGGGCATTGGAGAGTAGCTTGAATAATGTCATTGCAGCCACTTGGTAAAAGGTATAAAAACTTAAAAAAAGAATAGACAAAGAAAACTTGAGCGAGCCTTGGTGTTAATTTGCAAGATGAACAGATTCTTTCCTTCTCTGAGCTTTTATTCACTCACCCCTGCCAATCTCACAAGGCAAAGAGAAATCCTTTGCTAAAATTGCTGGAGGAGAACAACAAAAAAAGGGCTGCAGGAGGAGCTGACAGTAATCCTTGGAGTTAAGAGAACAAGGAGAGAAAAGTGAATTTGTGACAAGTCATTATAGAGGATGTGAAGCCCTGTTACTCCCAGAATACAGATTTAAGATGGTGACCACAGACTCAGGCAAAACTTAAAAGTTTTTTGTCTAGAGAGCTGACACTGATTCCTCTAAAGGAATCCTGGTTAGGGAGCTCATTAGCCAACGGAGGTAACACAAATGGTTTTACCTTCACTTACACCAGCCGGGAAAAAGGAGGTAATTATTGGAGAAATAGACGTGACCTCTGGATAACTGAAAGTATAAGAAAACATTGACCCTTTGCAGTGCAGGTTACAGGAAGAAAACATCACAATACTTTAGCTCTTGAGTCTCAAGCGTCATCAGATTCGATGGCTGTAAACGATTTCCACCAGCGCCCTGTTCCCTGCAGGTGAGCCTTTGAAACTGTGGGCTCGCAGGCACTGCTTCCGGGGAGAGGCTGCAAATTTCAGTGCCTGGAATCACAGCCGTAATTGGGGAGAGCTGATCTGTCCTCCTGGAGAACTTGGAAAGGCTCCACTGAACAGGGCAGGGACCACTTTGATCTCTGAAGTTGGGTCTTCCAGGGTTTCTGCCGCTGCCTCGGTCTTTGCATTCCTAGGATTCGTTAATTCAATCAGCACATGTGTTTTGAGTATCTCTGTGTGACCAGGCATCGTGCGAGGGGCTCACACCACCAGGAACGAGAACAGACACATCCCTGCTCACTGTCACCACACTGAAGAACCAAGAGAAGCACTAGGAAGCGCAAGAACGGGGTCCACCGAGTCCTACAGCACAGGAGCCGGAACTGCTGGGGTTGGGCTGGAGGCTGGGGTCCATGGGCAGAACGCCCTGGGGGTGAGGCGCTCCGGCAGGAGGGCTGCTGTAGCGTCAAGGGGAGGTAATGGTGGGAAGGACCGCATTCCCTGCCGAGCGTTCGCAAAGCCCACGGGGAGGATGGAGAGGATAGGCTCCCCATAAGGCTTTATGGGTTCATCCCAAGAGTAATGGGACACCGTGGCAGTGTTGCAAGCAGGGGAGGGTATGATCAGATCGGGGTGTTGGAAAGATCACTTTGGCTAAAGTTTGAAGAATGAATTAGAGAAGGGCCTGAATCGGGTTACTTTATTCCTTTGAATACCTCTGATTTTACTTCTTCAAGCTTAAGTGATTTATTTGGATAATGCTATGGTTTTTATTAGTTAGGGTTAGAGTGACCCTGCATCCCAGTTTGCCTACAGCAGTCCCCGTTTAGATCTGTGGTCCTGGTATGAAGGTTAAGAGTGCCTCTTCTAGTCTCGAAAGTGGCTGAGTTTGGGCAATGGATTATATGCTCGCTCTTGGTAGAATGTTTCTAATCGCTGTTACGGAACACCAAACAGACCAGCTTGCCGCCGACAAGGGCGATTCCTGGCTCTCCTTCCGAGACAGCCAGGGAGAGGGCAGCCGCAGGGTTGGCTGTAACCTGGCCCCACGGTATCTCCACCATCCTGTGTCTCTACTCTGCCTCGCAGAGGGCGCGCTGCCCACAGCCTGGCTTCCCTCCGGCTGACGACACTGTCACAGCTGTCTCAGAGGCCCATCCATGCAACACACCATCCAGAAAGACGGTCTCTTCCAGCAAATCTCTGCTCGTGTCTCGTTAGCCCAAACTGGGTCACAGGCCACTGCTGAACCAATGCCATGGTTGTCTGAATGCCACTCTCTGTGCCTGAACCCACAACTGCAGGACGTGAGATAGAATTGTCCCATTCTCTGTCTTAGACTAATCAGGGCCCTCCTGATTTGGGGGTCCACCTTTCCCAAAGTCCCTGGGCTGCATGAGGTAGGGGAGGCTACCTGGATGAAAATCTGAATTCCCTTAGCAAAAGCAAAAGGGGAGGACGGATTCCAGATGCAATCAACAAAGGTGGCCCACACAAGACATTAGGACAGGAGGACTCTTCTGTCGTTGAGGAGTTTGGAGGAGCTTGTTTGGAGGTCCTAGCATCTACCCTGGACAGAGGACGGCCCCTCTCTTTCGGCGAAGGTCATCCTCTTTGACTGAGTGCCTCAGGAAGAAGCACACGGAGCGGGGGGGAGGGAAGGGACACCTGCAGGCCAGCCAGATCAGCTGAATCAACCCTGGCGACCAACAGGGTGACAGATGTTGCGGCCAGATTGCCCTCACGTCTACTGTAGTGTTTTGGAAGGGGAGAGCTCTTTAAAGGACAACAAAATTCCTCATGATATATCTCATTAGCAACTCTTTGTGAACAGACACACTCAAGAATATTCAAGAACACTCAAGAACCAGGAGACTTAAGTATCGACTCAGATTCATTTTGGAAGCTGAAATTCACTTCTGCGTTTTCCTTTCTATTGCTTCGGCATCACTGAGCTCCTGACGTGGTATATATTTTAGCCCTAATAGTGACTCTGCCTTCACAACGTTATCTTCAATGAATTTTCTTCTCTCAGTCCCAGGAGACACAGACTGGGTCAGGAAAAGACAAACCTGAATCAGTATCTAAATGTGTTTGCCTCTGACTTTGAATCCTTGACTTAATTCCAAAATAAAACGTAAGCGCTTTAGGACTGACCATGATTTTGTATCTTCTGACTTTTGGCCCTTGTGCGTTAATACAACAGCTATAACCTCATAATCTGGGGGGAAGAATTAGACAGCTTTACCCTGAGCTTGGAAAAGGTTGAAGGCAATGCTTTTTTCTTGATCCCAGAGCCACTTCTGGAAAATCTTGCCTTATCATCCTTCTAGCTGCGCCCACCTGACATGAACGGCCAGAGGAGGAGAGGTCAACGCTGGGGTCTCTGCTCTCCAGCCAACAGGTGAGCATTTTTGTTGGGTCAAGGGACAACTGGGAGGCAGCCAGACTGGAGCCCTTTTGCTGTCGCCGTGGAAGCAGGAGGCTGCAGGATGTGCCCTGGGGGCAAGGCCTGGGGGGTGGTCCCCAGTGGGCCAAGCCGTGGGGGGGGTGCTGGGGGTGAGGAGGCCCCGCAGGACTTCAGAGGAAGCACCACCACACAGCAGCCCCGACAGCCAAGGGGGGTTATGATGGCACCTCTGCCTCTTTCCTCACTTCACAGCCGTTGGAAGAAGACGGGCAAGGCGGCAGGATGGGGAGAGAGCCAGCACTGCCCATCCTCACACCGGATCTCTGAAGCAAGGGCCTTGTCATTACTGGCAAGAAGGAGGTGCAGATGTGAAACAGAAGCGGATTAACTTGGGTCGGACAAGGGAATTCCCTGGTGGTCCAGTGGTTAGGACTCTGTGCTCCCAGTACTGGGGGCCGGGGTTCGATCCCTGGATCTCACAAGCCCCCACCCCCACCAAAAGCAAAAACAAAAGAAACATGGGTTGGACAAGAGTTGTGTTTTTTAAAATAACCCTGTATTGGGACTTCCCTGGTGGCACAGTGGTTAAGAATCTGCCTGCCAATGCAGGGGACATGGGTTCGAGCCCTGGTCCGGGAAGATCCCACATGCCGCGGGGCAACTAAGCCCGTGCGCCACAACTACTGATACTGCGTTCTAGAGCCCACGAGCCACAACTAACGAGCCTGCGTGCTGCAACTACTGAAGCTCACATGCCTAGAGCCTGTGCTCCACAAGAAGAGAAGCCACCGCAATAAGAAGCCCGTGCACCGCAATGACGAGTAGCCCCTGCTCACCGCACCTAGAGAAAGCCTGCACGCAGCAACAAAGATCCAACGCAGCCAAAAATAAATTAAAAATAAATAAATAAATAAATAAAATAACCCTGTGTCATCAGAGATATAAGGAATCAGAATAGTATCATTAAAGGACCAGAAATGTATGAGAAAAATAAAGCAATTCAATTTCATATTTGTTTAGTGTTCAATACTAAGTTAAGCTTGTTCAATGAAACAGTTAGCTACCCATGCCTAGTACGAGTGATGCCAAACCTGTCTAACTTTTATCGGAAACAGGATTTGAGTTCAAAGAGGCCCGTGACAAACTCAAGTGGCATATCTGTAGCTAAGGCACACAGCTCCATCCCACTCAGCCTCAATTACTTGCATGTGACCTGTTTTGTTTTTTTTTTTATTAATTAATTTTATTTTTGGCTTTGTTGGATCTTCGTTGCTGCGTGCGGGCTTTTCTCTAGTTGTGGTGAGCGGGGGCTACTCTTTGTTGCGGTGCGCGGGCTTCTCATTGCGGTGGCTTCTCTTATTGCAGAGCACAGGCTCTAGGTGCATAGGCTTCAGTAGTTGTGGCTCACGGGCTCTAGAGCGCAGGCTCAGTAGTTGTGGTACATGGGCTTAGTTGCTCCACAGCATGTGGGATCTTCCCAGACCAGGGCTCGAACCCGTGTCCCCTGCACTGGCAGGCGGATTCTTAACCACTGCGCCACCAGGGAAGCCCTGACCTGTTGTTTAACAAAACGTTTCTGGAGCACCTACTGTGTGCAAGGCTTCACGTCAGGCACGACTGTTCCTTGCAAACCTGCTGCCTCCTGGGTGTTCCCCATTTAGGGAGCGCCAGGCAGCAAATGGAATGACAGTGCAAGGATGGAGCGACCACTGAGTCTGTCAGGGGGACAGGGGAGGTGTGGAAGGGGAGAGAAGTGTGTTTCTCCCTCCCCAGGCTGGTGACGGAGAGGAGGGCAGGGCATGCATTTGGACTTAAGGAAGGCCTGCCCTGCAGAGCACAAGCTGCTTTCGCCAAATGAGTAGGAATGATAAAAAGTAACTCCAATACTCTGCCTGCCACAACGGGGGTTCAGTCCCCTAAGCTCTCCTCTCGTGAACTCAAGAAAGTGGGCGTTAGTGGATGGACCCCGGCTCGAGCCCTCCGGTCGACCATGTACGTGATGCCTCAGCTATTACTGTTCAGTCAGTGAAATGCCGAGATGGGCCATGGGGGTGTTGGGCAAGATTCACAAAGACATTGGACATCGAATTCTTCGTGTTGATATTTTTTTCCTTCCTTCCAAAAAGAGGCAATAATGGAAGCATAGCATAAATCACTTACTGGCAAAAGGAGACAAATTTGTAAAATGGGCTGCAGCATGCAACCAATTTCACACCGAAAGCCGCTCCTCCTAAATGCTGAAAAGCTATAAATCAACAAGCCGAATGGATTTGTCCCGTCTATTCGATATCTTCTAGGGCATTGAATTTAGAATGTAAGGCAGCAGCAGGGGGAAATTCCTCCAGCAAAGTGCACAAGCTTTGAACATTTTTGAAGTAAAATCCTCCAAGCTGAGAGCTCTCCATCCTCCTTGTTAGGAGGCCTTGACCACTTGTCTGCTGGCTGGCCTCTCCATCATCAGAATCAGAGCTCACCTACAGGAGCAGCGGAAAGGACACGGCCGCCTTGCAGTGACCTGGCTCTGTCTTTGAGTCACAGTTTTCTCATCCATCCAACGGACCAATAAAGGGCAATTGTGATTATGATAAACGTGATAAATGAGAAAAGCTTACAAAGGACTTAAGACAGCCCTTTCCTGAAAACATGGTAGCCATCATGATGGTTGTTTTTAAATTTAGGTCCCCTGCTCCCTTACCCACTTCTTCCTCTTGTCTGGCTGAGAGAACAGGGGCAGCCAGTGTTGCCTTATTCTTACCTTGCCTTCCCTCCTTTCTATGAGAGGGACAAAACCCACGAAGAAATGTCTCTGCTTCATTAAATAACAAAACACATGATGACTTCCTGTCATTTGCGGAGATGTTCCCAGTGGGGAGGGGTCCACCCTGCTCTGGTTTCAGTTACGCTTTGGACAGGGGATGGGTTCCCAGCATCCCAGTCTCCTTTTTTGGGAATGGCGGCCTTTTCCCTTTGCTGGGTGGGGCTATTTTCCAGGCTGAAACAGCAGAGGTCCGCCCTTGATGCTCAGAGCCCAGGGTTCTCTCTGCAGGGCCTGGCCAGTTTGGTCATGAGGGTTGTTTTAACTCACTGTTTGGTACACTCAGCTGTGGAAAACAAAGCTGTGTTGCAAGATTTCTTCATTCCTTGGTCACACACTATCGAGTTACTCATGAATTTAATGTAACTGGAGTTTTTCTCACAGATGAGTCACACGGCAGAAACAGAAGAGCTGACCAAAACCAGACAGGATGCTTACTTTTCAGACTTCATCTTGATTTTTTTCTTCTGTTTATGGGTCATTTATCCCATAGTCTTGACAACAGAGAATAATAAAAACAGATACAGATAGGGTTTGTTTTTTTTTTTTATGGCAGTCGTACCCTAGGGCTTAGAAAGAG
The DNA here is from genome assembly GCF_059928025.1 of Delphinapterus leucas. Taxonomy (NCBI): domain Eukaryota; kingdom Metazoa; phylum Chordata; class Mammalia; order Artiodactyla; family Monodontidae; genus Delphinapterus; species Delphinapterus leucas. The sequence goes on along the minus strand of NC_143140.1, from coordinate 87,017,657 downwards.
GTTTAATGCAGAAAGGCATTCTTTGTTTGTTTTTGTTTTTTTTGCAATATGCGGGCCTCTCACCGCTGTGGCCTCTCGCGTTGCGGAGCACAGGCTCCGGACGCGCAGGCTCAGCTGCCATGGCTCACGGGCCTAGCCGCTCTGCGGCATATGGGATCTTCCCGGACCGGGGCACGAAACCGTGTCCCCTGCATCGGCAGGCGGACTCTCAACCACTGTGCCACCAGGGAAGCCCCAGAAAAGCATTCTTGGTACAGACATTGGGCATGAGAAAAGCATAATGTGGAGAGAGCATTTATTCACTGTCACAGTTCCTTCAGTCTTGGCAAGGGCGGTTTCAGTGGAAGCCTCCATCCAGCTGGGATATGAGCACCTATTTCCTTTGGCTTAGAATGTACAGTGGAGGCCCATTGAAGGTAGCAGGCTAGACCAGGCATATCAAGTTCACGGTATATGCCTTGTTCCTATGCTTTGCTCATGGCAGACATTGCAAATGGCACACAGCACTCTTTCTGGTGCAGCCTCAGAATCCTTCCCAACCCAATCCTTTGGCTAGTCACCAACAGTCCTTCAGTGTAGACATCAGGGATGAATTTCAGTCACTACCCTGAAGGCCAGACCATCGTGTGAGCCTGGATTGATGAGATGTTATCAGCTACCTTGGGGTACAGGATGGCCTATTCTCTTCTAATACACAAACCGTCAGCTGCTCTCACACAGCAGTTGACCCAGAAAACCATTTGAGAGAGATGAGTTGATGAAATTGTTTTCTGAAGTCATGCATTCCCAATCAGTTAGGCCACTACAATTCCAAAGATAATACAGGCCAATCAAAGCAAAGCTCATTCAGGTAGGAAGCAGGCATCTGCTATCATTTGGGATGACGGTGTTGAGGGCTCCCACGGCTGGGCACTCTGTCCTCTGGCACCGTTTTTAGATTGAGGCTGATCTGGTGGAGCCCTTGGCAGGCAGAACTTCTCTCCCAGGGCTGAGCTTTCACAAGCAATCAGAGGTGAACGGAAGTGTGAACGGGGGGACTACAGGATGAGAGACAGGGAGAGGTGAGCAGGTCCAGGCACAGCTGATTCCTTGCCCCTCCTGGCACAGCAGGCATTGTGCACAGCACAGCACCTATGGGTGATGATAATGGGCTTAGTCCCAGGAGTCTGCCAGACCAGTCCCTGACCCTGACATTGCATTCCCTGCCATGAGTGCAAATAACCTGGACCCAGCGGCACTTCTCCTAGGTACAGACCACCCTGCACGAGAGGTCTCTTCTGGTCATCACAAGCCCCTGCTCAGTGACAGGCAACTCCCTTCAGCTTTGAGGCGGCTTCCATGATTGGGCAGCAGACACTGTCAGTCACCTGCCCAACAACCATGCTCCCTCCCTCCTTCCTAACAGAATCCAGTCTCAGAAGAGGATTCTGATAAACCTAACCAATCATGGTAACCCCATGCTGCTTGTCGGTGATTGGTCCATCAATCCAGCCTAGCCAATCAGGGTGCACCATCCAGTGAGATGCTCCTCTAGGGAAGGGATGTTTTGGGGTGAGCTATTTTGAGCAAGGTTTCCCCACTATGCCTCATACTTGCTTTGTCTTTCTTTCCCCCTCCACCAGTGAACAAGAAATGGGCACTAGACAACCTCTTCCTGGTTATCATGGTGTGGGCAGTGTCTGCCGTAACCTAGTCTCAAGGTCTCAGAGGTTCCTTTAGTCTTTTTTTTTTTTAAGTTTTATTTTTATTTATTTATTATTTTTGGCTGCATTGGGTCTTTGTTGCTGTGCGCGGGCTTCCTCTAGTTGCGGAGAGCGGGAGCTACTCTTTGTTGCGGTGTGCGGGCTTCTCATTGCGGTGGCTTCTCTTGTCATGGAGCACAGGCTCTAGGCGTGCGGGCTTCAGTATTTGTGGCACGTGGGCTCAGTATTTGTGGCACGTGGCTCAGTAATTGTGGCTCGCGGGCTCTAGAGTGCAGGCTCAGTAGTTGTGGTGCACGGGCTTCGTTGCTCCATGGCATGTGGGATCTTCCCGGACCAGGGCTTAAACCCGTGTCCCCTGCACTGGCAGGCGGGTTCTTAACCACTGCACCACCAGGGAAGCACCTCCTTTAGTCTTTTAAATCTGCAGGAGTTAAGGAAACGTTGGGGAGCCCAGCAGAGTTCAGGAAGGAATGAGTAAGAGAAATACCTCCTCCTTCCCCTGGTTACCTCATGTACAAGTGATTGCTCTCCAGTGAGGAACCAACAAAGAGTGTTTGAAATGCAAGAAATGGATGAAGCTGGAGAAGCAGGACTTATATGTTGTCTTAGTTTCAATTACATAACAAACTGTCCCAAAACTTAGTGGCATAAAATAACTATGGTTCATTATATTTCATAATTCTGTGGGTTGGTTGGGCTCATAAGGCAGGTTCTTCTGCTCCATGTGGTGCTGACTGCCTATAGCTGGGGCCTCAGGTGGAACTGAAACACCTAAATGGCCTCACTCATGTGTCTGGTACCTTGGCTGGGGGCTGGATTGCTGGGGCTTACTGTGCCTCTCTCTCCATCAGGAAGTCAGTCTCCCGCACGGTGGCTCAGGGCTCCAAGAGAACAAAAGCAGAGCTGCCAGCCCTCCAAAGTTCAAGGTCTGGAATGGGGCAGTGTCCATTTGGGTGCCTTATGTTGGTTAAAGCAAGTCACAGGGTCAGCTCAGACTCAAGGGGAGGTGTAGAAGACCGTGCCTCTTCTTGGGGGAGCTGCTCATGTCAACAGAGGGGAGGGAATGTTCATAGACAATCCCACACAAATGTCATCCTAAGGAGTTTGGAATTTTCCCTGTAGATGCCATGGGGAGCCAGTGAAGGGTTTTAGAAGGGGAGGAACCTGGTCAGATTTGTGTTCTATGAAATCCATTCTGGCTGTAGTTTGAAGACTAGATTGGAGAGAATAAGATTGTGATGAGAAAGGGCCATGAGGAGGTTGCCATCTATGATTTAGGCAGGAGGTGATGCTGTGGGTTGAATTGTGTCCCTCTAAGATATACTGAAGTCCTAACCTCTGGTTCCTGTAAACGTGACCTTATTTGGAAACAGGGTCTTTGCAGATAATTAGAATCAGGGCTTTAGGATGGGCCCTAATCCAACCTGACTGGTGTCCTTATAAGAAGAGGAAGATGCCATGTGAGTATACAGGCACACAGGGGAGCATCGAGGGACAACAGAGGCAGAGTCTGGAGTGATACAGCTGCAAGCCAAGGAAGGTCAAGGACTGATGGCCCCACCAGAAGCTGGAAGAGCCAAAAGGATTCTACCCAGTGTCTCAGAGGGACACGGCCCTGCTGGCACCTTGATTTTGGACTTCTAGTCTCCAGAACTGTGAGCATAAATCTCTGTTGTCTTAAGCCTCTAGAATTGTGGTACTCAGTCACAGCAGCCCTAGGAAACGGATACAGGTGATGAAGGGCTGATTCGGCAGTGGGGGCGGGGGCGGGATGGAGACGGAAGGACGGACAGCAGAGTTATTTCCGAGGCTGAAAGAACTCAGTGGCTGACCGAGTGTGAGGGTCAGGGAGGTAGGTGATGATGCCAGGTTTGGGGCTTGGCTGTTCTGCAGGCTCCTGTTCTTTATTCAGCCCCAGTGTCAGTCTTTGCTAGTCCAAGTTAGATTGGTTAAGCTGTGGCATCACTGAAGTTTTCTACTCACTAGTATCGCAGCTGTACATAAGGGAGTGCAGGGGACCACTGCTGTTTTGTCTGCCCCACAGGCAGTGCACCTTGACTTTGCTTTGCTGAACCACTCTGAGAGATGGAAAGAGAGAGAAAGGTTGAGAAATCAAGTCTTTATGATGTCAACTGGGCCCTCAGCTCAAGCTGGTCTGATGCTAGATTATCCCTGTGAAGCAGTAAATCCTTTGATTTTGCTTAAGCAACTCTGCCTTGGGTTTCTCTCAGTTGCAACCAACGAATCTTAACTTACGTCCTGGCTAATGTGCTCACCTTGCTCATAATTGGAGGGAGGAACTGCAAATTCCAGGGACCGTGGGGCTCCAAACTGCTCTTTCGGGTTCTTTTCCATCTCTCTAGTTATCTTCTGCAGATCCTTGGGGAGGGAGGGGTTCACCCAGAGGAATTTGCTAAATCACAGTTCACCTTGTAAAGGCCTTGTTTCTTCATCACAATTTTTCTGTTACTCTACACAACCATTTTATCTTCTTTTGAAGTCAGAGACACTGGATTAGAAATTGAGGCACACAGAATGAACGTCCGTCCACACTCTGGGTGGTGGTGAACGCACGCAGGGCGGGACCCCCGGTGATTGAGCCCCACTCGCTCTAAGCGTGGTCTTTTCATGCTGTTGTGGCCTCTGAGAAGCAGGGACTTTCAGGACACGACGGGGGAAGCACAGCACTGGAGGACGTCTTACTCCCTTGCCAGGGATTTAGGAAAATCGAGTCATTTGTAGAAGAGAGTGTATTTCTGTACTACGAAGTTTCTAGAAAAACTGTTCTAAGGAGGCATAAGTTGCAAAGGGGCAGGAAGGCCCTCACTTCCTCGCGGTCTTTGGAGGTCATCACACACAGAGGCGGGAAGCCTCGGCTCAGTTACTTCTTCCTCTTGGAGCAATAGAGTCGTTACATTTTCCAAACACATTTCCTCTTAAGATGCCCTGAAGTCCTGCTACATCAGGCAGCTGGATGTGCACAAGGCTAAATAGAGCTTGTACTCCACAAAGGAAACCAAGCGCCGGAGGGTGAGCCTAAAATAGCCTCAACGCGGGAAGCCCTGAGCCAATTTTCCTGACTGCTCGCTTATGCGGTGAACGTGTGCAGCTCCCCAGAGAGACATCCCATCCACCAGCCCATCTTCAGACAGGAGCTAGGTACTAGCCGGGGGCGGGGGGGGGGGGGAGATGGGGCTAGTCCATGGGAAGCAGAGCCTCTTGGTGCTACTAAGGGCCTGACGCAGGACCGAGGCCATCTAATGGGATATTCGTACCTGCTGCGACTTTGCGTGGAGAGACACTCGGGAATGTCCTTTGCTGGCTTCGTGATTTATCCACTATGTATATATTTGCTTTGATCATTAATAGCCTATCATTAATTTCTTGAAGATGTGGCCAGTGTTTGTCTTTTTGTCGGTTTTTGGTTTTTAATTGCTAGACTTTAATTTTTAGAGCAGTTTTCAATTCATAGCACAATGAGCAGAAAGTACAGAGGTTTTCCGTATCCCTCTGCCCCGACCTCCCCAGCCTCCTCCACTATCAACTTCCGGCCCCAAGTGGTACATTTGTTACAACAGATGAACCTGCGCAGACACGTTAGTAACATCCAAAGTCCATAGTTACCTTAGGGTTCACTCTTTATGTTGTATATCCTATGGGTTTGGACAAATGTATAATGTCATGTATCCATCATTATAATATTGTACAGGGTATTTTCACTGCCCTAAGATTCCTCTGTGTTCTATTTATCCCTCCCTCCCCTCAGCCCTTGGGAATCACTGATTCTTTTACTTTCTCTATAGTTTTGCCTTTTCCAGAATGTCATATAACTGAAATCATACAGTATGTAGCCCTTTCCGATTGTCTTCTTTCACTTAGTACTGTGCATTTAAGTTTCCTCTTTGTCTTTTCACGGCTTGAAAGCGCATTTCTTTTCAGGGCCAAATAATATTCTGGCAACTGTGAGTAAAAATGCTATAAACATATGTGTACAGGTTTTTCCATGGACATAAGTTTAAAATTCATTTGGGTAAATACCAAGGAGCGTAACTGATGAACCCTATGGTAAGGGTATGTTTAGTTTTGTAAATCACCAAACTCTTTTCCAGAGCGGCTGTACAATCTTGCCTTCCCACCAACAATGCTAAGCGTTCCCGTTGTTCCACATCCTTTCCAGCCTTTGCTGCTGTCAGCGTGTTGGATACTGGCTGTCCTAATAGGTATGAAGAGGAGGCCAGCGGTTCCTCTTAATTACATTTTGGGCAATATTTCAGGTTCTGACTTTGGATGCTGCAGTGGGATCATCTTGAATAAAAGTGTAAGAGAACTAACTCAGACGTTCATCATTCATTGACTATTCAAATATGGTTTTGAGTGACCTGGCACTGGGGATGCTCAGATAAAGGATGCTTTCTGTGTCCTCAAGCAGCTCACAGCCCAGTGGGGGAGAAGGACGAGAATGGAGTGACAATTAGCACCTAAGGGGTATGTGGCAGGGGAGTGCTGTACTCCTGGAGGGGAGGGAAGCCTCAAAAAGGGGCTATAATCCGAGAAGAGGGGAGGGGACAGGGCGGGCCTGGCAGGAGGCAGCCCAGAGCCTCTGAGGGAGGTTAGGGGCTAGAGGCTGGAGGTTGCTATTTCAGGCCTGTTGGAGTTTCCGGTTTGAGGATGCAGAAGCAAGGATTCAAACAGGGAAAGGAAGTGGCTGGGTTTGTTTTTCCGGAGCAAGCAGGCAGGGAACTGTAGGTGTGGAGGGTGGGATCTGCAGATCCACGGGCCCAGCATTCCTTATCCAAATGCTTACGAAGCACTAGTCCCTGCCCTGGGAGGGCCTCTGGTCTAGCAGCAGATTATCCAAACTCTGGCTTCAGGGACAATTTAGACCTCTTCTCTTTACTCTCAGAGCTTGGCCAAGAGCTGCTGACAAGCTATTTCTAAGAGGCTGGGTTCGGGTTATTGATTCCACTCTCCTTGACTCACGCTCTGGTGGAGGGTCAATGAGTCGTGAAATGGCCATAAACAGACGTCACGAGGGACCCACACGGGGATGATGGCGGGGAGCTTCATCCTGCTTTAGGATGGGAGATGGCCCCCACTGCCTGCTTGTTTTTGTTTTTTCAACTCAAACTAGCAGCATTTACATACCATTAGGCCCAGCACTTATGATGACTGTGCTAAAAATCCACAAAGGAGAGAAATGTAAAATCTTCCCCCCAGATGCAGGATATTGTATTTCTCAAACTCTCCTGCGGTCAGTCGGGAACTTATACATTGACGGGCCTTCTGAGGTCAGAGCCAAGGGCAGTGGGACAAACACAGTGAGCGCAGCCTCCGAAGGATGGGCTCTGGGGTCTGTGCTCTTGTGGCTGTGATGTGGCGTTTCCTCTACGTGAAGGCCTTTCAGCCATTTAAAAACACTGAGCGCCTACTACGTGTCAGGCATTGCTGTGGGCACTGGGAATACAGTAGTGGGCAAGACACAGGCCCTGTTTTTATGGAAGTTATGTTCTATCGGGGGAAACAGGATATACATCACTTCAATATCATATATAACATAACGTCGGGAAGCAAAAACTGCTATGAAAAATTTAAACAGCAAGGTAAGGGGCTGGTGATTGATGGGGTGGGTCTTTTAGCGACAGTGATTTGAGTTGAGGGAGTGGGGTCCCAAGCCCAGGGACCAAGGAGGAGAGGCTGGTGTCACCAGAACAAGGCCAGGAGGCAGGGGGTTTGGGCAGGGTGCCAATTCGTCCCTGGGTTGCCCTGCAGCCATTGAGGCAGAACCTCCACGTGGGTGGGAACCAAGCCCCTCTCTGTGGCAGGTACGGATGCCATAGTCACACATCGGGGTGTAAGACAGCGAATTTCCAACTTTGAGCCCACAGCGATCACACTAAAAGTACCTGGGGCTCCTCTAGCATCTGCGTGGCGTTAGTCGCGGTGACCTTGGGAACAAGCCTCTGGTCCTGGATCATGTCTCTGCAGAGATGTGACCCCCCACAACCCACGAGGTGTCTTTGGCGTCTCCAGCAAGCAGCAGTGAGGCTGTGGCCCCTGCCTCTGGCTGTATCGGCTCGCAGTCGCCCCATCTGACCACGGGGAGGCCCACTGCCACCCTAGTGTCACGGTCACACCATAAACCTTACAGATCCGTGTGTTTGCTCAGAAGAATCTGCGGCATATGGCAGTAAAACGCTGTCTTCTTGCAAAACCCAGGTTATCAGGAATTTCCCCAACAGATGGAAGAAATGGGTCTTGAAGGCACATTTCCTGATCTATGCATAGATGCTCCACCTGGCTGGGGGCACAGGACACACCCAGCTGCTTCGCTGAGCTCCAGTGGGGCCTTGGAGTGAGGGCACGAGGCTCTCTCTGTGTCTCTGCTTTTGAGGACCTTCTGCGATTTCCGCTAGCTGCTCTTATGCTGACCGGCAGAGACCAGCTCTCTCCTTAGAGCTGACCCATGGAGCGAGGTCCCGGTCCCCTCTGCCCTCAGATTCCCCCCAAAGCCATGGACAGGGGCAGCTTCCTGCGCTGAGACCCCACCAAGGGTTGCCCTCCACTGCTCAAAAATCTCCTTCCTTCAGTCCAGACAGAATTCTAAACTCTTTTCCTTGTGGTGGAAAAAACTGGCCAGTTGGTATCCTCCTAAACCTTTGTTTATACCTGGACTCAGCGGGTCTTTTTCTTCAAGTTATTGTCTCTGCCTGGCCTTATGAAAGTCTGTGTAGAAGCTCCAGGATAAGAATTGACTTCTGTGGACTTCCCTGGTGGTCCAGTGGTTAAGACTCCGCGCTTCCACGGCAGGAGACGTGGGGTTGATCCCTGGTCAGGGAACTAAGATCCCACATGCTGCGCACAAGGCGTGGCCAAGAGAAAGAAAGCAAAAGAATTGACTTCTGTCTTCTGGGCTGTGCCAGGATCCCCTGGAGGGACCATGGACACAATGAGTGGAGGGCGTTGGCACGACAAAGAATTGAGAAGAAAACACTTTGTTTCGCACCCTGTAGATCATCTTTGATCTTGCTGTGAATTCTTCCAGGGATGAGTGGGGCACAAAGACATGACTGGTAAATGTAAGTCCTGCTCGCCCAGCACTTGTTGACACCCGATTCATGATGACACAATCTCAGCACACTGGCCGACACCTGGGTGGAAGCTGTGCTGGTGGTGGGTTTAAGTGGCTTTGGAGTCCATCCCCTTTGCTCTCCTCTCTCCCGTGGACTCTTCATTGCTCTGATTCCTGGCATCCCTCACCCCTTCCCCAGAAACAGACCAACCAGCCAGACTTCAGCGTAGTGGTTCTCAAAGTGTGGTCCAGAGCCACGGCATTCACATCACCTGGAAACTTACTAGAAATGCACATCCTCAGGCTGCACGCCAGACCCACTGAGTCAGAAACTCTGCGGGTGGGCCTAGCAGTCTGGGTTCTATCCAGCTCTCCAGGGGATTCTGGTGCCCCCCGGAAATTTGAGAGGTGCTGCTGTAAAGGACTGTGGCAGCATCTCCGGCTCGGCTCGCGGCCATCAGAGTCGGGCAGAGGGGAGACAGGAAGTGGTTATACAGAACCAGACTGAGGGAGGTCACTCCCTCTCCATCACAGGGAGTTCTGAAAACGCCCCGTGCACTCCCGCCTCACCTGCCTTTACCCTCCGTGTGTCCCCCGTTTCTTGTCGTTGGCGCGTGACCTTCACAACAGAAGTTTTCAGTTCCCGAAGGAGACCCTTGGAATTAGAAGCGGTTCCCTATGCGAGCGGACTATACAGGTGACACACAGGTCTTCCCCGTGTGCGTCCTGCAAGGTTCTGAGGCGTCATCCACTGAGTGTGGCCCGGCCATCAGTTTACAGCCAAGCAAGCTGCCATGTTTCGGAGCAACAAGAGGAAGACAGGTGTGGTTTTCAAAAAGTGGCATCAAGGGAACCGACGTGCGGCCCCGGACTCACACCTTCCTCTGCCCAAGCTCGGGATCTGCCCGGATGCAGGCCCCTCTGCTCTTTCCTCTCAGCTGACATCTTAAAACGCTAAGGCCTGCAACACCTCTTTACAATTTCAACAATTTATTTTTTTAAAGAGGATTTTATCATTTTCCCTAGAAAACTGGGAGGAAAAACCCCAAACAACTGCCTTTATTCCCCCTACTCTTTTATATTTCTAAATATGTTAAACTTGACAGTTGTTAAGAACAAACCAAGGTACATGCAATGTTTTCATGTGGGTTTTTTTTTTTTTTTTTTTTGCGGTACGTGAGCCTCTCACTGTTGTGGCCTCTCCCATTGCGGAGCACAGGCTCCGGATGTGCAGGCCCAGTGGCCATGGCTCACGGGCCCAGCTGCTCCGCGGCATGTGGGATCTTCCCGGACCGGGGCACGAACCCGTGTCCCCTGCATCGGCAGGCGGACTCTCAACCACTGTGCCACCAGGGAAGCCCTTCATGTGTTTTTTTTTTAAGCTAACAAATTAGTCTAGGTGTATAAAGGTTTTTAGGGTCAGCATTATGTTTATTTACATTTGCTCTGGGTTTATTTTTTTAATGTTTTTCTTCTCAAAACTCCCAAATTTCTAAAGTCTTACACCTCCAAAAAGTTTATCCTGCCAGGCCCTCATTTTCCTAATAAAACCTATTTGCCCTCTGCATCTTACTCTTTGCCAGTTAATATAATTTAATAAAACGTTTGCTAAAATATTTGTGACCCCTGTCATGGTCAGATAACATATCTGCTCCATGAGAGAGGACATCAGTGTCTGCAACACGGAATTTTAGGTGCTATGGCCTGTGTGCGGGGAGATGTGGTAGGTTTTTGGAGTCATTATGGGGCCCATGGTGAGAAAAATATCTATATCGATGTACAGGTCCAGTACATGGCTTGTTCTTGTTACAGGCAAAGCAATTTGACACTTCCAGGTCTAATCTTTCTAGTCTCATCCATTCCACCTAAAAAAAATGTAAGTCTGGATCTGTTACTGGACCAGGTTTGTTTTGCCCCACGCACAGCAAGCCCAACTGCTGAGATGCCGAAGTTTGCAGCAGAGAGACTTTATTCAAAAGGCAGCCAAGTGCAGAGACAGGGAACATATCTCAGATTCACGTCTCTGAACGCAAAGGGGATTGGGATATTTATGGGATGAAGAACAAAGCAGCAGGGAGATCTGAGGTGTGTGGGGTGCGGGGAGCATGGGGAGTGTAGGAAAAGGTGATTAGAAAAAGGTGCAATAATTGTTATTCTGCGCAGGTGTAACTAAGCTACGGCGGGGGTGGGGGGCTCTGACGTCAAAAGGTCACCAAGAGGACACTCGCGCATGCCCAGTTGGAGGGTCAGTGGTTCCCAACCAGTCTTAACCAGCTCAGCGTGAACTAGATGCAGCTGACTCCAAGTTCCCAGGAAAGGACTCAGGCAAACATCTTATTGTTTCGGCCACTTGCTGCTTGGAGGACATGCAAATCTTTGGTAGCAACATTTAAAGGGACCTTGATTAGTGCAGGCAGGTTACAGGTGAAATCAGTTTACCTGATGCTTACCCACGGTTGCAGAACCACTAAACTGATTCAGTGACCTGCTCATGGAACCCAACCTGAGGTGGGAAACACTGCCTTAGGTGGTCTTTAAAGTGACTTCCTGCCACCACAGGGCCCTTGAACAAGACTCCCCCGTGTCTGAGCTTGGGGCCAAGTGAGCTGAGAAGCGGGAAATGGCTTTCTTGGGGCTGGCTGGGAGAGCTCTGAGGACTAAGACGCTCATAGCTGCTCAGCTCTCTATGACCACACTGCATGGGAATCTTCTTCCTTTATGCCTTAGAACAAAAATTAAAAACCCAACCTACCTCAACATAATAAAAGCCATATATGACAAACCCACAGCCAACATCATTCTCAATGGTGAAAAACTGAAAGCATTTCCTCTAAGACCAGGAACAAGACAAGGGTGCCCACTCTCACCGCTATTATTCAACATAGTTTTGGAAGTTTTAGCCATGGCAATCAGAGAAGAAGAAGAAATAAAAGGAATCCAAATAGGAAAAGAAGAAGTAGAACTTTCATTGTTTGCAGATGACATGATACCATACACAGAAAATCCTAAAGATGCCACCAGAAAACTACTAGAGCTAATCAATGAATTTGGTAAAGTAGCAGGATACAAAATTAATACACAGAAATCTCTTGCATTCCTATACAACAAAAAATCAGAAAGAGGAACTAGGGAAACACTCCCATTTACTACTGCAACAAAAAGAATAAAATACCTAGGAATAAACCTACTTAAGGAGCCAAAAGACCTGTATACAGAAAACTATAAGACACTGATGAAAGAAATCAAAGACGAAGGGCTTCCCTGGTGGCACAGTGGTTGAGAGTCCACCTGCCGATGCAGGGGACACGGGTTCGTGCCCTGGTCTGGGAAGATCCCACATGCCGCGGAGCGGCTGGGCCCGTGAGCCATGGCCACTGAGCCTGCACGTCTGCAACAGGAGAGGCCACAACAGTGAGAGGCCCATGTAACGCAAAAAAAAAAAAAAAAAGAAATCAAAGACGATACAAACAGATGGAGAGACATACCATGTTCTTGGATTGGAAGAATCATCATTGTGAAAATGACTATACTACCCAAAGCAATCTACAGATTCAGTGCAATCCCTCTCAAATTACCAATGGCATTTTTCACAGAATTAGAACAAAAAATTTTACAATTTGTATGGAAACATGAAAGACGCCAAATAGCCAAAGCAATCTTGAGAAAGAAGAACGGAGCTGGAGGAATCAGGCTCTCTGACTTCAGACGACACTACAAAGCTACAGTAATCAAGACAGTATGGTAGGGACTTCCCTAGTGGTGCAATGGTTAAGAATCCACCTGCCTATAAGCAGCTCATGCAGCTCAATAATAAATAAAAAACAACCCAATCCAAAAATGGGCAGAAGACCTAAATAGACATTTCTCCAAAGAAGATACACAGACTGCCAACAAACACATGAAAGAATGCTCAACTTCATTAATCATTAGAGAAATGCAAATCAAAACTACAATGAGATATCATCTCACACCAGTCAGAATGGCCATCATCAAAAAATCTAGAAACAATAAATGCTGGAGAGGGTGTGGAGAAAAGGGAACCCTCTTGCACTGCTGGTGGGAATGTAAATTGATACAGCCACTGTGGAGAACAGTATGGAGGTTCCTTAAAAAACTACAAATAGAACTACCATATGACCCAGCAATCCCACTACTGGGCATATACCCTGAGAAAACCATAATTCAAAAAGAGTCATGTACCAAAATGTTCACTGCTGCTCTATTTACAATAGCCCAGAGATGGAAACAACCTAAGTGTCCATCGTCGGATGAATGGATAAAGAAGATGTGGCACATATATACAATGGAATATTACTCAGCCATAAAAAGAAACAAAATTGAGCTATTTGTAAATGAGGTGGATAGACCTAGAGTCTGTCATACAGAGTGAAGTAAGTCAGAAAGAGAAAGACAAATACCATATGCTAACACATATATACGGAATTTAAGAAAAAAAAATGTCATGAAGAACCTAGGGGTAAGACAGGAATAAAGACACAGACCTACTAGAGAATGGACTTGAGGATATGGGGAGGGGGAAGGGTAAGCTGTGACAAAGCGAGAGAGAGGCATGGACATATATACACTACCAAACCTAAGGTAGATAGCTAGTGGGAAGCAGCCACATAGCACAGGGAGATCAGCTCGCTGCTTTGTGACCACCTGGAGGGGTGGGATAGGGAGGGTGGGAGGGAGACGCAAGAGCGAGGAGATATGGGGGTATATGTATATGTATAGCTGATTCACTCTGTTATAAAGCAGAAACTAACACACCATTGTAAAGCAATTATACTCCAATAAAGATGTGAAAAAAAAGAATCCACCTGCCAATGCAGGGGACACAGGTTTGATCCCTGGTCTGGAAAGATCCCACATGCCGTGGAGCAACTAAGCCCGTGCGCCACAACTACTGAGACTGTGCTCTAGAGCCTGCGAGCCACAACTACTGAACCTGTGTGCCACAACTACTGAAGCCCGCATGCCTAGATCCCGTGCTCTGCAACAAGAGAAGCCACCACAATGAGAAGCCCATGCACCACAACAAAGAGTAGTCCCTGCTCTCCACAACTAGAGAAAGCCTGCACGCAGTAACGAAGACCCAATGCAGCCAAAAATAAATAAACAAATAAATAAATTTTAAAAAACATGATCATCTCAATAGATGCAGAAAAAGCTTTAAAAAAATAAAAAAGAGAGTATGGTACAGATCTACAGAATCTGAGAGTATGGTACAGATCTACAGAGTATAATCTACAGAAACATAGATCAATGGAACAGGATAGAAAGCCCAGAGATAAACCCATGCACATACGGTCACCTTATCTTTGACAAAGGAGGCAAGAATATACAATGGAGAAAAGACAGCCTCTTCAATAAGTGGTGCTGGGAAAACTGGACAGCTACATGTAAAAGAATCAAATTAGAACACTCCCTAACACCATACACAAAAATAAACTCAAAATGGATTAAAGACCTAAATGTAAGGCCAGATACTATAAAACTCTTAGAGGAAAACATAGACAGAACACTCTATGGCATAAATCACAGCAAGATCCTTTTTGACCCACTTCCTAGAGTAATGGAAATAAAAACAAAAATAAACAAATGGGACCTAATGAAATGGAAAAGCTTTTGCACAGCAAGGGAAACCATAAACAAGACGAAAAGACAACCCTCAGAATGGGAGAAAATATTTGCAAACGAAGCAACAGACAAAGGTTTAATCTCCAAAATATATAAGCAGCTCATGCAGCTCAATATCAAAAAAACAAACAACCCAATCCAAAAATGGGCAGAAGACCTAAATAGACATTTCTCCAAAGAAGATGTACAGATTTCCAACCAACACATGAAAAGATGCTCAGCATCACTAATCATTAGAGAAATGCTAATCAAAACTACAATGAGGTATCACCTCACCTGGTCAGAATGGCCATCATCAAAAAAATCTAGAAACAATAAATGCTGGAGAGGGTGTGGAGAAAAGGGAACCCTCTTGCACCGTTGGTGGGAATGTAAATTGATACAGCCACTATGGAGAACAGTATGGAGGTTCCTTAAAAAACTACAAATAGAACCACCATACGACCCAGCAATCCCACTACTGGGCATATACCCAGAGAAAACCATAATTCAAAAAGAGTCATGCACCCCAATGTTCATTGCAGCTCTATTTACAATAGCCAGGACACAGAAGCAACCTAGATGCCCATCAACAGATGAATGGATAAAGAAGATGTGGCACATATATACAATGGAATATTACTCAGCCATAAAAAGAAATGAAATTGAGTTATTTGTAGTGAGGTGGATGGACCTAGAGTCTGTCATACAGAGTGAAGTAAGTCAGAAAGAGAAAAACAAATATCGTATATTAACACATATATGTGGAACCTAGAAAAATGGTACAGATGATCCGGTTTGCAGGGCAGAAATAGAGACACAGATGTAGAGAACAAACGTATGGACACCAAGGGGGGAAAGTGGTGGGGTCATGGTGGTGGTGTGATGAATTGGGAGACTGGGATTGACATGTATACACTGATGTGTGTAAAATGGATGACTAATGAGAACCTGCTGTATAAAAAAATAAGTAAAATAAAATTCAAAAATTCCAAAAAAAAAAAAAAAGAAACTAAAAATAGATGACCCAGCAATCCCACTACTGGCATATACCCTGAGAAAACCATAATTCAAAAAGAGTCATGTAACACAATGTTCATTGAAGCTCTATTTACAATAGTCAGGACATGGAAGCAACCTAATATCCTTCAACAGATGAATGGATAAAGAAGATGTGGCACATATATATACAGTGGAATATTACTCAGCCATAGAAAGGAACAAAATTGAGTTATTTGTAATGAGGTGGATGCACCTAGAGTCTGTCACACAGAGTGAAGTAAGTCAGAAAGACAGAGACAAATACCATATGCTAACACATACATATGGAATCTAAAAACATGGTACTGATGAACCTAGTGGCAGGGCAGAAATAAAGACACAGATGTAGAGAATGGACTTGAGGACACAAGAGGGGAAGGGGAAGCTTGGATGAAGTGAGAGTAGCATTGACACATATACACTACCAAATGGAAAAGTGGGAAGTAGCCGCATAGCACAGGGAGATCAGCTCGGTGCTTTGTCACCACCTAGAGGGGTGGGATAGGGAGGGTGGGAGGGAGACACAAGAGGGAGGGGATATGGGGACATATGTATACATATGGCTGATTCACTTTGTTATACAGCAGAAACTAACACATTATAAAGCAATTATACTCCAATAAAGATGAAAAAAAAAAAAAACAACCCAAGATATTCATGTGAGATCTTCACTGCTCATCACCACTGTGTGTGTCAGTGACGTCTCAGGTCTGTGAATTGAGAAAAATTATCAACACTTGATTCTCTCCAAGTGTGCACCTGAGTCTTACTAAGAAAGGTGTTTTCCACTTGGGATGACTTGAGGGCCTCATCCTTGATTTGTGGCTAACCTAGTCCCCTCAAATGCATTTTCTTCCCTTCTCACCACTGCAAATCATCTCAGAATGGAGTCTATTGTCAAATAGCTGTTGAAGCTTCTTGTGGATTATCTGTATACTCAATGGCTTTTCTATAAAACACTGAGAACCGACGCAAGCCTAGCAATGGCTTGGGAAGATTAATTTGCCTGGGTCTTATGGGATGGACAAGCAAAGGAAAAGATTTAAGAGTAGGAGACCTCTTGGCAGCCATCATAACATTCTGGGGGTAGTCAGCGAAGGTAGAAATGCAGCGGGAAAGAAAATAGATTTGATGGATATTGTAAAGGAAGAGCTGACGGGACTTGATACCTGATTGCATATGGAGAGTACGGAAGAGTCAAAGGCCACTCCAGCGTTTTCAGCCGTGGACCCTACTAGGAAAGGAGCAACTAAACTAAGGACTGGTTCGGGGCAAAGACGTTGAATTCAGTTTTAGGCATTCTGGGTTTGGGGTGATGATGAGACACTAAGTGAGCACTGAGCCAACAATAGCATGGCGACGCAGAAGCAGCTCATTTACAGATCTGAAAACTAGGCTCAGAGGCTCTACCCCTTGCCCAAGGTTACAGAGCTAGTTGTAGACAAGCTGGAGCCAGAATCACGTCTGAAACTCTCTCTCCTACCAGGCAGCTGGTTCAGATGCGGGGCCAGTGCTCCGGGGGAGGCGAGATGGAGATGGGGAGTTTGGAATCCACAGCAGAGGCGAGAGCAGAGACGAGAGCAAATGGCATGGCGGAGGGGAAGTCCCTGCAGGGGAATGACGGGAGAAGGGCAAAGGGCAGAGGGCGGGGACCAAGCCTGCCACGTGTCCTCGTTTAGGGGGCATGAGAAGAAAGCAGAGAGCAAGGAGATGCCAACTTGAATAAAGACAGTCCTGTCACCGAGCCAAAGGGTGGGAGCCCCGTGGAGAAGCACAGAGGGCTTGCGTGAGAAGGAGCCTTGAGATCCTCCCACCGTGTGCTTGCCTTCCCCATGCGGTTCACCCCACTGATGCCGCGCTGAGGTTCAGGGGCCTCGGAGATGTTAGAGAACGCAGACCGAGGCCACTGGGTTTGTCCACTGGAGACCACATCTCAGAAGTGTGCCATGCACGGAAGCTGCGCATGAGGGTCAAGGAAGAGGTTCTTGGGTGTTTTTTTGGTTTTTGTTTGTTTGTTTTAAAATAAGAGATGATTTGGTGGCGTAGAAAAAGCAACTAATAGAAAGAAATTGAAGATGCAAGAGAGAAGGGGCTGGATCCTAGAAGTCATGGAAGAGAGGGGTCGGGCTTCCCTGGTGGCGCAGTGGTTGAGAGTCCGCCTGCCGATGCAGGGGACACGGGTTCGTGCCCCGGTCCGGGAAGATCCCACATGCCGCGGAGCGGCTGGGCCCGTGAGCCATGGCCGCGGAGCCTGTGCTCCGCAACGGGAGAGGCCACAACAGTGAGAGGCCCGCGTACCGCCAAAAAAAAAAAAAAGAGAGGGGTCAAGCCTACTTCATCAAGCAGGAACTCTCTCTAAAGGGAGAGCAAAGTGGATGAAGACAGCTCTTTTTGGTGGAGAAGCATTGAGAGAGCTCAAGCTGGAGGGGGAAGCAAGGTTATCTATTGTGATTATGTAGCAAATACGCATTTTGTCTTCTTCCTTACTAACAGAACCCCAATATTATTTGGGGCAGCAATGTGCCCAGCTGAAAAACCACGTTTCCCAGCCTCTTTTGCAGCCGGGGGTGGTCATGTGACTCAACTTTGGCCATGGGGAAATCAGAGTGGGTTTCTAGTAAAGTTCATTAAAGGGAGCTATCTGAAGTCTCATGTGCCCATTTTGTTCTGCTCCCTCTCTTCTTCTTTCCTTCCTGGAATATGGCTTTGATGGCTGGAGCTGCAGCAGAAATTCTGTGACCACGAGGTGACCTTGAGGCTGAAAGCCAGTGCTAAGAATGGCAAGACAGAAAGAGAAATAAGTCAGGACACTGATGATCTTGTGCAGCCATTACTCTGACCCTGCACTGCCTACCTCTGGACTTATTTTGCATGACAGGAAAGACATCCTTTTGTCTAAGCCACTGTTATTTGGGGGGTTTTGTTCCTAAGAGCCAAACACGATTCCTATATGGTGAGTTTGAAAGTTGGTGTATGTGTGTGTGTTAGAAGGTGGAACATTGAACAAGTGGATTAGGGGGTTTGAAGTTTGCATCGTTCTAAAGTCATTAGTAAATACAAAAATTTGAGAATCACAGCAGTAGGAAACCAATCTGGATATCCATGATCAGAAAACCCCATTACATGTATTATCCAGATGGGTGTCTACACAGTGCAGATTCATTAGTGCAAGTCAATCCTCCTCTCCCATACACCTTGTTGAATTACCCAGTGTTTATCCTATGAAGACTGAGGTTTACATTTGATGCCATTAGCAGTTTTTATTGAAGGAGGAAATAGTTTCTTAATTCATTTCAGGTTTAAGATCAATTCTGCAAACATTGATTAAAACATGAAAGGCATTTAAATAGGCATAATTATCTCTGAAAACATGCAATGTTATGTGTTATGTTGTGTTCAACATTGTTTAGATTTAGGGCTTTGAATCCACTAGAGTTTAAAATGCTTTTTTTTTTTTCTTCCATGCCAAAATGTTTGACTACTGTGAAATACTAACCCAGAATGCCCTGGGCAAATGATTAGCAAGGCTTCAACTTTTTTTTTTTTAAACTGCAGGCTAAAACCATCTCCATTTATATAGAGCCCAGAAAACATGTCTCTTTAGATATGCCATACAGCCTCTTGATTTAAGAATCCATCTTAAAATATCAAGGGCAATTAGAGTTTTTCACTCATATCTTCATAAGCAATACCAAGTACCTTTTAAAAAGTCAACAATTGATGGAAGAAAAGTCTTTGCATGAGCACAAGATGCTCACTTTCCAATCCGTTCTGTATGTAACTCCTGGGGTTTACGAGATTGAAAAAATAAAATAATACCAGTTGAAGCCATTTATCTAGTTGTGTGGCAGCTGCAAATTCAGTTGCTCCAGAAACAATCCAGTCTCCAACCTCCCAGTTATTTTTAATCGCTGGATTAATGTACTAACCACTTGTATTTGAAAATCCATCTTGGCTGTATTATCAGGACCACGTACAATGGGCAAGTAGACAGGATTTACCGATTTACGAAACTGTTAGTATCTTTGACATTTTTTTGCAAGAAAACAATGCTTCAGCTTATTTGATATTCCAATGACAACTTATTCTTATAAGACTGAGAGAGACACACATTTCAAGAGAACAAGTGAGAGGCAGTTTTTTTTTTTAACAAGGTAACATGGAAAACAACACACAATGCCAAACACATGCCTCCGGGGCAGGTGTAGGGGGACCAGCAGAATTAAGAATTCGTTTGAAAGGCTCTCTCATTTGGACACGAACATGCAAGACTCACAGGAACTTAATAAAAAATGTAAACATCGATTTGATTTAGGCTCAGCTTCAAAACACTTGTAAGGCATTAATTAGAAAACTATATTTAACATTTATTCCCTTTACTCTCTTCTCTTACCTGATCAAGAACTAAACGGGCTAACCAGTGTAGATAAATAAAAGGCAACTAACTTTAGTATATTCCTTATACTATTAGCTCAAACCCCTGACGCCTTTCAGCTAACTCAAAAACCATAAGGCAAGGCGGAGAAGCATGGGGTTGCTGGTGAAGAGTATGGTTTCTGGGCTGAGCTCTGGGAGGGAGCAGTTAAGTTACAGAGAAGTGTTTGCCGGGTGGGGCTCTGGGAGGCTCTGAGACCCACAGGGGAGCCCGTCACCACCGCTGCACCCACCAAAGGGCTGCGCCAGGGACCCCACACAGCTTGGGTTCCAGTATTTCCCCGTAGATACCACCACAAGCCCCAGCGCCAAGGACACCACTGCCAATTTTGGCAAACCCATTTCTCTTGCTGTTGAATCAGAAGACCCAGGCCCAGGGCATGAAGTGCTAAGTGCTTTCAAAGCCACAGAAAGGGCCTGACCCTTTCAGCTCTCAGTAGGAACACGGCTCATAATATGGGCTTTGCTTCTCGTTTTGAACCCTGGTCGACATCCTAAACACAACAGGGGAAGATCACAGTGCACTTAGAGGGGTCGGGCAGTGCTCCGAAAAGATCTGGGACCAGAACAGGTATTGGGCATTTTGTTGGCACAGTGTGAAAATGTCCCATCATTCTCACGGGCTGAAATGATTAAATCTGAAAGCTGGAATGAGCATTCTTCGAGTGAGCACAGCACAAATGCTGGGCCGAGTGTGTCCCGAAGCACAGAGTGACATGTCATCACGCCCTTTCAAATGCAGGCTCTCAGCTGCCCTGATGCTCCATCCCACAGCCTTTCTAGGGACCAGGGCATTCAGGCTAAATTCAGCCTTCAAGTGCCTGGGAAGCCTGAAGTGCCCGAGCACTCCCAGGAGGTTGGAAGCAGATGAATTTTTAAACAACAAAATGAGTGTGTTTGATAACCGTCCAAGCTTTAATAGCATGGTAAAATACCCTGTTTTTTCTTATAGCTAGCATGCAATCAATCCGTAACACACTGACAGGATTTAGGAAGATCAAGGTTTATTCAGACACAACTAGATGGAACCACTCAATATTAAATATATTTATATATAAGCAGTTAATGGGAAATGTAGACCCATCACTGGGCAAGTCAGTCTCCTAAGATCAACACTCCATCCATTGGGAAGAAGGAAGATCCTGGGAGCACGACTGTTCAACCTGTAGACTCTCCATTCTTTTTCAAGCCACAGAAGAAAGGGCTATGGGTATCTCTCTGGTTTGGGGTCTTAAGAGGTTAATTGTCTTAGCAAATTGGCCCATTCAAATTAATCTTCCTCTTGGACCCTGAATAGCTTTGATTGGTGTCACCAATATCCCTAATCCCCTCTTTGATAAATGACATCAAGTGTGTACAGGGGATGGAGTTGAAGATGGGATGGAGGATTGAAAATAAATATTAAGAAAATATTCATTATGTAAAGACAAATGAGTGAGCAGCCTTGCTTCTTGGATTTTTTTCACAATGAGGTGGGAAAAGGGCTGGTCATGGGAAATTGCAGTTATTGAATTAGAGAGTGTTAGAGATGGAAAGGCCACTGACTTTGTCCTCCAGGTGAAGAAGCCAGGAATGGATGTGGCCACATAGGTAGCAGTGAGAATTGAGCCACCTTTCTCTTCACACCAGGCCCATTTCTCTCCTTGGGTCCCTGGGGAGCAGATGCAAGGAGGCAAAGTGCAGAGAGAATTTGGGAAGTTGTGGAAGGCACACTGTGGGGCTGTCACTTTTTGCTCACAGGCACTGCCTGCAAGGAGAATCCCTACGTGTTGATGACCGTGAGCCTGCATGTGTGTGGTCGTGTAAGGAGCTCTGTCCCCTTTAGTATAAGTTCCAAGTGGGTACAAGTACTTAGGAGGTCCAGAAAATCAAAAATGGCTGCACATAATTTACCTTTCCCATTTTCTATTCACATATACAGAATGAAACATAAGGATGATTCAAAGATACCATGATGCAAGACTTCCGCAGTTACTTCCAGCACAAATTATTTTTTTACCTACGAAGAATTGGCCTTATTCCAAATAGACTTGAAATTGTGCTTTTCTATTTCTTTTATATAAAATGGCAACTCTTTCCCACGAGAAACAGCCTTTTTCCTTAAATGCAAATCATCCAGGGCTTCTGGTATCACCGATCAGTGTATCCTGCCTTTCATATGGCTGTGAGGAACAGAGCATGATTTCAAACATAAGTCAGTTTGGCTGTTGGGTTTATCATCTGGAAAGAAGGACAGAAGCCAGCTGAGTTCCGGCCGTTGCCTCCAAAGTGACTTACTCCCTAAGTACAGAGCCAGTGAGTTCCCTTCTAGATGATACATGAACACGGATGAAGCGGTAATTTTCTAAATTCCATTCTGATTGGTGGCTAGGTAAGAATGACAATCTACGTGGTCTCTGCCTAAAATAAGCTGGTTTCTCCTCCTCTTTTCTGATACCTTTACTGGGACCTCAAGTTACCCTTCAGCTTTGGCAACACTCAAACACAACGCAGAGCAGAGCAGACGCTCCAGAGCCCAGCTTCTCCCTGAGCCCTCTCCCTACAACCCGCCGTAGATTCGCTGCCATGGGCCAATCTGTAAACGGGGAGTAAATTTCACAAACACCGTGTCGAAAAGAGATAACTAAAGAAAAGAAAAAAAAAAACGGATGGAAATCTGCTCTATTACCTAAGAAATCATCCCATCGTTCTCCCACAATTCAAAGATTTGACATTTTGACTGTTTGGGGACCATTCCTCCCTAGGGATACTTCAATAAAACTGAACTCCCCTCAGGCCATCTGGGTGACGGTGTTGTCATTTCGGCTGTTAAGGATAACTGTACACAGATCCACAATAACAGAGGACGTCCTTTTATTGGCTGTCCACAGGAGTTTGGTCACACAAGGAGGTGAAGACTGTGGCAGGTGTGGTACAACACAACACCTCGGCTAACTACTAAACAGAAGGTTAACTGATGCTTGATGGGATAAAACCCCGGCAGCCCTCCGCAGCCCAGGCGCGCCACCTACCCATGTAGAATTAAGCTGAAGAAGCTGGCGATGGATGGCGTGGTCCATTAGTCTTGGTTTGTTGCACTGTCTTCCCATAAAACAGCACTTGAGAATTCACAAAATTAAAGAAAAAAAAGAAGAAAGAAAGCAGCAGTTGCCTTTCAATACCATCACCACCGTGAACAGACTGCAGCGTGGCATGCAAGTCCACATCTGGTCATTGTTTCCCTTTAGGTTTTTCTTAAATTAACAAATGGAATGCCATGTCTGTTTCAAATATTAGTAGCATAACACTTAAGTGCAATTTCAGTCCGGCCACAAGTGTCATAAACCTTCCGTGTATCTGTCCCAGAGCAGCAAGAGGAACGCCCAGGCAGCCTCCTCTCCGCCCAGACTCCGACTGGGTGCCCCCGGAGGCTCCTCCCTCCCCACGCCCACCCTCCATATTCCAAACACCTGAAAACAGCTATGTCTCTGTTTCCACCGTTATCAGAATGGTCAGGGTGGGGCAGAGAATTCAAATGGAACCAAGCTGCCAGCCTTTGGGTCCTGCCCGCCTCTGCCATCAGAGGGGGATCCGATTTTTCTCCCAGGGCTCTTCCTGCCTCAGGACCTGGAGTCGTCGTGGCCACCCCGGCACTGGGTCGCCGGAAGTCGCGGTGGGGCCGTCCGTCCGTCGCTCCTGCTGTCTGCAGCCCCCGGGCCGGGGCCCCGCGGTCACACGGAGCTGAGCTTCACTAGGCCGCGCACCGAATCCTCGTGCAGAGAGTCCTGGCTGGCGAGGCCCAGGACGTGCATGGTGCGACTGTGCGCCAGCGGGCTGCCCGCCAACATCCCGGGCGGCGAGGGCGCTTCCTCCGGGGTCAGGAACTGGTGGCCCACGTGCTCCTCTTTCAGGGGCAGTATGTCTGTGAGCGCGGCCTCGGCGGCGAGGTTGGGCATGGAGGAGGGCGGCGTGGGCTGCCCCAGCGTCAGGCTGGCGCAGGGCGTGCCCAGGCCCGGCTTCCCGGGCAGGTGCAGCTCATCGCTGGCTAGGCTGGGCTCGCTCTGCAGCAGGGGCGTGGCCGCGGCCTGCAAAACGAATTTGGTGCTCTGAATGCACTGGTCTTGGTCGCACTGGAGAGCGGGAGGGAGCCAGCAAAGAGGAGGCGAGAGGAGTTGGCAAGGGGTGGGGAGGGAAGGGGGCACAGGGGGCAGGGAGGGGCGGGATACAAGAGAGAGAGAAACCCGTTAGTGACACCTGGGTCAGGGAGGGCAGAGAGGGTGCACAGTAGCTCAGTTCCATTTGGAGACACCTGGCTCCTGAACAGCTGCCCAAACTAACAGTCACCCACAGGTGTCCTGGGAGTACCACGCAGCCGCAGGCTTGACGCCCCGGCCCCTGTTCGCACACAGGACCTAATTTAAAAACACTCCCGTGGACAGGGGCACGGGCCTTGCCACCTGCAGTGGCCTGAGGCCAGTGCTACTTCTATGCTGAAAACCACTTTTACCACATTGTTTTAAAAGTACAGGGGCCTGTCCACCCATTTCCCGGCAGCATTATTCGCAATAGCTAAAAGGTGGAAGCAAGTGTCCATCGAGAGATGGACGGATAAACAAGATGTGGTCTGTACAGACATGGAGTATTATTCAGCTGTAAAAAGGAAGGATATTGGGCTTCCCTGGTGGCGCAGTGGTTGAGAGTCCGCCTGCCGATGCAGGGGGCGCGGGTTCGTGCTCCGGTCCGGGAAGATCCCACATGCCGCAGAGCGGCTGGGCCCGTGAGCCATGGCCGCTGAGCCTGCGTGTCTGGAGCCTGTGCTCCGCAACGGGAGAGGCCGCGGCAGTGAGGGGCCCGCGTACCGCAAAAAAAAAAAATAAATAAAAAGGAAGGATATTCTGACACGTGCTGTGGCATGGATGAACCTCGAAGACATCATGCTCAGTGAAATAAGCCAGATACAAAGGAAAAATACTATATGATTCCACTTATATGCGTTACCTAGAGGAGTCAAACTCAAAGAAAGTAGAATGGTGGCTGCCAGGGTCTAGGGGGAGGGGTTGGGGAGTTACCCTTTAATGTATGGAGTTTCACTTTGCAAGAAGAAAAGAGTTCTGTAGATGAATAGTAGTGAGGGTTGGATAACAATGTGAATGTGCTTAACGCCATTGAACTGTACACTTAAAAATGGTTAAAGTGGTACATTTTATATGTATTGTGCCACACACACACACAAAAAGAAAAAGACACGGTCAACAGGAGCCCCTGAGGGCCTGATCAGACTATTGGTAAAAGCCTTAGAATTCCTCGCTGCTAAGTTTTCAGCAGCTTCGAGAACCATTAATTGAGCTGTGGTTTTTTTAATCTGTGAAAGAGAATGTCAACATTTTACAAAATATTTCCTTTTCTTCGAAGTGTTCTTAAATCTTAATCTCGTGTCCTTTGTTTCACTTTACCCGCTGGGCAAAGGAAATAGTGGAAACACATTTTTCTAGCTGGGGGAATTTGGGTCTCTGATACTGTTGAAACCCTTCCCTTGAGCTGCGGGCAAGTTTCCGAATAACTTGGAGATCTTGAACTTGAGTCTGTGCGGTGACTTGTTACCGAGTTTCAGGAGCAGGTGTGGCTATTAGGGGAGCTTATCCTGACTACGTCTGAGCAATAAGCGAGGCGCTCCACTGTTTCTGAAGAAGTTCTTAGAACAAACACATTTCCCTTCTTTACAGATGCATCTCGTATGGGTGGGTGCCTTGCTCAAGACCTTACAGATAAAAGTAGGGGATGGATCTGGGGCTTGGGACTGGGATCGTCTGACTGCAAACCCCTTTTCACCACCGCATATTCGACAGCTAGTAGGTGCTTAAGAAATGTGACTTGTCCATTATCCCCACTCTCTTTTTTCTGAACTCTAGAGTTACCATTGAACCACATACTCACAGCTTTGTGATGGAGGGACCTTGCCATCTTCCTGCCCAGACGCACACCTAGAACTTCCATCACTCACCCGCCTCCAGGCACAGAAGCAAACCAAACCATGCAACGCAGCCTTCAGGGGAAAAGAGAGTTTTCCCGAAGTCACACTTCTTTTACTTCTTCTGCTTCAGTGTGTGTGTCCTTCCTAGCCACGTGGGTTTCTTTCTAAAATCATGAGTGGTGGGCCATCCCCCAGCCGGCCCCCAATCCTCCATGAGGAGGTGGAAGAGACACAGTCTCTAAGGAATTTGCGGGTTTTAGAAGTTCAAAGACCTTGGTTTCAGACAAGAGTAAAGCTCATGACGGAGCTTTAAAAAGGGAAAGCAAATCCTGGCTTTTCTCTGATGGCTTCATTCCAGCCAAGGGAACTTCAGGACACTGAGAAGCTAGGAGAAGGGTGGGAAAGGGCTGGGGGCTGGGTGGAGGGCTACTCCGGATGAGACAAAAATGCCATTAAAAAGTGCTTGAAAGGGGCTGATTGTTAGGCATTGACAGTCATTTAGTGTCTGCGTTTTCCCAATCGTCACCCGAATTTTTTGCCACACCAGTACTCATCCAGTGGGCAACTGCGTAGCCTTCTCTGCTCTTGCAGGGAGTTTCGGCTCGGGGCAGGGACCCTTGCTGCTGTGGGACAGCACAGCTGTCGGAGCTGCAGACAGCTCGGGTCCACTCACGCTCTCCAATGCTGTCAGTTCCGTTCAGCACATCGGCTCAGTCTTGACAGAGCAGAGGTGGAGAAGAGCAACCTTCCTGATTAAACATGCATCTTCTGGAAAGTCTCCCAGGGCTCTGGATATACTGTGCTTTGCAAAGAACATTTTATGAAAATCAACATTTATTGCTCTGGCATTGCCTCCATTTTCTGTAGCTCAGTGCAGCCTCTGAGCCGCCGCACCCTGCCCGTGACCCCAGGGCTGAGATGCTGCCCCAGCCAGAGAGCTCCTGCTCTCAAGCCAGGCCCCTTCCTGGATGATGGAATCTTGTTCTCAACTCTTCCTTCTGGAGCCCTCACTCATCCTAATACCTCGGTCCACACAACGCGCCCAGCTCTGGGGAAAGATGAAATTGCAAACTAGATTTGCTGGTCTCTGTTGACCAGAAGAAAGCCTTTTTTTTCTTAAATTGAGAACTGATTGGCAAATTCTATTGCCAATAGATAGATAGATATTGCCAAGGGATCAGCCCAAGTAATTCTGACTGGCTGGCTCCAGACTCACAGGAAAATACTGGGGCTGGCCAAAAAGTTCATTCGGGTTTTCTGTAACATCTTACAGAAAACCCCGAATGAACTTTTTGACCAACTCAATAGATTAGAGGTCAGAGCTGGAGGAGATTCCCAAGGTCAGGTGGCACAAGCATACGGGGGAGAGGCGGGCTCCCCACTCTCTTTATCTCTTTCTCCCTCTGTCTCTCCGGTCAAGTGTCCTTTCCCCTTCCCTGGTCACGCCTCTCCAGCCATGCCCTGAAGCAGAGCTCACGGGCACCCAGCAGAAAACCCTGGGACAAAAGGGCTGCCAACAGTGTCTGTTAAGTTCCTTAGAGCTCACGTTCACCGGGAGGTCGACGTGGAGTTTGAGGGGCCCTCTGAGATTTTGCACTAAAGCATCCCTGCGCTGACTTAAACGAGACACCTGTGAAACAGCACAGCATAAACTGGTTTTGCCTCCTTAAATAGGTTGTTGATTAATCAAACAAGTTATTTACGGAGACAGCACTGCGCATGTGCAAGACGGGACCCCCATGTCTTCAGGATGAACCCGGAACCGGGAATTTTTCACTTTATGGAACTCAGAGAAGTTTGTGGAACTCAAGGTGTTGCCACTGGAGCCCTTTTGGAAGTGAGAAGTCTTTCAATAAGGAAAACCTGGCTTCCAGCAGCACGAGTAGCTTGTATGGACTGACTCAAGACTAGCCAACCAGCTTCCAAGTTTGAAATTCCCCGAACCCCTTAAAGTTCGCCTGAAACCTGGATGGAGGAAACAGATTTGAGTCCTGCCTCCTGTCTCCTTGAGAGTCAACCTTGCAATAAAGCTCTTTCTTTCTTCAAAAGCTGGTGCCATAGTCTTGGCTTCTATGCACATTGGGCAGTGAGTGAGCCCTTGCTAGGTAGCACCTGGAGGTGGGTTTACTCTGAAGCTATGAGCTTAAGTCCAGGGCCTTTTGTTTGCTTGCTTTCTAAGGCCTTGCTTGTTGTTTTGTCTTGCATATTATTTTCTTTTCTTTTTTTCTTTTATATAAATTTACTTATTTATTTTTGGCTGTGTTGGGTCTTCGTTGCTGAGCGCAGGCTTTCTCTAGTTGCAGCGAGCGGGGGCCACTCTTCATTGTGGTGCACGGGCTTCTCATTGCGGTGGCTTCTCTTGTTGCGGAGCACGGGCTCTAGGTGCGTGGGCTTCAGTAGTTGTGTTAGACGGGCTCAGTAGTTGTGGCTTGCGGGCTCTAGAGTGCAGGCTCAGTAGTTGTGGCACACGGGCTTAGTTGCTCCGCGGCATGTGGGATCTTCCTGGACCAGGCCTCGAACCCATGTCCCCTGCATTGGCAGGCGGATTCTTAACCACTGCACCAGCAAGGAAGTGCCTCTTTTCCTTAAAAAGGGCTCCAAATTGCATGACTCAGGCCCCTCCAAACCTGGGTCCACTCCTGCACACACCTATTGGTGCTTTCCTGCAGCCAAACCCACAACACGTTAAAACTGTAGCAAATCCGTCCTCAGCCTCATGGCCAGGACCCTGTTGAAAACGTGCTCCAGTTTCCCAGGAGTAAAGCTTAAGGACTTAAATATATGAAAGAAAACATTTAGCCTAAACCATTTAATTTTTTTAAAAATCGAAATGTCACAAATCTTTTCAAAATGACTATTTTGAACAGTGACTTGTGTTATCTGACTTTAAGCACCTGTTCTACAGGGATTTGTTTAAATATTTTAAAAGATGACTGTCTGAGTATAGTTGTGGATATTTCCATTGTTATAGGGACTGCTTTCATATTAATAATGAACCTACTCTGTCCCCTCCTCCAGTTTACCTTGCGGCAAGATTGTATCAGTGAGAAGGTTGCTGGGACCACCATGAACCTAAGTGTCTAAATCCTGCTGTAACCCATAGCTTTGAAAATAGTTTGCCACATTTAAACTGATTTCTATTTAGAAGACCATTCCCATTTGGGGTGCCCAGGGACCAGGCTTTCTTCCACAGGATACTGTGTTATAATCTTCCTACTGGTTCATAACAGGACACTAAAATGGGTTCCAATCAAGGAAAGGGCAATTAATTCCACTCTACCCAGTGGAATTTATAATTCTCATGATATTAACTTTGCACGTTTTGGACATCTTTTTAGAAGAAACTCAATGACTAGGGGATATCTGATTTAAAAAAAAAAAAAAGTCCAGCCTCTTCCTCATTTTGCACACTGCCAAAATTCCAAGGAGGATGGGCTAATAAACCATCATTGGTTGCAATTCCCATATGAGACCTTCAAGGGACAAAATAGCCAATATTTTCAGGGTTACTGTGAAGATGACCCATGAAAAAATGTCCTTACACCTTATTTGCCCATTCTAATCCTTATTTGCCCATTTCTTCTTGATTTTTCTACTTAATTTTTTCTCTCTGGCCTCACTAATTCTCTTCTCCTCCTTCCCTCTCCATCTTTTCCTTCATTGATTTCCTTCCCTCTTATCCTTTTTCCCTCTTCTCTCTTTCTTCTTCTCCTCCTTTTCTTCCCCGCCCCTCTTTTCTCTTTGACCTTTTTACGCCACCAACCCGCCTTCCTGGCTGTTCATTCAAGGACTCATATCTTCAACCAGTAGAGGGAGACATCACTGCTCACTTTTTTTCTCTCACAACTTGGAACAGGGCTTATATTCCAGCACTAACACCAAGAAGCCATGAGGTATATTTCAATGTATCTAACCAGTTATATAATCTTAAAGAGAAACAAGCAAGCAGCCAGAGATTGGACAGTGACAATCCATCACTATGAAGAGGAAATTGAGAAACTCACTGTTTTCATTCCAAAACAACACTTTAACGGTTCATATTTATCAAATATTAGATTGAACCATATGAAATTGCCATTTTTCAGGCCAAAAGTCATCCAAGTGCTGACTACTAATAGAACAGAAACATGACTGCATTTAAGAATGTCTATGGACAGACCCTTCTGTTGGCAGCATAAAACTAATACTGTCTGGAGTGCTGGAGCGTTTGCTGTGGTTGCAGTAAGTCACTGACAGGGGGCTGACTTACTGCCCAAATGAAGCGCTGGCGTTTAACTTGCAAAGAAGCTTATGGTTTCAGATGTTTGGACGTCACACACATTATCACTTAATGTTACAGTTTAAAAATACCATAGAGATAAGTTATTTTTGTTTCTGCAGGTTTTCAAATAAAATTGCTCATGTTGGAATACATTTTATTTTGCTCTAGCTGACTTCTTGTTTGAAATAATCCTAGCATACAGATTAAAGGCTGCCAAAACCAAAGCTAGGTGTTTTCTAGATGGTCTTATATACAAATTAAGAATAAATAAAATTATTTACTTCTTTTGCTCCAATTCTTTCAAAAGTATTAGCATTGGGCATCGGTTATTTCTGCTTGGCTGTGAAGCTATGTTCTGGGGTCTTATGAATGCTCATTTACTTTAATAAAAACACTATAAATTTCTAAAATCCACCTAAAATATAGGTTAGGAGGAGTGCTTCCTCTTTATTCTTTTTTAAAACATTATCATTTAAGTTTGCTCAAGTTATTTTTTCTATTATATTTGATTTTTCAGACTATGCATGGAGAGTCCTTCTGTGAAACTAGTTTAATAAATCATGCAACTGCTAGGTTTAATCTTGTTTTGATATTGGATTAAGAGGATTTAAAATGAGGTTAAGTAAATATAGCAAATGATTAAAAAAAAATCCAACAATTATGTACTATGTTAGGGTTAGACTATCTTTGTGTTTAGCAAGTGACCCCAAAGGATCACAAGTGCCGGCTTTAAACAAACTATGATCCTGATGTCATATAGAACTTAAATTATTTGACAATCAAATGAGATATGCACACTAAAAAAGTGGACCATACCTGAATGTCATGACTGTGCATAGACACATTGTCATGGAAAGACCTTCAGTATAAGGTAATAATAAAAGCCAATAATGAGGAAAATAGGAATAACTAAAACATGGTCTTCAGTTGGCACTGGGGTTATGTGCACAAAATTCCAGTGTGGATCCTCAGAATTGCATGGGTGTTCAGATGACAAGGGCTATACTGGGGTCACATGCACTATTTAAATACTTTAGATGTCACTTCATTACTTCTCTAACGTTTTCTTTCTTGGGAATCTGTAGTAGAGGGAAGATCGCTTAGTTACTAAATAACCATCCCCATCCCCCAATTATGTGAGATGGTAAGTTAACAGTGAATTTTCCCATTTTTCAGATAATAAGACCTCTATGGGTACTTTGCTGCCAGCTATCTATCAATATTTACATAATTTTTCTGCCCTGCAATTATCAGTATGTTTATCTAAGGCTACAGCCTTTACTTTTATTTCTAAAATAGTGCAATTTCCCTAGGAGCACTTTTCCTATCATTCGGGAAATGCCTTTCTGATCTAGACTTTAATAATAAAATAATAGGCAAAAATTTGGCCCAAGATACCTAGAATCTCTTTCCCTCCAGCCTTTCCTTTCTCTGCAAATGAACATGCCAAGTCTGGTGCTAAATATAAAGTCTCCAAATGCTCCTCCTTTGAGGTGAGCACTAGAAACACTTCTAGGTCAGAGGAATCATGTTCCACGGCTAAGTCAGTATTTACTGCTAGTAGAGCGGGTAGCAAAAATGGGGGAATATGGCAATGTTGGCTGCAAAATGTCCTTTAATCACAGAGATAAGGCTTCTATTCCCAGGAATGGTGGATAACCTATACTGGACTACTACTGCCTCTGTGTACAAGGAAGTATATAAAACTGGCCAACATACGTGAAGCAAACAGTTTCCAATAGTGCACAACAGACAATGCAAGGTTGCAATCCCTGAGAGGAGGGAAACTCACAGGTGAGCCCCACAGTCAACCAGCCCTTTCCTTGGGAAGAATTTCCCAACCATGGTATAGGCTGAACAGAGCAGAGAAGTTCTTCTGAGTAAAGAAAGCAGAGATCAGAGGGTAAGGAAGCTTAAGTGGCTGGATCTGTATGGCAGGGCATTGCAGAAAAGGATGCTGTGCAGAGAAGGGGGTCAGAAACGCTAGTAGGGGTTTCCCACACAAGTCTATAGCTGTGCTGTGTATGTGCAGGAAAAGTCCCTTCCCCCTTCCCCCCCCCACCCCCCAACCCAGGCTTATGAGACAACAGCTATAATGGGGCTGAGAGAGGCGTAGAGATACTAGAAGTTGAGAAAAGTAGTGCTGGGGGACATTGATCTCATTAACACCCCCAATACCTTGTTAACATGCCTGGCATCCAGCTATCACATTAGGAAGGCTATACCTTAGGAGTAAGAATCATACCCTAAACTAAGACCCTAGACCGGCCCTAACAATGGCTAAATCAAACCCTGACAAGACCTTTGAGGGAGACAGAATTTGGAGGTTGAGCTCCTTCTAATTAGAGGGGCATGAGAAACATCTCTGACTTTCCATAAATCTGTACTAACAAAATATAATACAAGCCTACACAAGTTCAAGATGATTAGCCACTAATTGAACTGCCTGCTAAAACAAGGATCAACACTTCAGAAGATAAGAAAATCCAGTCTCTACAAATATATTACCCAAAATATATCCAATAAAATATCAATATACATACAAATAAATAGAAAAATGTAACCTAGAGTTAAGAAAAAAAGTGGTGAAAAGGCACCAAACCCAAGACAGCCCAAATATGCTTAGCAGATAAAGACTTTAAGCAACATAATAATGTTCAAATATTATAGAAAAATATGGCTTCAGTGAGTAAATAGATAGGGAATCTCAGTAGAGAAATGAAACTCAGCAGAGAAATTAAACAAACCAAATGAAAATTCTAGAACTAAAAAGTATAATAACCAAAGTGAAAAATTCTCTGGATTCATTTAACAGTAGATGGGAGAGGGCAGAAGAAAGAATCAGTGAACATGAAGACAGATCAGAAGAAATTATCCAATTTCTGGACCTAGAGTCTGTTATACAGAGTGAAGTAAGTCAGAAAGAGGAAAACAAATACTATATGCTAACACATATATATGGAATCTAAAAAAAAAACAAACAAGGTTCTGATGAACCTAGGGGCAGGAAGGAATAAAGACACAGACGTAGAGAATGGACTTGAGGACAGGGGGAGGGGGAAGGGTAAGCTGGGACGAAGTGAGAGAGTAACATTGACATATACACAACCAAGTGTAAAATAGATAGCTAGTGGGAAGCAGCTGCATAGCACAGGCAGATCAGCTCGCTGCTTTGTGACCACCTAGAGGGCTGGGATAGGGAGGGTGGGAGGGAGACTCAAGAGGGAGGAGATATGGGGATATACGTAAGCATATAGCTGATTTACTTTGTTATACAGCAGAAACTAACACACCATTGTAAAGCAATTATACTCCAATAAAAATGTTAAAAAAAAAAGAAATTATCCAATTTGAAGAGCTGAGAAAGAAAACTTGAAGAAAAATGCACAGAGCCTCAGGGACTTACCCTCTGGGGCAATATCAAATGAGTTAACATATGAGTAATTGGAGTCCCAGGAGGAGAGAAAATGAGATGAGGCCCCCCCAAAAAAATTGAAGACGTAATAGCCAAAATGTCCCAATTTGATGAAAAATGATAACTTTCAGATCCAAGAAACTGAGTGAACTCTGAGGAGTTTAATAGTGGAGATCACCCTTGGACTAGGTCAGTAATTTACTTGGGTACTGATGTTTCCACCTGGACAAACCTTTAACACAGGCTAAAGTGCTGCAAAATGGTTTGGGCTTAGGGGAAGCAAGTGAAGAGAAAAAAAGAAGAGTTAATGTGTCATTGGTTAACACTGTCATTTGTAACAGAGCAGAAACTGAAGTTTCATAGATATTTGCTTGGTCCAATCGTAGGTCAGATTATGGAGTGGTTACATTCAGTTCCACAGCTGGTTTTGAGACTGACCACAGCAGATTAATCACCATTCTGCATGGAAGCCCTGGGTGATGTGATTTCACAGCCCTGGGAGGAGGCTTCATGCCACTCTGCTCCATAAGACCTTCCCACCTGGGAAACTTTTGGTATATGGTTAAAGAAGAGCACTTTCCTTAGAGTCAGACTGCTAAGGACGAAAACTCAGCTCAGCCACTGGTTAGCTATGTCACAAACTTAGCCTCCCTGAATCTCAGTCTCCTCAAAGGGGCAATTAGAATACCCACGTCAGGTGGTTCTGTGAGGATGAAATGAGATGATAATGTAGCCCAGTGCCTGGCACATAGTCAATTTCTCTCTCTTTCTCTCTTTCCCTCTCTCATTTAACCAACACTCACCGAGACCAACTACCATAGGAACTAGCCTAGACAATGGGGATATAGTGCTGAACAAACAGCATTAAACATTCAGTTATTATTTTATTATTGCCTGAAATGTTTTTAATAGAGGGTAAAAACTTTCATTCACAATTAAAATTCATATATCCTGAAATTCGGCTTAAATTCCCTTTAACGTATAGATGATTGATAACAGATCTTTTGCAAAGAGCAGATTTTGACAGGAGAGAGAGTGTGAGGATAACGGGCTGTGGCGACTGAAAGCATATGGGAGGGAGTCACTCTACACACAGTCAGTATTCACGGCTACAGCGCAGCAAAGTGTAGGGTTGACAGCAGGGACTGTTGGGGTCAAAGTGTGAAGCTGGAATTGGCCAAATTCACTGAAGTTCTCTGTGCCTGTTTTATTAATCTGTAAAATGCGGATAAAATTAGTAGCATCCTCACAGGGTCAGCGTGAGTTATCCATGTGACAGCCTTGGAAGGGCATGTGGTATGCTACGTGCTGGTAAGCTGTGGGATCTGGTAAACACTACGCAGTGGGAGCATGAATGAACTGGAGAGAGGGGCTGGGGCGGAGACACGTCCGGCTTCACAGTCTGCTTAGTGCCAGCCCTGCCCGTGCAGGACTGTCTCCTCCCCCTGCACTCCTGTTAATATGGTACTTATACCACCGAAGTCATAAAGAACCACGGAAACAATGAAAAGGCTCACGCTCTAGGTGCCTGAATGCAGGCTCTGAGTTGGAAGGAACGCTGAGGGTCAATGTCCAGCCCTCCCGCCAGTGCTGACTCCTCTGTGGCCACGTTGCTGGGGGTGCCACCTCCCCCAGCCTGAACACCTCAGCGGCAGGGGCTCCTGTCTGCCGTGAGCTCTGGGTGTTGGGCATTCCCCTCTTGGATTGAGTACCATCTGCCTGCCGGGCTCACCTTCCGGTCCCAGTTCTGGCTTGTGGGACCATGAAGAACATATCTCATCTTACTTCCCCAAACAGCTTTCAGCTCCTGCCTCTCCTGAACACGTTCTGACGTACTGGGGGCACTCCCAGCAGTGGGTAGGCGCCTTGGGACCAAAAAGAGTTCCCCCAGTCTTAAGCCCAGTGGAAACCTGGGTTTCCCCTAACACAGGCAGCATGGCAAGACAGGAAGCGCAGGGCGCCCCAGGCAGTTAGCTTTTAAATTGATCTGTCTACAAGCAACTCACTACTTTATAATTGGTAATGATTTCTCTGTAATCACATGTGTGCTGGGGAATTCTTATGAAGTGAGAAAAACCCAACCTACAAATCATTTCTAAGATGTAATGAAATTTTGATGAAAGCTAAATTTAACAATTAATGAAGCTGACATATTCATGGGTCTCATAGACATTAAACATTTATTAATTTTGATTTTGCTGTTTTCTTTTCATGTTTCAGAGCTCGTAATTTTTTTTCAGGCCTTAAAATTTTTCATAGTCCCCAGAAAAGCACACAGGTGCTTTGCCTGTGGTGTCTAGTGGGTAGAATGACCATGTCCTGTCTCTTGGCCCATGGGTTAATTTGATCCTACCAAGGCCATCACTTCATGAAGCCATGTTGCCATGTCACTGCACCAAAGGGAACTCCTTCCCTCTAGTTCCTAGTTCCACATTCAAGGTGGAGCCTTTTGCAGATGTGACAAAATTGGAGGAAGAAAGGAATGAGGAAAGGAAGACAGGAACAAACTAATATTTGTTCAGAACTTCCCTTGAGCAAGCCCCTGTGAGGGGAACTTTCAAATACATTCAGTTGAATGTTTAACCAGCACCTACTATGTGCCAGGCCCTTTGTTATAAAGTGGTGATGGGAGGGAGGTGAACATCATTATCCGCTTCTTCATTTTACAGTTTAGGAACTTAAGACTCTCGGGATGAAGTGACTTGCCAAGGTCACCCAGCCCCGAGTCAGTCACTGCAAGCCCAGACTCTCTGATCCCACATCCCAGCTCTCTGCCTTTCCCTGCTGTGTTCAGTTGTACTTAAATCTGTCCATTTGCAAAGCTTTTCCTTCCATTGTCTTTCATAATTATCCTGTTCTATTATCCTCACTAGTAGTATCCAATTAGATAAAGAAACTTGACCTGATGGGGGCAGAATTGGCAGGCATGGGTGGAGAGAAAGTTAGCAAAAGATAATAAATGCTGATTTCAAAAAATAATCTTCCAGGGGCTTCCCTGGTGGCTCAGTGGTTGGGAGTCGGCCTGCCGATGCAGGGGACACGGGTTCGTGCCCCGGTCTGGGAGGATCCCACATGCCGCGGAGCGGCTGGGCCCGTGAGCCATGGCCGCTGAGCCTGCGCGTCCGGAGCCTGTGCTCTGCAACAGGAGAGGCCACAACAGTGAGAGGCCCGCGTACCGCAAAAAAAAAAAAAAAAAAAAAAATCTTCCAGCATGTGGGATGAAATCACATTAATATCTCAGATGACAAACAGGAGCACGTCTTATAGGTTTTTTTTAAATGCTAGATCGACTGGATTCTAGGATAACTAATAAAATTGATTCACATCTCCAGTATTTCAAAGTGAATTTCTACCAACCATGTCATTCCTTCATAAGTATGGCGAAGCAAACCTCCCCCAAGCTTTCTATATAGCAACCTGCAGGGCACCTCCCCCTATCCCCAGGCATCCGAGGGTACCCCATTTCTACATATTGAAATCAGCTTCCCCCTAACTGGCACCTCCTTTTATATTTCCTGTTGGTGATGTGTATGGTCATCTTGTCACCAAGCTGAAAGGCAGGAGGCACCCCTGGCTCCCTGCTCCCAGATTTCCACATCAGCTCCATCTCCAAGTCCTGGACTGTCAAAGCCTCTTTTCTGAACCCACTCTGCTGTCCTGGCCTGTTTGTCATGGACTCTGTTGTGGGTGATGCAGGTCTATAGAGAGCAAACAGTGGGCCACAAGACTGGGTCCCTTTCAGAAACACTTCTTTAGGGGAATTTGTTCCTGATAAAGAGAGGCCATTGACTTACAGACCACTGAAGAATTTTAAGGCACTGATGGTCGGGGCCAGCCAGACTGTGAGCTCAGGTGCCCATGGAAAGACTCCGTCCCTGCCCCGTCTCCCAGGTGCAGAGTGAAAACAAAGCATCCGTCCCACACCTCCACAGAAGCATGACCCAGGGACCTCTCTGGAGAGGCGCCAGTCAGTTTTTGCTGTCAATGAATGAACAGCTTGTCTGATTCTTTGCACTAAGGCGTGCATGGCTGATCTAAGGTTTTGGCTGAAAGTGGGTCAGTTTTTGCTGTCAATGAATGAACAGCTTGTCTGATTCTTTGCACTAAGGCGTGCATGGCTGATCTAAGGTTTTGGCTGAAAGTGGGGAGACCTGGCAGCTGAGCCCACTGCACATTTAAAGAGGGGCTGAGGGAGCGGGTGCAGACTGAGGCAAAGGGACAGCACGGGACTCGGGGACTCTCCACACAGCCAGCCCTGCTTGGGGCAGCTCTCGCCCACCCCAGACAGCAGCCCGGTTCTGTGTGAGGGGCTTTCCAGAGCAAGCTGCCTCAAGTTGTTTCTGGAAGAGATGTGTAGTTCCCCGACACAACCCCGAACAAACTGACCACCTGTTGGGCGGGGGGTGTAAGCCTTCGGCGGATATCGCCTTAATTTAACGCTTCCTTGCCCTCTCTGAGCCTGCCAGCCCAGGGGTGTCCCGGGAAGCTTTCTAGGTGACTGACTGTTACAGGTCAGTGAACACAGATGTGGGAGAGAAGCCTCTGTGGGGCGCTGCAGGTCCTACCGTATCGCTCTGTGACTGTGTGGCCCCGTACGCGGCCATCCCGTTGGAGGGTGCGGCTGGCCGTGGGGTGTCAGGCTGGATGTACCCTCTTCTGTCAATGAGGCTGCAAGAGAAAACAGAACAATGCAGGGGTCAGAGAGCAAATAAAAAGCCCAAAACACCGACAATGCTCTCTTAATTTCCATCTCGGGGGTCCGTCTTCTGTGATGGGCCCCCAAGGCACTTCAGAATACACCTCTGCTCGCCTTCATGTGTGGTCAGGCTCCAGAGTCTACCACTTCTGCCCTTAGAAACGCCTGGAGCATCTGTTCCCTCCCTGCCACCTGCTGCAGGCCCCGCACTCCCCCCCTCCCCCATCCTGATCATGTCACCCCTCCTGCCTGCACAGCCTCCATCACCTGCCATCGGAGCCCAGACCCCCTTGCTCGGCCTTCAGGCCTCACACAACCTGTCCCCAACCTTCCTCTCTGGCCTCAAATCCACATCTTGTCACACATGGCATTCACAGCTTCATTCCTTCAACAAGTGTGTCTGAGCACCTACTATGTGCCAGTGCTCTGCCCGGGAGTAGAAGCCACGTACCCGCTGTGCGTTCTCTGCTTTGTCGTCTCTATTTCTGTTCAGGCTGTGGCTTTTAATTGCCCGAAGTCACTTTCCCTTCCCGTCCGCTGTCTATTCTTCTCGGCCTCCAGCCCCTGCTCTTGGCCCTATATCCGCTTTCTTCCCTCATCTGGCTTCTCTTAGCCCCTGCCTGTGATCCTCCTGATGGCACATGCCACTGCTGGCCTGATGTCACAGTGATCTATACGAGTGACTTCTCTGTGGAGCAGCCCGCAGGCTCCCGAGAGCAGGCTTCATCTCGTCTCCCCCACGGCACCTGTCCCGGAGGATCTGGCCCCTCTGTCCCGCCCTCGGAGCGCCGTGGGCGCCGTATCACATCACGCTGGCTCCACGTGTTTCCGTGTGCGCCTGTCATGAAGCGTAAGCACCACGAGGGCAGAAACGAGGTCTTCTTAATCATCATTATCTCCACAGCTGCCCCCCAGCGGGTGCTGAGCAAACGCTTCTGACTGAGCGAGTAAAAACGGGTCCTCGGTCTCCCACCGACAAGTTTCCTGAACAATGTTTCTGTGTTTACTCTATGGCACTGTTGCCCAGGTAGGAGGTGAGGGTGAAGCTTCCTTTGCCATCAAAAGGGTTTTTGCCTATTTCCTCCCTGAGTGAAGACTCCGTGTTGACCTCGGGTCTAAGGACAGAACTGCAAAGGGCAACAGGAGGTTCGGCCACTAAGTGGGGCTCCCGCCCTGGCCTCCCGTGGGGTGGGGCTGGGCCTCTGAGGGACGCCCCAAGCACATCCACGTGCCCACACGCTCCTCCTCCTGGGGGCGGGGCCCGGGCGGCTGAAGGCTGTTCCACGTGTCAGCTTGGCTTTCAGAAGATACGGGTTATCATCACAGCTACCACCTCAGGTCTTCCAGTGACAGACTAACAAGCCATTAAAAAATACTTATGACAGGATCTGGAAGTGGGACTCTGCTTCAGTTTCAGTCAAATCCCCTGAGGTTTAGAAAAAACAAGAGGCTACAAGAACCTCCATCCTCCAAAGGGGAGGTGTTGGATCCCCATGCAGGACCGTCAAAGGGATTCTCAGACCAAGTCTGCAGCCGCCTTCAAGGGTGTCAAAGAGCGAAGGAAAGGGCAAAGAAGGATGTCTTGGGGAGAGGGGTCACCCGCTCCTGCCAATGATGAGATCCAGGGGTGGGGCCAGGCTCAGTCCCTGGGAGAGAGCTGGTGTGCAGCTGGCTCAAAGGGGCATGCCGGGGGTCAAATTGTTTGCTCCCAAAGGTATGCTGAAATCCCAGCCCCGGTAGGGATGAAGGGGTGGAAAATGTTAACTTACACTGAACTTTGAAGTTCCGGTTCACTGAAATGACACTATTTTGGTGGAAATGAAAGTGCCCCGAGCCTTTTTTTTTTCCAGCTGACAGGAGAAATTAAGGGACTTGCAGGGGATTTCATCCAGGAGCAGAAAAAGAACTAGGTCATCAAAAGAGTGGGGACAGCAGGGATTATAGAAAAAGTTGTTCTCAGCCTGCTTCCCATGCGTTCAGCCTGTTTAAAGTACCAGCCTCGCACCCGAGACTGTGACACTCTGCCCCAAGTCTCTTTTTGGCCCTCAGAATGGCCCTCGAGCCCCTCCTAAGCTCACCTCATCTCTTGCCTTGCCCCCCGGGACTCCCCTCACTCCCCCAGTTCCTCCTCTGACAAGCCGGGCTCTCCTCTCACCTCTGGGCCTTTGCACATGCTGTCCCTTCTCTCCTCCCACAATTCCTTCTCCCCAGTTCCTCCTGATCCTTTAGAATGGTTCATACCTTACATCCCCCTCCTCTGGGAAGCCCTGCCAGGTGTCCATGGCACCTGCACCCCGACCCCATCCCAGCCCCTCCCCCTGTGCAGACCTGCCCTGGACAGACCTGTATTGTTGACGTTCTCTCAGGCGCATCCCTGGACCCCAGCACACAGCACGTGCTCAGTGACAGCGGCCAAGTGAATTCTTACGACTGGCTGACCCACAGCACCAGCCCGTAGGGCCTGACCCTGACCACACCTTGGGACTTTCTGTCTTTCCAATCTTCCATTCCTCCTGCCAGACTTGTTATGAGGACCCCCCTCCCAAACCTGGCTGTTCCCACCCTGCTGCCCCCCCCAACTCTGGGGACACTGCAGGGAATGGGACACGGGTCTTTGCCCCCATGCTCCATGGCTCTCATGGGGAATCTTGAAGACACCCTCTCCCTCCCTCTTGAGTACATCGTTACACTAAGAATGCTTTAGACGCATCCCAGGCACATGGCGCTGGGCACACAGGTGGTGCTTAGTCCCTGTCTGAGGCGAGGGACACTGCTCATTCTTCAGGCCTGTCTGGGATGCCCGTGCAAGGCCCTGGTGCTCTTTTAGTGCACAGGGGTTGGGTGAGGCAGGGCAGAGACAGCAGAGGGCGAGGAAGGTGACAGGAGGGAACAGCGAAGACAGACACCATGCCCCTGCCCACTTCTGCCCAGGCCAGCTCTGGGAACCTGTGGGCAAGCGAGAGAGGGCAGCGCCCCATCTTCCTGCACAAACCCTCGAGTGGTCAAGCTCTTCCGAGGGGAGGGCCATCCCTGAGAAATGCTCCATCCAGAGGGACTTGGATTTTGGAAAGAATACAGCCTCAACTTAGCCAAACCAGCAAATTTAATCCAGTTGTGGAAGAAATAATTTCGCTATGACAAGACTTGATCTATAAACAACACAGAATGGCACCAAATGCAAATCAAAGACTTGGGAACGGGAAAAGAGATTCGGGCAAAACGTGAGACTTCTACATTCCTTTCCTAGATTCAGGTGTCTGTTTCAGAGACGGGGTAAGATGCTTGTTCATGTCTCTTTTGCCTCTTCTACTCTGTGCTTCATGGTCTGTCCCCACTATCCACAAATAAACACACACCAGGAGGAAACACAAAGCTAAACTGTGAAAAAACAAGCATTTCCAGAGGGTTTTTCTGGCCTAAAGAGCCCCAAGAGGGACTACTGGGTGAGTCTGGAGCTCTCTTGGGGGAGGGGCACCCTCCAGGCATGACGGACGCCCTGGCCTGAGGCAGCCCTTCCGTCCAGAGCCCTTGGCTGTCCCTTCCTGCTGTCCCTCCTCAGAGGAGGGCTGGGAGGGGCAGGTCAGGGGCCCCCGAGGGCCCCAGATTCAGGACGAGTGGCACACTGGGCTCCCAACTTTCTAGACCCAAACTGGAAAATGATCAATTTCTAATTACCCAGTGGCACCAGGAACTATAATCCAGTACCAATTAATAAGTGGCCTTGGAATATGTGTTTGATATTTTGGGGGGCGGGGTGGGGGCGGGAGCCACTCTTCCTTCCCTAACGAGGCTTCACCAAGGCTGATGATCAAACCCAGTTTGTGCTCCATGAGCACAAGTCAGTGATGACTGACCGTGCAGCTCTAAGTGCACAGCAGGGCTGCTGTGGACACAAGCCAGTAGCTTTTGTGGTTTCTCTCCATGTACACAGTTAGAGGCCAAAAGCGAGGAAGGCTTGGAAACTCATTCTAGAAACCTGGAAAACTTGCTTAGCAAATAATGTTTGATTTGGCTAATCTGTTGGAAATATTCTACAAGAGCGTAACTCATAAATAATCAAGACTTGGAGGAAGCTTCTACCATTGACACACACAGGTTCTGACGTCAGACGCCTGGGTTTGTGTCCTGACCAGGCAGCATTTCCACCTGTGTGATCTTGAGCACGTTATTTAACCTCTCTGTGTCTTGGTTTCCTCTTCCATATAATGGGATATAACAGTACCGACCTCATAGGTACAGAGTGAGGTTTTAAAAGTTAATCCACGTAAAGCACTTAAAACAGAGCCTAACACTATCCAGTAAATGTCAGCCACGGCCATTATTAACAGGACTGCTGTCTTATCATCACCACAATCTCCACTGCTTCAGCCCACACGGATCTCTCCCTCTGAACTATTCTAGCATTTCTATTCTGCACAACTCAGCTCTTAGCACTTACGTCTACAGGCTTTCTAATCGCTTCCTACCTGTGTCCTGCTCCCTCATGACAGCTGGATGTTCAACAGCATCTAATGATTCATGGGGTCACCTGACTCAGTGTCCCTGTTTTGATCCTGAGGGGATTTTCCCCAAACTTGACACAAATTCAGTAGAAAGTTATGCCAAGCGTAACACAAGCCAGATCTCTACATCGTTAAGGCCACGTCTCCGCAGCACAGAGCGGAGTGCTGACCTGGCTGGCGGTCATTGCCGCCGGCCAGGTCACTGCTGCCCGAGGCCTGCGCTAACACACTAGGGTGTGTGCTTCCCAGGTCTGTTATCGGGCATCGTGCCGTCTGAATCTTACCTTGGAGAAATGGGCCCACACAGGGCAACACAGCAATTTGTAAAGATATTTCCGTAGCTGTAGGGGTTGTAATTCTCTTTCCCTCTTTTATTTGACCAAGATCCTTTAATCTGAAAGAAAAGGATAGTCAATGACACAGTATCCATCTCACCAATGTCACAGTTCGGGCCGATCAGAAGAAGCCTGTAAAGAATGCAATGATCATTACTCATTTCTTCAGCAGAAGAAACTGAGGTACTTTTCTCAAGGAAAACTGGCATTAACCCCAAACTTGGAAATATCCCCAAACAGCAGGTGAGATTGGGGAGAAACAACATTCTCTGGGGAAGATAATCTCTTATTTCTACTACATGGTACTTAAAAGGCAGCTCACATAAGCCAGTGGAGATTTCTTGATGCTACATTTAGAGTGTTAAATAGTAAAGAAATGAATGGTAGCAGAGGAGTAACACGCCTCCCCTAACGGCCCATTTTTTTAAAAAAGATTTTTTGATGTGGACTATTTTTTTTTTTAGTCTTTATTGAATTTGTTACAGCATTGCTTCTGCTTTATATTTT
Organism: Delphinapterus leucas; assembly: GCF_059928025.1. NCBI lineage: Eukaryota > Metazoa > Chordata > Mammalia > Artiodactyla > Monodontidae > Delphinapterus > Delphinapterus leucas. The sequence continues at coordinate 86,974,122 of NC_143140.1, read as the reverse complement.
GGGTTTTTTTGGCCACGAGGCATGTGGGATCTTAGCTCCCCGACCAGGGACTGATCATGCACCCCTTGCATTGGAAGGTGAAGCCTTACCTACTGGACTGCCAGCAAAGTCCTTAATTGCCCATTTATAGCCTGAATTCAGCCTCATCATATTGCAAAATAATTCTGCAGGGTATTTCTAGTGTTCTCAGTTAGCATGTACAAATAACCGTCTTAATATTCTCGGAACTCATCTATCTCATCAGCACTGATTTTTCTCAAGCCTCTGAGGCAACCTAATTCTGAGACATTTAATTCATGTACTGATAGAGGCTTCTGTCAGAATCCAAATATTCAGAGCAAAAAGGACCAGGCTCACGAACAAACATTTTCCAGCATTATGTTTTCTGGTTTTGTATTTCCTCTCCATCTGCATTAAGTACAGGCAGATAATCCTGGATAAAAAGTTAAACTTTGGGTCAGTGCGATTGCCTCCCAAAATGAAATGGAGCCGTTATCTGAGAGAGGCCAGCCTGTGAGGTCTCTCTTCATCGGGGCAGGGTGACAAGTTGCTGATAGAATTATTGCAAAGGAATAGAACAGAATCCCTCCTCGGGCCTTGGAATTGGGGGTCACTCGGCCGATCTTAGTATCTAAGTGACGTGGTCAGAGAGCAGGACAGTTCGGAGATTCGCAATAGAGAAATTGGAGACTGATGTCGGAAAATGCTTCCCGTGCAGGCTCTTTGCTCCCAGGGGCTCCCATCTGGAAAGGGAGCCCGGGCCCCTCACTTCTTCTTTCTCTATTTCCCACAAAAGAACATGCCCGCGTCCCACCTCACCAGGAACTTACGTCTTCATTTGTGGTCTGGTTGGAGCTGATCAGGTACGTGTGGAAACCCGAGAGCCCCACGATGGACCAGACGGAGAAGAAGCAGACCACGGCCTCCAGCACGGTACCCGGAGTCAAGGAGGTGAACCAGTAGGACCGTGACGTTCTTAGGGCCCCAGGGAGCTGGATGACTGAGATTTGGACAGAAACCGCCCCCAGGCCCTCACTCAGGCCCTTGCGTCCACCTAGCCTGGCATCAGTGGTCTTGTAGCCACAGGAGACCCTCAGGGGCAGGCACGAGGCCACATTCTCCTTCATGGTACAGCGTTTGTGCTCAGTTAAGTGATCGGTGGGCTCCCTGAACAGGTCTCGTTCCCTTCTCATGGCTGACAGTTCCTCTGACTGTCCTTCCCACCCGAGCTTGGCCCTTTCCTCGTGACTCACTGTGTAGCCAAAGGTGGCGGCAGCAAAACCAGGAGGCACACTGGCTGGAGCTGGCAGCGGCCCAGGCTTTTGATGAATGGACCCAATACTGAACATCACTTCAATCACAGGCTCTACCTGTGGCTTCTGAAAGCTGGGACTGTAGCACTGACAGGTTTCCCTCTCGACCTGATTTGAGGCTGTGACAGTCATTTGCAGGGCTGACCTCGGGCGGCTGAGACCAGGCACGGTTTATCTTCCTGGCTTTCTCTCTCCCTGGATGGCCCTTCCACCCACTGGCTGCCTGCCCCCGCTGTGGATGGGCTTCTGACCCGGTGGGGCCATTTCTCGGTGTGGCATCAGGGTGAGCGGCATTTTTTCTTAGCGGACCTTTTCCCAGCCCCTCAGCCCACGCCGACACATATGACTGTCCTCAGCTATTGACAGGCAACTAGAAAACCTGGCTCCACACCAGACTGTGAGTGATGGGGAGTCTCGGGTTCCACAAGATGCACTAAAACCAAAGGAGAAAAAGCCCGGCATTCTTCAACAGACGAGATAAATCAGCCAGGAGTGTGGCAATTTGAAAAGACTAGAGAATATTCCTGTCCCACAAATACTTATAAAATTCTATTTACAAGATAAAGATGTTTCTCAGGAAAAAATAATTCATCATAGGTCTGGGAGTTTAAATATCCATCATGCATCCTCCATTGATAAATTACAGGCCAGAGAAAGTAAATACTCATGCTTTCCTAATGCTTCCAGGGATGGAAGCCATAGATCATGCTGTAATACATCACCATTGATTTTTTTTTCAGGACTGGATATCATTTATCTTCAGAGCAGAGAAATGAATGTATCATCCGGTGCAACGCCATCATTTGCCACGTCATGATTAACAGATGCCACTGTCCGGCATGTGGGGCTGCACACAAAACGGGGAACGAATGCGCTTCCTGCTTGTTAACTGACTTTCAGCATCGGGATACACCACTGGGTCTGCTCTTGGAAAAGTGGAAAAATGCTGTATTTTTCTTTCTAAGGTTTAAATTTCTAGAAACTGCAAGGCCTCAGAAAAGCCCCGCCCAGAAATTAAAAGGCCATCTCAAGAGGAGGACGCCCAGCTGGCCAAGGTGAAGACAGCGCAGAGCAGCGGGATCTTGCGGATCCAACACAGGGTGCCCCTGGGGGGTGGGAGTGCTGCCCGGTCCTCTCGGAGGAAAGAGGTGAACGGGCTGCAGGAGGAGCTGCACCTACCAAGATGGATTCTGGAAAAGGGGATAAGTACGGAGGGGTGGGGAGGAGATGCAGAGAAGCAGGCCCCTCCCCAGGGCTGCCACCAGCCCTTCTTTTCTGCCAAGGGGGGGCAAACGGTTATGGCAGAGGCCTCGCTGCACATGGGGACACAGGGATGGTGGCCCAGGTAGCAAAGAAGATCTCATTCTCAACTGCCTCCTGACAGGTCGGGGCTCACAGACGCCCCCCCTCCCAGCCTCATCTCCCCACCCAAGAGGACACAGATGGGGGAGCAGCCACGTGGGAGCCCTGCCTGCACTGGCTTGAAAGCAGAGAAGTGGAGCCCTGGGAAAATGATGAGGAAGTAGTGGGAAGCCTGCGTCGGGAGAACCGCGTTGTATAAAAGGGGATGACACTGGCAGTGACTTTGCACAGGCTGGAAGGAAAAGACAAGAGGCAGAAAGGTCAAAGAGGAGGTGACAAATGGAATGGAAACAAGGGTAGAAAAGAGAGAATGAAGAACGAACCAAAAGATTTATTTACTGACTAATACACGAAGAGCCAAACTTCGGTCTCGGAAACACTTAGGTGTCAACGACAGTTTACAATCCAGGCAGAATGACGGTCATGTCAAAACACATGTAACATCCACACGTGTGAACCAGGTAAAAGCTGGCATGTGAAAGTGGAGGAGGTCACGGCATCTAACGTGGCTACGTCTCCCTCTGCAGCTCCTGTTCCTTTTGTGGCTGCTGTTCCCTTTGTGATGCCACTTACATGATTACCTCCAAAAGGAGGCGTTGTTACCAGTGGATGTGGAGTTTTAAATGTTTATAGCAACCCCCCAAATTCGCAGTGTTCTATATTAATATCTCAAGTGCTTGGTAACATTTTATAAATAGCAGAATGCAGTTTCACTGTTAGCTCACAGCTGTGTCCAAATGAGGAATTCAAGGTAGGATGCAAGATGCAGCCCCCTCCGCCTCTCCCCTTACAGCTGCCACTTCGCCCACAGGACGTCTGAAGGAATAATCATCGTTATTCATAACAATGGCTGGCATCATTGGCTGTGTGGCATCAAAGGCTTCACGTGGGATGAATTGGGAGATTGGGATTGACATATATACACTAACATGTATAAAATGGATAACTAGTAAGAACCCACTGTATAAAAAAAATAAAATAAAATTCAAACAAAACAAAACAAGAGCTTCATGTGGATTAATTCACTTAATCCTCAGAGCAACCCAGTGAGAAGTGTGATTCCCACTTAACCGACAGGGAAACCGAGGCAGGAAGCAGTTAAGTAATTTGTTTAAGAAATAGCAGAGCAGGGATTTGAAGCTTGGAAGTCTGGCTCTGCCAGTAGGACAGAAAAGCCATGGGCCGATTCCTTTCTGAATTCTTGCTAAGGGACACGTGGCTCTAGGCTGACCCCAACCTCTGCTGGGGGGGATCGGGACCCTCCTTGTCAGGGTTTCTTGAACCTATGGCACCTTAAGGAGTCCATCCCCTTCAAATTCACTCTCAGACAGAGGTACGAATATCTGAACAACACATCTTCTCACTGACCTGATAGCTTGATGTTGAAAATATCTATGCCATAGTAAGTTAAGAAACATAAATTTCTTTTTTTTTTCATAAATTTCTTTTCAATGTATCAAAACCCACTTACTGATTTTTTTTTTTTTAAAAAGAGACATGAGTGGAAACAGGCCAACTCCAGTAGGAGCCAATTTAATAAGCAGCTGGATGTTTATTGCATCAGAGATGGGTTCCAAATCACAGCCATTACCACTGCCAGCCTCCATGTCTCCTCCCCAGCCCCCCAAAAAGAAAGGGAGCCCCCTCTGTGGCCAAGAGTATGGCTTTAGATTCCCTGCAGCCGCTAGCTCAAAATGCTGCACACTGAGGTACTCGCTAGGTGACTATGGAATTGAAAAAGACTGAAAAATGCCGGCGGGCAGGCGCCCCTCCCTTGGGTTTCCACGCAATCCCAGAAGTGCCTGCTCTGTGCCTTTCTAGGCACCTGGCCTGGCACTCCGGACAGCAGACGGTGGGGGAAGGTAAGCTTCCCATCCTCAGGGTACAGGGGTCTGCTTGCCTGTGGGAAGGTAAGCAAGGGGAGACGACCTTGCAGGGACATGGAAATAGTATTGGGCAGAATGGTGAGGGCACCTCAGTATTTGGAGAATCGTAAAAGGTGAGAGGTAAGGAACCAAAGGTTTTTAACCTTATTGGGTTCCTACGCTTTTCTCAGAAAAAATGCACATAAACACATTTTTTTCCTTATAATTTCAGGAGGCTTAAAAACGCCCCTGATGCCTCTGCATGGATACACATGGACCCCAAGTTAAAATGTCCGGATTTATTCGAATCCCTTCATTTTACAAATAGGTAAAATTTTATGTAAAATTTTATGTAAAATGAAGGGCTAAGGCCCAGAGTAGTCAAGCCACTTATAAAAACTCACATCGCACTTCATGGCAGAATAGAACTGGAACTCGGTCTGCAGACTTCTAGGACAGAAAGAACCCTTCCCAAGGCTCCAAGCTACGGAGTGTCACATGACAGGCCTAACTGTGGAGCCTCAAAGCTCACAACAGCAAGGCTGAGGCTGCCCGTGACATGCAACCTTGTTCATCAGTCCCACGGCCCTAGAGTCACCCCTGAGTGAAGAACTTGTCTCTGTTAATATGTCATCACCCATCTCCCCACATTCCAGCAATCAGGCTGGCGACAGGCTTTTTTGCCAAGTGCCAAATCTAGATTACAGTTTATTTTAAAAAGTCTGTATTTCATGTGGGTTTCCTCATTGACCAAAATTCCCAGGTTCCAGAACGGCCAGGGAATGCCAAAGTCCAAGGCTCTGCCTTGGGTGCTTTCCGCTCTGAGCACTGGGCGTATGTGGCCAGGGTGCTGGTCATACCGCATGGTGCTGAGGGGCCTTTCTCTGTGGGCACCAGCCGGGCACCCCTGGGTCCTCCTGCATCGTATTCTGCTTTAGGTCTCTGTCTGGGGTTCTGACGTTGAAAATATAAGAAACAGATGTTGTTGGTAATCATCTCCTTCTTTCTTTCTTTTTCTTCCCCCTAAAAGTTACAGTAAGATAGGCAATGCTCACTTACAGGAAGAGCTTTGATGGAAGGGCAGATCTCAGTGATAGACCCTTTGTCCTCTAGATTGAGGGTCTAAATCAGCATTTAATGCTTTTAGATATTTAGGTTCAGGAACTTGTCAGTATATTTTCCTCATCATTAGATGACCCTATAATCCTTAGACGGAGATAAGAAACTACAGCTTGTGCCCCTGTCATTAGAGGGTCCACCACTGTGTCTGGGGTGGAGGCTGCTGACTTCCCGATGATTTACATGACGAGACACTTTGAAAATCAAGTTTCTGGGACCTTTCAGGCTGGATCATGGGACCATCATCCTTCAGTCTCTCAAATCCTTTCTCCTAAATGCTTATGTACCGGGAGATAGAGGTGTGTAGTTGTCCCAAATTAAACCTATGAAGTCACTAGAACGCCAATCAAAATTCCAACTGGAATTTTTAAAATGGAATTTGACGAAAGGACTCTCAAATTCATCAGGAAGAGGAAATGTATAAGAACAGGTGAGGAATTTTGAAAAACAACATCAGGGAGGCGGGAGCAGGAGAAGACTTTTCTCGTAAACAAAACAAGGTGAGAACAGTCTAAACAGGCCGTGGGCATGTGGGGTAAAGAAGGCATTTCAAATTAGTGGTGAAGGAATAGACCGGTGGTTCTCAAAGTGTGGCCTGTGGAAACTTAGGGTCCCCAAGATCCTTTCAGGGTATCCTGCAGGTCAGAACTATTTTCCTATCATCACCAAAACATTATTTCCCAGCTTCACTCTCATCCTAGCACGTGGTGGCTTCTTCTGGAGGCTGTGTGATGCAAGATGATGTCCTCATTCACTCTTATGCATTCTTGTACTTTAAACATTTCTCAGTTTTAATTTTAAACACGGTATATAGAAATAATCTACATGAACAGAGGCTCTCTGGGGTCCTCAATAATTTTTGTTTGTTTGTTTGTTTGTTTGTTTTTGCGGTACGCGGGCCTCTCACTGTTGTGGCCTCTCCCGTTGAGGAGCACAGGCCCCGGACGCGCAGGCTCAGCGGCCATGGCTCACGGGCCCAGCCGCTCCGCGGCATGTGGGATCCTCCCAGACCGGGGCACGAACCCACGTCCCCCACATCGGCAGGCGGACTCCCAACCACTGCGCCATCAGGGAAGCCCCTCAATAATTTTTAAGACTGCAAAAGAGTTCTGAGACCAAAAAGTTTGAGAACTGCCAGAATAGATTAGTAAGTGGTATCGGGACACTTCACTAAACATTCGGGAAAAATGAAGTTAGAACTTTAGCTCACAACCCACACACAAAATTCTATTACAGATCAATTACTGCGCCAAACTTAAGAAACAACATAGAAAGGTATTAGAAGAAGATAAAGGAAATATTTGCATCATTTTGGGGTGAGGATGTACGGCACAAAACCTAGGAGCCATGTAGGATGAGATTTACAGATTGAATTTGTTAATAAATTACACTTTTTTGTATAAAAAGGTCAAGTTAAAAGGTAAGTGATAGGTTGGGAGAAAAATATTGGAAAAAGATAGTTATAAGATTATTATTAAGACTATATAAAGAACATGCTAATAGGAAAAGAAGAAACAGCCCAATTGAAAAATGGACAAAGAGTTTGAACTGGCACATTGAGGTGAGAAAAAAAAAGGCTAACAGTCACGAAAATACGTGCAAGCTGAATATTGTCCAGAAAATGGAAATTAAAACCGATTTTTTTCTCCCCATCAAATCGGCAAAAATCACAGCACTGACAACTCCAGTGTGGATGAAGGTGGGGAGAAATGGAGCATGAATTGGTATAATATCTTTAGGGGACAATATGGTACATTATATTTAAACTACACTTAGCTTTTAACTCAGTGACTCCACATCTAGTTGTCAATCCTAGAGAAATGCTTACACTTGTACACAAAGAGATACACACAAGAAAGTCCACTACCTCAGTTTCTGAGCAGTAATAAAAGAAGTCTAAATATCCATCAATAGAAGAATACATTATGGTTCATCTATACTCTGGAATTCTATAAAACAGTTGAAAAGAGGATGATGTACATCTATGTGTTGACATGGAAACGTCTTCAGGCAATATCTGAAAATCAAATTGTAGAACAATCCAAAGAGCATGTATGATCTCTTTAGGTAAAGCAGTCCCCCCAACTGTACATGTGTGTGTGTGTACATGCACACATGTATGTATTTAAACTCTGAGAGGATCGTCTGTAAAGACTCACAAAACCCGACAAGAAATCCTACAGAATGATGACGAGTCAAGAGCAACGCTTCCTTTTTACCCTGACGTTTCTATTTGAAATTTGTTACCGTGAGAATACGTTCTTGTATCACTTGGGTGATTTTAAAAACCAAAAACCTCCTCTCCCACTCTGTGATCTTCTGAGATCTAATCTATGCTTATTCTTCACAGAACTCCCGCAATCCACCTGGCCAGGGGCAGCGGGGAAGACTCTCGATTCCCTGGGTGGAGGGGTTGGGTTCTAGCTCTGGAAACGTCAGTGCGTCATTGAGCATGAATCGGGGTCACTTAACCTCTTGGTGAGGTCCTGCTGTGAGACCTCGGGCACTTGTCCCACCTGTTTCCCGGGGGCTCCCTGAGCACCAGCAGACACCAGGATGGACAGGCCCTGAGAGCTGGGCTAGTGAAGGCCTGTCCTGCCCCCATGGATTTTCCATCGGCCCCCAGTGCCCCCTTTCTGACAGCACCCAGGCTGACTCCAAGCCTTCTACCAAATTCCACTAAAACAGAACGATGCCCACAAGGCTGGGGGCGCCTGTCGACGGTGCCTTGAAATAAGCACAAACTGGGGGCAAAAAAGGCGTTCTGCCAAAAGCCTCCACCATGTAGAATCGGTGACCGTTCGAGGTACCAATCGTCCTTCTCGTTTTGGGAGAGCAGAACGATGCCATAATTAGAGATGAGTGTAACCCTTTGAAATGGACGTTAATGCTGCTACACTGAAGTGACCGTTAGTGGGCAGGCATCCCCTCCCCCTGCTGGCCCTGTTCCTGAGGGGCTTCAGCTCCCTGAACCCCAGAAGTCTGCGAGGCGGGCCCGGCCATGTGGCTTCCCTGACTCTGTGTGACCAGTGACATTTCCTAAGAGGCTGGAACATTTCACTTCAGGCTCCCGGTTTTTTTCCTGCTTCCATATTTCACACAATAACCACAGAGGACCCTAAAGACAGTCCAGGCTGACGTGGAGGTTCCATGTGTGACCTCCTAGATTCTGTTTGTAAATGTAGCTCAGATCAAGCTCATTTCTCCCCAAACCAATGCTAGCTGTCTCCCTTTTCTGCTGTGCCCCTTTCCCCGGGTCACCTAGGGTTCGGACCCCCCTTCCTCCCCCTCTCCTCCCGGGTCCTATCTGACTGCAGATCTCCCCGCAGATCTGTCCCCTTGTCACCGATTTCAATTTCGGGCTCCTTCCTTTGCAAACATCTCCTCACTACCTCACTCCATTGTGCTCCTTGCTTCAAGATGAGTATGCTTGAAAACAAAACAAGAACGAAGAGCAGCTTGACTATGTCATTCGCCTGCCAAAAATCATGGCTGGTTCCCCTGTGTCCAGGGGGAGAAGGCCCCTCGCTCTTTCACTGGTATTCAGTGCTGTTGGGACCTGCTTCCTGGGGGCGATTGGTTGTGACCTCTAGCCCCAGTCAGGGCTCAGCCATCACAGCACCCTCCCCCATCCCCACCGTGTGTGTGTGTGTGTGTGTGTGTGTGTGTGTGTGTGTGTGTGTGTGTGTGTCTGTAAGAGTATCCGGGTGCTGACACCATTAGGGCTCCCGGCGCCCACCCTGCTAACCTTGCCGAGTGAAAGAGTGAACACAAGCCTGGCTCCAGCCCTCCAGACGGCCTGCTCTCCCCTACACACCATACACACCCGCCAGGCCTCTCCCCTCCGTGTCCCTGTTAGAACTCCACCTTTCCAGGCCCTGTGCAAATGCCACCTGCTGCCTGTGGAAGCCTCCTGACTTCCCTGCAGGAGATGCAGCCTCCTTTTGGACCCTACTTCTACCTCCAGTGCATGCTATGGCATTTTTATGTCACTTAAGACTTATTCTGCTTGTAGGAACCAGAGTCAGAGCTCAGATCCTGGCATCCACAGATGCTCGTTGAGAAGAGTGAGTCACCCCGTCCTTCATCGCTCCTCTGGCCTCTGGTTGATGTGCTTTGAAGCTCAAGGCTGACGGATTGTTCTAGACTTTGTAACCCTGGCACGTTTTGGGCCCAGGTGGTGGGCATTCAGTATAATGATTTTGAAGGAAGCAGAGGCTGAGTGGACCTCCTTCTTTGGACCTGCCTGGCTGGGTGGACTGAAGACCCAGTGCCACCCTTTTTGGAGAAGATTCTCCTTTTGTCTCTTTCCCCGGGGAAGGCCAGGGGGGCCTTTGAAAGGCCGGGCAGCCACCCCACTTCTCACTGAACCCCAGAAGCCCGCACCCCGCTGCCCGTGCTTCTCTGATGCAGAGATGAAAGGAAAGAAATGGCCAGTCACGGGGAGCCAGCCCAGGAAACGGGAGGTGGAGAGGGGGCAGGAAGAAGAGGATGGAGGATGGTCCAGGGGCTCCGAGGCTGGACGTGCTCTTGCCAAGGGTGACCCTGGTGGTCGAACGTCCTTCCTCTTCCCCACCACAGCCCGGGAAGGGCCTGCTCAGTGCCCACAAGTGAGCCAGAGCCAGTCGTTCTACCCACAGCCACTTATGACGTTTCCCGCCGCCCCTGCCCGCTCCTTCTCACCTGTGTCTCCTTCCCACCTCCTCCCGGAAAGTCAGTAGAAGGGAAGACATCATAAAGATCAGAGCAGAGGGCTTCCCTGGTGGCGCAGTGGTTGAGGATCCGCCTGCTGATTCAGGGGACACGGGTTCATGCCCCGGTCTGGGAAGATCCCACATGCCGCAGAGCGGCTGGGCCCATGAGCCATGGCCGCTGAGCCTGCGCGTCTGGAGCCTGTTCTCCACGATGGGAGAGGCCACAACAGTGAGAGGCCCGTGTACCGCAAAAAAAAAAAAAAAAAAAAAAAGATCAGAGCAGAAATAAAAGAAATAGAAATGAAGAAAACAATGGCAAAGATCAATGAAGCTAAAAGCTGGTTCTTTGAGAAGATAAACAAAATTGATAACCCTTTAGCCAGACTCATCAAGAACAAAAGGGAGAGGACTCAGATCAATAAAATTAGAAATGAAAAAGAAGTTACAACCGACACCGCAGAAGTACAAAAGATCATGAGAGACTACTACAAGCAACTCTATGCCAATGAAATGGACAACCTGGAAGAAATGGACACATTCTTAGAAAGGTACAACCTTCTAAGACTGAACCAGGAAGACATAGAAAATATGAACAGACCAATCACAATTAATGAAACTGAAACTGTGATTAAAAATCTTCCAACCAACAGAAGTCCAGGACCAGATGGCTGGTCACAGGCGAATTGTATCAAACATTTAGAGAAGAGCTAACACTCAATCCTCCTCAAATTCTTCCACGCTGGAACTAGACACCATCCCCTGGACACCTGGCTCACTTCCTGAATGAGCTGGTTGATGCCTTTCTCCTATAAAGTCCTGCTGGTTGCATGTGGGCCTGATGAAGAGCTTTTTACTTTAGCAATGTTCCCATCATTCATGGCAGTATTTCTGATAAGGAGTCCTGGCTAATTTTTGTTTTTTGTTTCTAATCTCTCTCATTTCATCAACAACACCTTTTTGAGTTGGATATTTTGCAGATTAAATCCACGGTGAGAAACCTTTGCCTGTGCCCCCATTTGTCATCAAAATATTTTTGTATTATTGTCAGGAGATCAGATTGGAGGCTACTGAAGCATTTTAAATATATTTTCTTGCCCGAGAACACTCTGCAGGGGTCACTTGCAAAGGCTGCCCTGGACTTTCCTGGGCTTGGGCAATTCAGCCAGAAAACCTCCTCTTGTTTTAAGAACTTGGTACTTTGCAGATTCTTGCACAGACTGCAGGTCCGGAGCGGACGAGCCGTGGGCAGCGCTGCCATCATCAGAGGATGGCTTCTGTGAGTGTGAAACATCACAGATCAGTCTCATCCATCATAAATCGAGCACCTCAAAGGAGACTCCCAGACTCGTAGGGCCTCAGCAGCAGAAGGGAGCTTAGAGCTACTGAGTTTAATAGTTACCTGATGCTAGAATCTCCTACCATCCTGACCAGCAGGATGCATCCTCTTTTGGAGTGCCACTGTCCCTGTGACCTGTCCTCCCCAGGCCATACCATTCCTGAGCAGCCCCCGTGGTTAGCGCACCTATCTCAGGAGCTAAAAGCCACCCCTTAGAAGTTTCCACCCGGCTATCTCCATGGAGCCTCCAAAGCCACACAGGTGTCCAGAGGAAAAGCAGGAGCCAGAAATAGCATCCTGATGGGACCCAACCTTACTTATCACGCATATGTTATCCCTTATAACCAGAACTCATTTTTTCAAAAATACATCACAACCCAGTAGAAACTAAAGCATACTTTTTCTTCTGGAATATGAATTTATGATAAAGCATCAGAACTCAGCACTTCTTAATAGACTCACTCAATAAGAGGGCATCTTCCCCAAAGCATGTATTTAAACAGAAAACACGTGGCCAGAACAGACTGCCTTAGGTCTTCACACCATTGACTGGGGAGAGGCACACACAAAATGTTTCTGTGCTTTGTAATTAAAAACCCAGCACTGGGCTTCCCTGGTGGCGCAGTGGTTGAGAGTCCGCCTGCCGATGCAGGGGACACGGGTTCGTGCCCCGGTCCGGGAAGATCCCACATGCCGTGGAGCGGCTGGGCCCGTGAGCCATGGCCGCTGAGCCTGCGCGTCCGGAGCCTGTGCTCCGCAACGGGAGAGGCCACAACAGTGAGAGGCCCGCATACCGCAAAAAACAACAACAAAAAAAACCCCAGCACTTTGCTTTCCTACGGGTGTGTCTGGCATTCCTGAAATTCTCCACTACTTCCAAAAAAAAATAAAGAAGATCCGGGTTGGGAGCGTCGCTCCTCCCTCCCTATCGGCAGCTTTTCTTCACGTTCCTCCCGCGCCTTGCTCTTGGTTCTGCTTTTTTCCGAGAGAGAAATGGAGTGGTTTTATCAGAGGGTCTCTACGTTGCTGGGCAGCTCCTTGGGATATTTTGGCTTCAGCTTTAGGTCACCTTTTTCCAGGCAGGAGCCCAGCCTGACACTGGATCAGGAGGTGCCACAAAACCAAGTGGGGACCCAGTCAGCAGGAGTAAAGTTAGATAATAACTTCATCTATTAAATTGTGAAGGGTTGGCTAATTCAACAGGGACCTCATGGGGCATTCTGTTAGCATTTTCAACCTGAACTCAGGGCAGGAGATATATGTGTGTGTGTGTGTATTCTTCTATATGTGTATGTATGCACACACACACACATACACATATATGTGCATACATGTATGTATATATACACATACACACATATACATGTATGTATATTTATGTGTGTGTGTGTGTGTATATATATATATGTATTATATATATATATTTTAAAGCCCATCCATTTTTGTCTCCCATCCCCTCTCTCCTAGATTAACAGAAAGGGCAGAAAGGGAAGGGAGGGAATTCACAGTCAACTCAAGAAGTGACCTGGTGACGTCTAGTGAGCTTCCTGGATGGGTTCAGAGAGAGATCCTCTCAAACCCACCTGCACCTGAGTGCCTGATTCCTGGGTACATCCTACCTGAAGGCCTGTGGGGTTGACAGGACAATGGCCTCCCCAAAGATGCCCTAATCCCTAGCAGCTGTGAATACATTATCCACATGGCAAAGGGGAGTCTGTAGATTGAAGGTCATTGGTCTTGAGATGGGGAGATTTTCCTGAATGGTCTGGATGCGGTCACTCTTCAAAAGCAGAGAGGCTTTCTGGCCGAGGGCAGAGAGATGAGTGTTAGAGGCAGGGGGGACTCAGAGCCTGAGAGGGATTTGATCCCCTGTTGCTGGCCTTGAAGAGAAAGGGAGGAGTCAGGGAACGGAGCAAGGAGAGGGGCCCTCAGCCCTACACCCCATGAGTTTAGTCAACTACCTGAATGAGCCAGAAGAGGATTCTCCCCTGAGACTTCAGATAAGAATCCAGGCTGGCGACACCTTGGTTTCAGCCTGGGACCCAGAGAAGAAATCAGCTGAGCCTACTGGACTTCTGACCTACAGAACCGGGTGATAATAAATTTATGTTGCTTTAAGCCTCGTTTTTTGTGGCTATTTGTTACAACAGCAACAGGAAGCTAATACAGCCAGCACGTGCCAGAGCAGTGCTGGGGAAGGCCCTGGCCCGGATGTGCCAGGGTGCCCTGCAGCTATGTCTGGAGGCTGTAAGGGGCCTGACATGCGCTCAGAGCAGGTTGTGTTGCCACAGCTGCAGCTGCCAAGCTTCTGAATGTGGAGGACATGCCTGGGTAACACCTGTAAAAGGGAAAAATGCCTGGCTGTTTGTTGAGAGGCTCAGCCCTGGATATGGCAGCACTGTTTGGAAAGGCAGTGGCTGAGATTCTTAGGAGCTTTCAAGAACCGCGCCATAGGAGAAACTACGCGGGTCTCTCACTGTTGCGGCCTCTCCCGCCGTGGAGCACAGGCTCCGGACGCGCAGGCTCAGCGGCCATGGCTCACGGGCCCAGCCGCTCCACGGCATGTGGGATCTTCCCGGACCGGGGCACGAACCCGTGTCCCCTGCATCGGCAGGTGGACTCTCAACCACTGCGCCACCAGGGAAGCCCAGGAGAAACTCTTTACCTCTACCTGAGAATGATATTTCAAGGGAAGATAAGTTAAAATTTGCTGTGAACCAAGTAAGAGCATTTCTCTCCTTCGTCCGCTTTCCACACGAACAGCACAGTTTGCACACTGCTGAAACACACTGTCACTCCTCCTCTCAGCAGCGTCTGTCTACTCCCCTTACTGGGGAGTGCAATGCTATTGGTTACACAGACTATAAGCACAGCCAAGCCAGGAGCACGAGCAGACGCGTGCTCTAGAGGACGTTCTGGCAGAGCTGCCCGTCGCGTACATTGCCACACATCGTCCAGCACGGCCCATGGCCTCAGGAAAGGCACAGGTGCCTGGGACCGGGGAGGGGAGATGGCTAAGCCTGCCACACTCTTGAGGCTTCAGAAAGCATTCCAGCTGGCAGCCCAGACCTCAATGCCGGTTCTGAGCTGCATTCATAAAACTTAACAAGACTAGCATGTTTTCATGATGGAACTGATTTCCTGAAAGACTTAGACGAGCCTCTTCTTCAGGGAAGAAAAGACAAGGCTTGGCTGTAAGCTATGCCAAAGCAACATGCCTTGAAAACCAAAGGGCACAGAGAAGCGATGATGGTGGAGGATGGTTACCCCTGGCAGGGTTGGGGAGGGAAACGAAGGAGGCATTTCCCATGGGGCCTGCTTTTAGCAGCCACCGATGCTGAGAATTTCATTCCCAGCACAACCTTTCCTTCTGGCCAACTTCTAGCTAACTCTAGCTTCTCAGATCATTAACAGAAGACAGGACATACCTGTGAAATGTACTCTCCAAGAGCCTCTGTACATCTTCATCTGTCCCTGTCCCCTTTTTAAGAGATTAGCAGCTGACTACAGAATCTGTAGTAGCCGCCAAAATTCTGTGCTGCCCATGAACACAGAGGGTCTGAGGATCCCCATGTGGTGACTGCACCAAGACGGGACCCACACAGGGGCGTCTGTAAATATTCTGTAGGGACCACCCGCTGATCAAAATGTAGTCAGTTGGAACTCAGCCTGACTTCTCCCCAGACCAACCTGATGTAACGCAAATCAGTGTGGGTTTCTGGGGGTGGGCAAGAATTCACACTTAGTTTTCTAGTGAAAGAGCACTTCAATTTAAACAAGGCTAAATGAGTCACTTCGACGTTCAAGCATTCAGAGGCTGTTACTCACACAAGTGAGTATTTGGGAGTTCTTTGGATACTTTACAGAAGAAAAGGGAACATGATTTATGAAAAGGAAAGCCAAGGCACCAGATGAAGGGGTTATTGAGTAGACGGCCAGTCCAATACTTAACACGTTAGCATTGTAAAAAACAACAGCCAGAAAGGATATCTTGCAGGACTGTCCTTAAGAGCGTTTAGGAATCCTGCTTGCTGTGAACCTGTGGGAATGAAAGCAGAATTTAGTATTCAAACATCACCTCCAGAAAACAGCCTTCAGGCTGAAAGCTCTCTCATCTACATAAAAATAATGGGTGTCTAAAGAGCAATTAAATAATTACATTTTGTCGTTCTGTAGAACCCAGTGCACTGATCAGAGACTGAGATTCCACTGAAGTTATTCAACGAGAAACTGGCAGATCCACAAGCAGAGCCAACATCTGCAGGATATTTCTTCAATAAAAGCAGATGGATGTCTGCATACTTTCCCGTAAATTATAGTTCTGATTACTCCTTTGTTTTCCTCATTTTAATGGGAAAACAGAATACTGTATGCTATTTTTTTCTCTTCTTTTATGAAACACTGTTTTCCCAAAGTTGGTTAACTTTTGACCCTGGGCATCTTGTAAACTAGGCTACGCATAAAAGATGTCTTTCTCTGCATCCCAGAGTAAACAAACTCACAAAGCTGAAGTTTATGACTGACTCCTTCTGGGTTTGAGACATATTAATATGAACTGTCTGCACAAGAAAACATTTCTTCAGGGGCCTGAGTAAAGATGCATCTGACAAGAAGCGATTTTTATTTTACGTATTGGTGTGAAATGCTTTTTAAAAAGAAAAGCCCCCATGGAGGAGCTCTTGGTGGTCCCACCTTGGGGTGGCGAGGCTGGGTCCACGTGTTTTGGGGACATAATCTGGCCCTGGGATGGCTGTGAGCTAAGCGGGGAGGACGGATGCCATGGGACCGGTTCTAGAGCATTCCGTGGCCTTGTCTGCTGGCGAGGCTGCAATGTGGGAGAGACAGGCAGGGCCCCAGACTCCTCTGTGTAACTGGAGGCCAGGCTGGCTACTGGGAAGCTAAGGCTGGGACTGCTCCAGTTCTTCCTCGAGCTCCCATCCCCTCTGTGCCCACTGGCCACCGCGGGAGCACAAGGATGTGCCGTTTGCTAGGATGCCAACCGGTGGGAGAGCTAACGAGGAAAGGTGTTCTTTTCCATCCCTGCTAGGCCAGGAGGGTGAAGCCAGCACGTGGACAGATCTTAGAGCAAACACAATCTTGAGGCAAAAGGAGGGACGAAAAGAAATGATTTCTCTTTCCCTACTGAACCCAAATTGCATCGCTTTCCCAGACTCTGCTTCCAGATGTCACCTTCCCAGCAATCTCTGTGACCGCGGGCTTCCTCCCCAGCCACCCCTCGCTGTCCTGTGTCCCCTCTCAGAGCCCACTTCCCAGCAGGGAGGACTCAGGGGACAGTCCCCCCGCTGCTCTCTGCCTTTGCCAAGGCTTCCAGAATCTTAGCGGGATCACGGAGCCTCGTAAAACCTCTTGCCCTTCCCGAGAGCAAATGGGGGGGGGGTCAGGCGGGCTTGTTCCGTGGGGGCTGTAGTGAGGATGCAGAAGCAGGGGAGAGGAAAACCTTTATCTGCTTCTGTCCAAAACAGTCGGGTCACTTGCAGGCAGGTAAGTTCAGAATGCTATTTTGTGGAAGACCGGATTACCGGTACATCAGCATAAACTACAACAAGCTCCATTTTGCCGAAACCAGGGTGAGTAAAACTTTAGAGGAGATGAAAAATGCCACTGTGGTGGCAGGCGTCGCTGTGTGTGCCTCTGTGTGTGCGTGTGCGTGTGTGCGCGTGTGTTTGTGTTCCCAGAGCTTATGTGCGAGGCTGAGCAAGTGAAAACTGCTTGATATCCGGAATGTAGGGGCAAGGCCAAAAATGAATGTGACTATAGACAGATAGATAGGCATTTTGAAGTCGCTAAAGATGCTATAAGATGTAATGTTAAATATACATATATATTTAAGATACAAGATGTTAAAGGCTATTTTTCAGTGCCATAAATATGCTGGAGTATCAGTACTTCTGTCTTCTCTAGCTATGTAAGCAATTGCTTCTACAGTCTATTAACACATACATAGGACCCTAGCTACACTTTGGCCATTTTGAGGCTCTGAAAATAGAACAGGTGCCTCGGCAGAGCGCTGCAGCATCCTTCCCAGGTGGTGTGGAAGGGGTCTCTAATCAACGTTAATCCTCTTCTTCCCATCCCACCAAGTTATGGCTCTCAATCATGTATTACAAATTTGTGTCACATTCAGATAAAAGGATTTCAGTCAGAAAGAATGGGAACTAGGATTTTAAATGCCTAAGAAACTTTGGGATAGGCCATTCATGTCCAAAATTGACCAATATTTAAAAAGAACTAATGTTAAACTTTCCATACCATCCGCTTCCCCCAGCCCCCGTACAAACCCCACCAAGAGCGCAGCGGGGAGAATGTGCGTGTCTAAGTTCAGCCTTAGCACACTGTGGTTCCAGCACCGCTGCAGGGAAGCAAGTGAGGTGTGTGTCCAGATACTTCCGGAAACATTCCAGAGAGAGGCTCTGTACTTGCTAATGGGTGGGTGTACTTCAGGAATGTGGACAGAGGCCACGCTGGTCTTTAACGTTGCTAATGGAACTGTAATGGAAGTTTAAGGCTCACATCTATAGGTCAAAGCCAAGTGGCTTCCTTCTCATCACTCTCTATTACAGGAAAGTGAGAGGCCAGGAAATGGAAGAAATTCAAAATTATGACCTTAGGAAGAAGGGTAATGAAAAATGCCATTTGCTTAGGCAAATATATATTAAAGTCATGTATATCCACACTTCATTTTTAATAAAGTCGCTTCCTTCATATGCCAGGGGTAGCTTGCCAATGTTCTGGCAGGTAATTAAACATCTTATCAAACATACATCTTTAACATTTATAGATATGTGTGTAAGAAAGCTCAGTCTTTATCCCCATTTTTTCTTTTTTAGGGAGGGTGACTATTCCTTCTTAAGTAGATATCACATTAAAAAAAAATTGTTCAATTTTTTTTGTTGTTTTGTTGTTGTTGTTTTTTCTGTTGTTCAATGGGTATCATTACAGCACATTATCCTTTGTGAAAACATGGGAGTAATTTTTCCCGGGGATCCATTAGCAGAAGAGAAAGTGAAGTCATGAGGGTGGAATAGGGACCATGTATCAAGGAGAAGGTCTTGTGAGTGAAAGAGTCTGATCCAGGGGTGCCCCTGGCAGCTGCTGTGGGAAGGATGGGGATGGGGGGTGGGAGGGAGAGAGGCAGGGTGACAAGGCTGGGAGGGAGGTGAGAAACAAAAGGCAGGCTGGAAGCGAGGAGGGGGCTAGGGAGAAGGGGAAAGAGAAGAAAGAGGGAGCCCGGAATGACCAAAATATTAAATCAAAATTAAATCAGAAAACTAAAGTCAGGCAAATGGTTACATACGTAATCTGATTTCGCCAGCATACTTACGAAGAATGACGTGGGTGATAACGAATGCAAATATAAAGACTGTCAGAAAAGACAGAGATAAAATAAACATATAAAAAAATCTGTAGTTTCTTTTCCCCACACAGTTGCCTACCCAGGGACAGTGGTGATCAAATCGTTCTGAAATGAGAGGCAGAAAAAAGAAAATGGAAATCAATTAATAAAATGTCTTTTTACTTGAGGGAGCTCCCCCCCATATTCTAATAATATAACAAAATGGTATCATCGTATGTACGTACTTCCAAATTCACCACTCAGAGAAATGCTTACCGTTAAGACATTTCAGGAACATAATTATTCTTTCAACAGAGCTTAGCTGTTTTGGAAAAACAAAACGTGTGCATTCTATTCTCATTACAATAGAAAAGCAAAGATTTCCCTCTTTTGTACAAAAAAGCTCTTTGGTTCACAGAACAATCTTCCCTTAAGATGGTACCAACACTCTTGATGGTAATTGCTGGGCTGGGCTGGGCTGGGCTGGGCTGGGCTGGTCTGGGCTGGGGCTCAGTCTTTCATGGGCGTGTGGTACTGATTGACCATCTTTCATGGTAAGTGGCCAAAACAGAGGCCACTAGGGGCCTGGGACAGGACAGAGGGACAATCTCTTGTTCTCCCATCCCAGTTATAGCCGTTTTCTAAAAAATGTATCTGCTATTTCAATAGTCGTAGGAGAATTGATAGCATTTTAAAAATGATCTATGATCTTCAAATAATGTAATACACCTGATCTTTTAGTTCACAATTCTCAGCTTCCTTACCTGTAAGACAAGGATACTGTATAGAGTCTTGTGGGGCTAAATACCATCCGGGAAAGTATTTAAAAAAAAACAGTATGTGGTGCTTTAAGGTTTGTCAAGAGATGTCAGGTACATCAATACATTTGGCCCTGAAACATTCCTATGAGGAAAATGATGCTGCTGCCCTATTTTACAGATGAGCAAACTGAGGCCTAGAAGGGAGACTGCCTGCAGGGGCCATACAGCTCAGAGGCAGTGGAACTAGCATTGAGGCCAGGTCTTTCTCGGGGCTGATTCTGTCTTCCCAACGCACAGGCTGCCTTGAGCACTTGGTAAATGACTGAGCACTGGCTTTGGGCATTTTTATACTGTTATCCCAAACCTGTGTCGTCTCACCTTGCGGATTTCACACAAAGTCTGCAGGACATTTGTTCTTCCCCTTGCAAGCAATAGCTAAGTGCTTCTCTACTCTTCAGCTGATCTATTCAGAAGGCCTATCGAGACTGTCGTTCTAACACACCCACTCATAGCAGACTGCCTGCCGCAGGTCGGGGAGGAAAATGCCACCCGTTTTCACTTGGGCTCTTATCCAAGCTTAGCTTTTACCCAATTTTCACATCTTATCTGTCTACATGTGCTTTGAAAACACACAGAGAGGCCTCTGTGAGGTGTGACTCTGGAAACAAAACATCATAAAGTTATGCAAGGCAGTGTTTCCTTTCTTTCTGGTCACCTATCACACACCACTCATTTCATATTTTATGTCTAGTGCAAGCTTATTTCTTGAAAAGGGCACGAGGACGCCTGGAGACAGTGGTGGCAGAGGAACTGTAAGATCCACCGTTGTCTGCAAATGACATCAACCAGCAGCAGCCAGTCTGAGCAGAGGACAGCCAGAGAGACATTTCAGAGCTCACCAGCCTGGTGACAACCTGATGGCCTATAAGATGCTGACATTCAAAGGAAAGCAACTCCCATTGGCGTGTCTGTGTGAGTGACACGTTAACATGTGTTACCAACCCCACACAGCTGGAAAAGTTAATCCCTGCGCAAAAACAACCTCATTTCCCCAAGTCACTGATCTACACAGACTGTATAATGGAGAGGTCTATATGAAACAGGCAAAAATAAAAAAGAAATCAGAATCAGCGGAATTTTCCAAAGACTTTGAGGCTGTCGAGAAACCTCTTTTCTTCTTAACACACGCCTGTGGAAAGTGAGAATGACAAAATGGAGGCTGGGGAAGCCCAGGTTAGGTTGGCACCTCTGGTTCCAGCTGTGAAAGCTGATCTCCAGATGCCAAGCACGTGGTGAACTGAGCCTCCTAATTAAAGTGAGATTCGCCCACCAGCAGAGGAGACATCAGGGCTTGGGAGGCAGAATTAACACTGCGGATCCCCCCCAGGCCAAGTACCAAGGTCTTTATGGCTCCCGGTAATCATTTCTATGGGGGCAGGTGGTAGCTGTATTTTTAGCTTAGAAAGTTTACTATTAGCTAAGCTGAGATAACGTGCTTTCCTGAGCTGCTAAGGAATGAAAGCAACGGATGGGGCACATGAGACCCTTGGGCACGGGGTCTGGGGGGGCTTCGGAGAAAACCAGTGCTGTCTCAGAATGGGTGCGAACACCTGGCTCTCTGGCAGCCCTGAGCTGGAAGCAGTTTCCATTGGGAAGTTTGTTTTACTGAAAACTTTTTCTTGGCTGACGAAATTCCCACTAACGATGTAGGCTTGCGGAGAAATGCTTCCATGTAACGGTTTTCACGCTCTCCTTTGTGATTGTTGTACACGCGTTGGTAAATAAGCCTGAGAGCTGGGTGCGCATCTCTGCGGAAGAAGGAAGCTCAGAGCCCAGGGCCGCCTCCCGGACCCCGGTACCCTCCTCCCTCCTCCCTGACTTCCGGGGTGTCGGGGCGGGAGAGGGGCTGCACCCGGGCTGGGCCTGCACCTCTTCTCTGCGAACTCTCTCTCTCTCTCACCCAGTAATCTCCTCCCCCCCGGGGTTCAAATGCCAACTCTACACTGATGACGCCCAAGTGGCCGCCGCCGCCTTCATCCACCTTCTCGAAAATCATCTGATGTATTTTTACTTGCTTTTACCTGCCAGCTCCACTAAGCCTTTAATAAATGTTTGTCAAGTACTGAATAAACCCTCATGCTACCACGACGACGTCCCGTGAGCAAGCACGTTGCCCAAGGCCGCACGGCTAACGGCAGCCAGGCCGGCCCGGTTCTAGGGGCTTCCAGAACTCTCGCCCACCAAACGCCCCGCCAGCCGGGGTGAGCGTCCCCGTGAGCCCCGCGCTGTGTCAAGCGCTGGGACCACTTAGAAGAGAAACAGCGGCGTAACGAACCCTCCACGGCCTCCAGCAATTCCCTGTCTCGTTGGCGATGGCACTATTTTCACAATCCAGAATATTCCTCAGACCCAAAGAATGAGCCTCTAACAGAGGAAAACCGAATTTAGCGAGAAAACCAGTCTGTTCTCTGACGATGCTGGCAGCACACATCACCCTCCCTGATGGGTCGGGGAGAGAATCGGGGCGAGGGGCGCTCGCCCGGCCCTCACTGGCTCCATTCGGGAGCCGTCGAGGCCGCTGCGAACAGGGAGGCCTGTGTTACTGTTTCCAGGAGGGAAGCAGACAAGCGCCGGGCGCCAGCGGGCACACGGGTGGCTCCCTGGGAATGAGTGAGGCAGTGACTGGCCGGAGGGAGAACACCTGGACCCGGGCCACAGCTGGCAACGTGGCCGCATGCAGCCGCACCATCTGAGATGCTTCAAACAACTGTTACCGGGGGGCAGACTGCATATGTTCCGTGTGGAAAAACTGGAGGGTGTCCTACGCAACAGAGGGTGCGAGAGGGGTGTGTGTGATAGCGGTTCTTTAAAAAACCGCCTCGGACTTGCTGCTAAATCCCTCAACTCTGAAGTCTGGATCCTGCCAGAAAGGAGTGGTTTCTACACTGCAGCCTCTCTGGAGGGTTCCTTTAATCAAATGAGGAGCCGTTCCCTACACCAGGCTGCTGGGTATCTGTGCTCAGCTGTGCGAAGCGGAGGGACAGAGCCTCGGGGGAAGGGAATGGAACATTGGGGGGTGGGGATTGGGGGTGATAACCTAGAAATTTCTCTAAAATAATGAGAG
This sequence comes from Delphinapterus leucas, assembly GCF_059928025.1. NCBI lineage: Eukaryota > Metazoa > Chordata > Mammalia > Artiodactyla > Monodontidae > Delphinapterus > Delphinapterus leucas. Next base: position 86,951,194 of record NC_143140.1, on the reverse strand, counting down.
GTCTGAGTTCGCCAGCTGGGGTGCCCTGCCCACACCCCAGTTAGCATCACGCTGCCCTGGCATGGCTTACGGACTTATTTTCCTCTCCTTCCCCAGGTGAGGCCTTGCGGTGAGAAATCATCTCCAGTCACCTAATAGCCCTGGCACCTAAGTGCCTGGCATGTAGCACACACTCGAAAATATACACTAAGCAGGAAAAAATGCCATTAATTGCCTTGGGTAGTTTTCCGAGTGATCCCTGCTCCTGGCTGCCAGGTGGAGAGACTGGAAAATGCTGATGAAAAGATGAGATTTCAGGCATGCCGACTACAGGAAAGGGCAGGGGTCCATGAAATTTGAATATGTGCAGAGAAGGTTGAGGGTTGGAAGATGCGGATAGAGGCTGAAAGAGCTGATGGGACATCTGTTAGTGTGAATCAGCTCACGGAGAAGCAGCTTCTGGCCTGTCTCGCTAATGGTGGGAAGCAGAGGTGGTTTTATTGAAAGCTCCATAGGGTGCCATTGGGAGAGCCCGAGGCTTCAAGTGGAATTCAAGTCAGGGGGAATTCCAGGCAACTTCAAAGTCACCAGATTCTAAGCGGGGAAAGAAGGTTCCATTAAGATGGCCAGTGGGAACACAGTTTAGGCGAAGGAGTTATGATCCTATTTTGTTAATCCCAAACTCTAAATACTAATGAAAAGAATATTATCAATGATGATTAACGCTACCATTCACTGAGTGCCTCTTCCATCGTTATCTCATTTATCCTTGACCACAGCCCCATGAGGTAGGTGCTATCCCCACACTTTTCAGACGAGGGTGCCACTGAGCCAGGTGAGGTACCACAGGTGCTGAGCTGAGGGATTAGGCCAATCCTCTGATTAAAGGAAGATTTGACTTCCTGGAGAGATAGAGTATGAAAAAGAGGCCTTAAAAATAAGTAGAAATGGAGACGTATTAAAATTGGGCAGGGAGAGAAAAATCCACTGAAATATTAAGGGAAATACTAATGGAAACGTATTTGCAAAAGTTGTGTTTGAAGGTTGCCAGAAAAGGAATAAAAGCATTTGAAAATGTTAAGAATTTGAAATCTCCCAGAAATCAGGCCCTCAAGAGATAAATAAAATCATATCCTCTGGCCAAGCAATTCTGAGTTCTCCATACAGTGGTCCTGGGCTCTGTGGCCTGCATCTCCTCTCTGCAAGGGTGTCTCGAGAATCCTGTGAAAACTGCTATGTGAAACTTCTCATTTAAATGTTAATTACATTTAAATTAAGGTAAATGTTTTTAAAGGCATGAAGGGGAAAATTACTTTTTCTTTAAACCTAGGACTTTTTTACCTCCAAAATTAGAAAAATGTTGCCTCATGAGGTCTCTTTTGCCTCTTTAGAATGATGAATGTTGAGATATAGTGGTACGTGTGTTATTACGTGGCCTTTATGGTTCCCACGTAATTGAAAAAGTTATGTAATAGGAACATTTAAATATGAAACTAGCTCAAGTATCAGAGGACCATATTCTTAGACACTAAATAATTCATGCTGTTCTAGATCTTTTGGTAAAATCTAATTATAGCATTGCCACTGTGTTTAATGATTTCTGGAGAGCAACCTCACCTGCTAACTCCACTCCTTTTCTCACTTTTAACCAAACTTTATTGAGTCCTTGCTACGTGCCAGGCACTGTGCTAAGTACTTCACATGAATTGCGTCACTTAATTCTCACGAAACCTTGTGAGGTTGATGTCATTATGCCCATTTTACAGAAGAGGAACGTGCAGACAGAGGAGTTGGCATTGGAGCCCAGGTGTTAACCTGTACTCTTTTTTTAAAAAAATTAATTAATTAATTAATTTTCACTGTGTGGGGTCTTCATTTCTGTGCGAGGGCTTTCTCTAGTTGCAGCGAGCGGGGGCCACTCTTCATCGCGGTGCTCGGGTCTCTCACTGTTGCAACCTCTCTTGTTGCAGAGCACAGGCTCCAGACGCGCAGGCTCAGTAGTTGTGGCTCATGGGCCCAGTCGCTCCGCGGCATGTGGGATCTTCCCAGACCAGGGCTCAAACCCGTGTCCCCTGCATCAGCAGGCAGACTCCCAACCACTGCGCCACCAGGGAAGCCCCCTAACCTGTACTCTTAACCACCACCTGTTCCTGCCTCCCGTGCCAGTTCCCTGCTGGTCACTGTGCCAGGTGGGCCCTGAGGACCCAGGCCCTCCCTCCTGGGGAAGCACACTTGGGCACCCGCAGCTCCAGGCATAGCACATCAGCGGGAATGGGAACAAGAGTGGACCATGGCCACACCGGGACTGGCAGTTGTGTCGGTGGCCCCTTGGGCTTCTTCTGGTTCAGGGCATCTACCCTCTGGGGGATGTGGAGAAGACCTAGCTCATGTCTGGGTGTCCACCCTCAATCAAGAAGTAATCTAACCTGTGAAAAGATGGCCTCATTCTCAGCAAAGTGAACATCAGAAGAAGCGAACTTGGGCTTCCCTGGTGGCGCAGTGGTTGAGAGTCCGCCTGCCGATGCAGGGGACACGGGTTCGTGCCCCGGTCCGGGAGGATCCCACATGCCGCGGAGCAGCTAGGCCTGTGAGCCATGGCCGCTGGGCCTGCACATCTGGAGCCTGTGCTCCGCAACGGGAGAGGCCACAACAAGTGAGAGGCCCATGAACCGCAAAAAAAAAAAAAAGAAGCAGCGAACTTCTTATGGAGACATACAGATTGGACAAACCTGCTTGCCAAACACTATTTATTGAGACTGTGTGGCTTGGGGGTTATGTGGGGCAAACGGATGTATCAGGGAAGGTTTCTTATGTCCCCCCCCGCCCCAACATATCTTTGCTCCTTTTCTGAAAATGATTTCTATCTGTTTAATTTTATGGTGCAACAAAATCAAGAAATCATATTAACTAACTCTGTGGCCTTAAAGTATTAATACATCTCTTCTACATGGGGACTTAGTTTCTTCACATGTAAAAAGTTGGATTAAATAAGCTCCAAGACACTTTTGAGATGTAAAATGAAATGTAAAGCAACTCTGTGTTTTTTTAACACCCGTAGGGATTCTTCTGGTCTTGAGTCCTTGCCAGTGTCCCATAAATTAAGATTCTGCAGCTTCTAGCTCCTTTTGTTAAAAAATCTAAAAGTTTTCAATGTAAAACCAATTAGTAAATGTAGAATCCTTGTAACCTTTACACTACAATTTAACATAACCTTGGACCATACCCCCTACCCCACCCGCATGCTCTCATTTGCCTCTGCCCTGGCTTTGCCACTACCCGGCACAGTGCCGAGTCTCTTTGGGCATCAAATGAGGGGGCTTGACTAACGGCCAACTAAGGTCCCTTCAGCCCCTCAAAAGGGCAACTTAATATATTTCTGTTTCCTCTAATTTTCTAGGGTTGTTTACCGTTTGCTTTTAACTCCTGTTTCCAATGTTGGGGAAATTCTGTGCTTCTAGGAGGAGAGACAAGCGTGCATGGGAGATGCATTTTGAAGCAACTTATACCATGAGGTAGATATGCTGATTAGAAACAAAGATGAAGCTGTTGAGAAAAGGAGTGGGGGGAAAGGTTTTTACAGGAAGCAAAGAGAAATAGTTGCTATTTCTAAGAAAGTGAGGGAGAAGGGAGAAAAGGTTTAGTTTGTGATATAAATAATTTTTGAAAGGAGATATAAGAAAGTGAATAGAAATGAGATTATTTTAAAAAGTGAATCAGCCTGTTGTGGTGCAGAAGGAAACCCTACAATTCCCAGGAGGGTCATCAAATGAAGAGTAAATTCTAAGGAGGCAGGAGAATTACCTTCCCTTGTCTCCTCCAGCCCCTCCCAGAGCTCTCTGTCTTTATCAGACTCAGAATTAGAGCCCCAGCACTGAGGTCTTTGAGCTTTCTGGAATTTAGTTGCTGGATTAGGGCTCTGCATCACTATGATAAAATCAGTAATATAAGTTCCAATTCGTACATCTTCAGGAAAACAGTCTTGGTACATTGGTGGTCCTCAGTAGTTCTCCAGCTGTAACTTGCTAAGTTGTGAAACTCTAAAATAAGCTCCACTATAAGCAAGGGCTTGAATGCTAGCGAGTCTCCTTCTGGGGCGGCCACTCCCTGACCCCTCTGGGCCCCTCTCAGCATCAGCTCCACTCCGTCTCTGGGTTTGCAGGGCCAGAAACTATGCCTGCGAGGTCTCCTTAATTCTCCACAGAACAAAACAATTATCTTCTGAATCTGAAAAACAAGCTCATGCTATCAACCAACACCCCGCTTTCTCTAGAATTCTCTAGTCTCCATTCCTCTCTAGAAATTCCAAGCCTTGACATCAGTATCCACACCACCTTACATCACAATGGCTTAAACACCTGTAGGGCTTTCTGGTTTTCAATACCTGTTCACATTCTTTACCTCACGTGCCCCATACCGAACCTCTGACGTGGGCAGCACAGATTCCCGAGTACAGGTGACACAGAAAGTGAATCTCACACCAAATGCAACGGCCACAGGCCCAGGGCTCCTCCAAGCTACGTCTGGGTCTAGAGCTGCTTCTAATGTCTACTCCCTGCTTTTCCCACTTCCCCACACTCTTTGGGCAGGTGTTCTTTCATGGCCAGTTACTATGTTTTTTGAAGCCAATTTATCCTCAAAGTGAAGGTTTCAGAACTGACTTATGGGTACATTATACACGTAAAGCTAGCAATGCTAAGGCTCTTCAAAACCTTTTAATTTGACTACAATACACAATTGAAAAATTATATTCCAGATGGGCACGCTTTTCCAAAGTAAGCCTGCTTCTGTGATCTTGCAGCAAAGGATCTACATCATCTAAGGTGCGGAGAGCTGTGTCTATGAGCAGGGTACAGCAGCCTAATGGAATTGATGATGCTTCCCTTGAAAAGCAAACTGTGATATGTCCAAAGTAGTTCTCTTAAAAAAACTGATCCAGAATGAGACCTCTTTGCAAAGCTTCTGAGACACTTCATTTTTCTTAAGTTGAAACTGTAGACCCAACTTCATTATTAAAATATAAGGCGAGCTCAAGGAAAGAAACACAGCTATGCATTGTGCCTTATACAATTACAAGTGTAATTTCTCATCTGGTAATATAATTATATACGTATTGTGTGTTACAAGATTACATAGTCAGATGTTGGATGGGAGAGTGAGAGGGGCACACCCTCCCCCTCTAACCCTCCTTCAGTATATGTTCTGACAGTCACCTGGAGGGCTTATTTCTATGAGGGTGATATTCACGTTTACAATGTTCATAATGGTCCTCAGTTTCCCGTTTCTAAAAGGTGGGCATGGCCAGAAGACCCTCAGGCACCCTCCCGGTCCAGCCCTCCCAGAGTCAGGAGTTCCTGTGGCTCAGGCCGGCTCTCTGCGAACAAGTCCTGGCTGCCCCTTTGTTGGTACAGAACAGAAGCAGAGCTGAACTCATGAGCAGAAGGGGTGTTTGATGCTCAGAAGTCATCTGTAGGGCTTTCCAAAATCCGCACTGCACACTGACTCTGCCCAGACGTTCAGCCCCCTGGAGTACCTGCTTCTCCAGCTGCCTGGGTGGCATTTTAGGGCATGTGCCCAAGATTCCACAATCCTGTGTCCCTTCGGCTCAGGGTGTGGTGATCTACTACGAACACCCAGGCTTGGGAGGGTGCCGCTGCGAGTGGATAAGCCCATTCATTCCTATCGAGCACAAGGGTTAACTTGTGCACCCTTGGGCTTTTTTTTTTTTTTTTTTTGCGGTACGCGGGCCTCTCACTGCTGTGGCCTCTCCCGTTGCGGAGCACAGGCTCCAGACGCGCAGGCTGAGCGGCCATGGCTCACGGGCCCAGCCGCTCTGCGGCATGTGGGATCTTCCTGGACCGGGGCACGAACCCGTGTCCCCTGCATCGGCAAGCGGACCCTCAACCACTGCGCCACCAGGGAAGCCCCACCCTTGGGCTTTTATGCTTCTCATCGATGTATTTTCCTCGGGTGAGTTCATGCCATCTTTCCACTGCCTGCTAGACGTTTCCACCTAACTGTCCCATAGCCACCGCTCATCCAGCGGGTCCTGAGCTGTGTTTATTATGCTCCCTTGTCCTCGCTCCTCACTAACCTGCCTTTTCTTAGTAAATGGCGCCCCCATGCATCTAGTGGCCCAAGGCAGAAAATGCATTCATTTCTGCCTTTGGCTCTCACCCCTCTCATCCAGCTGGTCAACAGGATTGTTCATTGTATTAATCCTGCTATCTTTTCTATGCTTCTGCTCCCTGTCTCTGAAGGCCACTGCAGCAACCCCGTGACCTCTTTCATGAACCACCGTGAAACCTTCCTGGTTTCCTCACGCTGCTGCTAGAGGCACCACCAAAGCAAATAAGACCATGGCAGCCCTTTGCTTGTATTCCCTGGGCAGCTCCTGCGACCGCAGCCTTGATGTCTGCAGAGCTACTGCGTTTCCAAATTGAGCTCCTTGGGTGCTGGAAGGCCCACCTTTGCTTCCCCTTCAACTAGAGCAGTCAGATCGATATCTGTTTTCTATATTGGTTTCCTCACTATATTCTTTTTCTAAAATGGTCCACTGTTTACAACCACCAGAAAAAAATTACGAGCGGCTAGTAAGTGTTCACTGTAATTGTTCTAAGGAGTCCCCAAGCTAAGTTTCAAATCTGTGATATTGCTCTGTTGGTGGTGCACTGTTGAAAGTCCATTGGATCCTTAAGTTAAAGGCCCTGAAGTCCTCAAGCTAAGTTTCAAATCTGTGATATTGCTCTGTTGGTGGTGCACTGTTGGAAGTCCATTGGATCCTTAAGTTAAAGGCCCTGAAGTCCTCAAGCTAAGTTTCAAATCTGTGATATTGCTCTGTTGGTGGTGCACTGTTGGAAGTCCATTGGATCCTTAAGTTAAAGGCCCTGAAGTCCTCAAGCTAAGTTTCAAATCTGTGATATTGCTCTGTTGGTGGTGCACTGTTGAAAGTCCATTGGATCCTTAAGTTAAAGGCCCTGAAGTCCTCAAGCTAAGTTTCAAATCTGTGATATTGCTCTGTTGGTGGTGCACTGTTGAAAGTCCATTGGATCCTTAAGTTAAAGGCCCTGAAGTCCTCAAGCTAAGTTTCAAATCTGTCATATTGCTCTGTTGGTGGTGCACTGTTGAAAGTCCATTGGATCCTTAAGTTAAAGGCCCTGAAGTCCTCAAGCTAAGTTTCAAATCTGTGATATTGCTCTGTTGGTGGTGCACTGTTGGAAGTCCATTGGATCCTTAAGTTAAAGGCCCTGAAGTCCTCAAGCTAAGTTTCAAATCTGTGATATTGCTCTGTTGGTGGTACACTGTTGAAAGTCCATTGGATCCTTAAGTTAAAGGCCCTGAAGTCCTCATCCTAAATGCCTATTTTGTGTTGTAACCGAGGCAGGTTTCTGGGCCCCAGCAGTTGGATATGTCATTAAGGTTTCTTTCCCACTCAAATATTAGGATTGTATGGCTAAATAAAACTTTTCAAGAATTGAAGTCCATTGCGTCCACTCTACACAAAATTAGGAAGTGCTGGCAGGCCTCCGCAGTAGAAACTCTATAAATAATTGATAAGAGCTAGCTCTCTTATAGACCCAGGTTAGACCCGGAGCTAACTGGTGGCCCTACAGAGACTACTAAGTACTACATAAATACTCCCACCACCAGAATCAGGTCAGCAGACTTCTTAGACTCTAAATATAGTGTGTTGTTTTCTTGTTTGTTGCTGTTGTTTGTACAAACCATGCCAGCACTTCACTGAGTTACCACAGTCTAGTCAGCGGATTGTTAATTACTTTTCTAAACACAGACACTCAAAAGAACAGGCCAAAGATTCTATCTAATAGTCAGGACTGGCTATGTACTCTGCGGGGCCCACTGCACAAGGAAACTATAGAGCATTGTATTCAAAAATTACTCAGAATTTCAAGATGGCAAGAGCAGAGCCTTAAATCAGCCTTGGTTCCTACATACCCACTGAGCTGCCCTGTTAACTGTTTAGGGCCCAGGAATGTGGTTTTCTGATTTGTGGCAGATTAATGTCTAGAGATGCTATTGGGTTGTCTGAAAGGATTTACAGAGAGCTGCTAAGATCAAAGTATAGTGAGGAAATTACAATTATCTAAGAGTTAAGCTTAACAGTAGGCCAAAATACCCGTTCCACATGGAGAGCCTTGGGGCAAGTAGCAAAACCCTCCTGGCTGACACTTGCTAGAGCTACGGAGCTCCATCCCGGGCAGGGCCGCGAGAGGCTCTCAGGGTTGCACTGGCCTGGGTGAGGTGCGATGGGATGAGGGTGATGGAGGAGGACCATGTGATGGGGGACATCTGAGGCAAAGGCAGCAAACGCTAACACTGCACACCCTCTCATCTACTGTCTTCCACGAATATCAGAAGCTCTGTTTTTAACCTCTAGAGTACTGATTCTTAATATTTTATTTCCCAATGCTTTGAAAATCCAATGAAAATGACAGTCCCTCCCACCCTCACGCACTCACACCCAGCCTTTACATACAGCTTCCTGCAGCCTGTTCTTAGTTAACAACGGTTGACCTATTGGTTTAGTTTGCTGAAACTGAAGTAACCAATTTCAACGACTAATTTTCAAGTTGAGCTGTTCTAAGAAGGCAGAAAGGCAGGCACCTACCTTTGATTGGCTTGCTAAATGTGCCCTCTCCTCGGGACCCGAAGGTACACACCCCAAACCCTAGCCCCACTTGAGGCTGGCACTCTGCTCACCCAGCATAACTGCCAGTCATTGACCACAGGTCGGGAGCTGCTTTACATACAGGAAGGGCCTATGTTTTATTCAGGGTTTTCCAAGCTAAGGGCTGTGATCAAGTAGTGAGTCATAAAACTAGTTTAGTTGGTCGTGCCCAACATTAAAAAAAAAAAAGAATAAAATAGAAAATATCAAGGCATCTCATATACTCAAGTACGGCTGCATGAAACTTTGAGTATCTGTGTAAATTGAGTCCCGATATAAAATGCATTTCTTACTGTGAGTTGCAGGGGGAAAAAATTTGAAAGCTACTGCTTTATTCAAATTGGCAGCTGGTACATGATAGGCCCTCAAATACTTGCTGAGTGAATAAATATATGTATAAATTATATCTGTAATAGGCCTAAATACATCATGAGTCATTTTAAATTGTCATTTCCATCCTCCCAGAACTGTATCAGGGTTACCAGTTCCTGATCAGACTTAATTAAAAAAATTATCATTTCTCTTGGAGTCTAAAAATTTTCAGTTGTACTGCTGGGAGGTCTGAGGGTGTGAGTGGTGAGTTTTGTTTAGACTGGGGGAGGGAAACTTTTTTGTTCCGGTTGAGAACAGTAACCTAGTCACTGAGAGAAAGGTAGCCCGGAAAGATGAAGCAGATACAGGTAGAGGAGTATCCAATTCTCTTTTTCTCCTTCCTCCCTCCCTTCCGTCCTTCCCTCCCTCCTTCAGCAAACGTTAACTGAGCAGCTGCAGGCCAGGGAGGTGCAGGTTGCTGAGGACACGTGGTGAGGAACAGAGCTGCCCTCTTGGAGCCTACACGTCCACCAGGCAGAGGCTTTCATCAAATAACCGGCCAGAGCTGTGAAGGCCGAGCACAGAAAACCCAGGGAGGAGTGTGCTTCCCTAGGAACCAGCCCAGAGCCCTCCGTGAGAGGACTTCACAGAGAAGATGTGCCTTTTTCCAGGAACTGAGAGGAGACCCTCAGGGCTGGAGTCCAGGCAGCAAGGCGTGAGGTACCACGGAGCTGGAGAGGGGCAGGGCACAGATCTGGTGGACCAGGTGAAGGATGTGGGCCTCCTTCCTATGAGCCATCAGCAGGAAAGCACACTTAAGGAGAGAGGTGGTATGCTCAGATTCTGTTTGGGATGGTAGCGGGTGGACTGGATGGTCGGGGTCCACTAGGAGACCCCCGCCCAGGCAAGGTGAGAGATGACGGTAGCTTGCAGTTGGCCATGCTAGTGTAAGGGGACGGAAATGCACCCACCTAATAAGAAAAAGTACAGGGCCTGGTGGTGTTTAGGGAAGGATGGGAGGGGAAGAAGCCAAATATGAAACATTTGGTGTCTGCCTTGTGCAACCGATGGACGGCGTTGGCACTCCGCGAGGTGGGGGTCCCGGGGAATGCTGACTTGGGATGTCTCTGGGCTCTCCAAGTGGAGATGCCCGGAAAGCAGATGCATCTGCCAAGTCTGGAGCTCTGAGGAGAGGCCTGAGCTGGAGACATAAACTTGAGAGACAGAGACAGACTTCGGGAAGGCAAAAGGCAGCGAGACCAGAGATGAGCACACTCACTCCCCAGAGACGCGAAACCAGGAGCCACAGACAAATCAGGGGAGACAGAGCGAGCCAAAGAGGTACACGTGCCGCGAGAGCAAGGCAAACAGAAACTGACTTTCACGAAGTAGTTGCCTGTGGCTTTCTTGGGTGTCGAAGAAGTGTTTTTAAAACAGAGCTGCCGTTGGACAATTACAGGCAGAAATGAGGTGAGCACTTCTTGGTCAGCTAAAAATAAAACCATGGTCAAAGATCACTTTTCTCTGGATTAGGTCCAATTTACCTTTGCATTAGAAGTGGGCATGTGTGCAGTGCATGGACCTGTGGTTGATTTCATGGCAGCAATCCAGGACCAGCTGAGAATGTGCCCGGATGCCCCAGAGATCCTGTGGTTGAGACCCTTCCTGTTGGTGAGGGATGCACTTTCCAAAATATAGCACCAGACAGACAGTCTCTTTCTTTCGTTGAAAACAGTTTTTAAATACATAAATGCACAGAATAAGAAAAGATGTATGTTTTAAAATTTACTTTAAATGCCTTGTTTTAAACTGTTAGAGTCTTCTAACAAAGCATTCTTCTGAAGTATACATGTAGACGGCTCCTGCTCTTCCACGAGAATACCTGCCCCAAGTACCCAGAAAGCCGCCCCAGGGCTGGCTACGCATGCTCTGCTTCCCATGATGGTTATAGTTCTCATTCTACGATTATAACTTAGCCTTCTGACTATGAATTGGCTGCCCAAGTGGTTGGACCAGTCATAGAGTCATTTGCTGAAGATGAACACGTCAGCGTCCTGGCTTTGCTGGTTCCGTGTGAGAGCTCAGCTAACAGGGCCTGTCCCAAAGGGTGGCTCTGAACTCGACAGGCCAGCAAGCCAGGACCCAAACCTGCGAAGATCAGGGCTGCTCTGAGGGGGCTCTGGGGGTAGGCCTGCTTCCCAGGGTGTGAGCCAACCTTGCTTGCCATTCCTCATTTATGTGCGTGAACGCTCCCTCCACCCCTGCCTCCCAAGGCTGTGGGAAGGCTTCCACGGATGTGAACAGAATTAAGCTCACTGAGCCTTCACGGGGGCGGGCAGTTTACTTGATTCTTCTCACTCTAGGTCCAGATTCTTGACTCAGGTGGGATCTATCCAGTTCAGCCCCCTGTGGATAATGATACTTAAGGGAGGTGGGGTCATCCCTTGGGCCTCTATGATGCCAGCGAAGGACTCTGTTGGGAATGTCTGAGGCTCCCTGAGGACTCACCCTACAAAGCCATGGGCAGAAGTTCTACAAATGCACGTTATGATGTTATCTCTGAGTTTTTCTCTCCAAGGAAATGCTGAAGACTTTCAGCCAGCAAGTCTAGGAGGCTGGACCGGTCCAGCCAGATGCACCTCTGGGGTCCCCTTGCTGTTCCCTGACACTTTGAGGCAAGGCTCTCCTTCCCCCACACTCGGGAAAGCACTCGCCCCGAGTCCAGCCTTTGTCCGTGGACGGTCCCTTGTTATCTGCAGCTTCTTGCAGGATTTGCTTTCTCCTCTCGGCACTGTCTCCACCTCCTCTGTTCTCTGTTCTGAGGCCCCAGGAGAGGGGGAAAGACACTTTCTGTTTAGGGCAGGATTGAAAGTGGACTCCTCGTTAGCAGCAGCCCGAAACATTTTTGGCTAAAGACCATTCAACAGACCACCTCACTCACCACGAAGCTCTCAGTGTTCTTCGTGACGTCACTTTGTAAACAGCTGGACAGCAGGGAGGAGGGATCATGCTGGTGGTGGGGAAGGTTCTGGATAGGGGGCTGCCCTGTGGGCACAGCTGGCGTTCTGAGCAGCTGCGGGGCAGCCCCGAGCCAGGTGAGACGCGTCTCCCCCCAGCTCTGTTTCCTCTCAGCCCCAACGGCTCTGACCCAGCACCTTTGCTGCCACTTCCATCTCACTACCTCTCACTTCCTCTCCACGTTCGCCTTTCTTGCTCCCTCCCTTCTGTATTTCTTTTCCTACTATTTTCTAGCACTTCTTTCCTCCCCTTCCCCCCTTTTTTCTTCACTGTCTCTGACCTCAGACACCAGCCAACCACTCACAGCTGGACACACGTGGTACCCAGTTCCTCGCAGCTGACGTCACTGTGTCTGGGTCCTCATGTTTAAGTTGCTGCAGATCCAGTTCTGGACCAAGAGCCAGAGGGTTCCGGTGGTTACACTGAGTTATGTACTTTATAGGCTCAGGTCATTGTGTCATGACTGACGGAAAATACGTGAAGTTGATTTTTCTTTAAAAGCATTAATTTCCTAATATGGGGAAATAATCACGCGCTCAGGAGACAGCGGGATCAAAAACTCACTCTTCTTTGCCCCAAGTCCACGAATTTAATGAAGCACTTAGTTCCGTGGCTTCTTCCTCTGGAGGATTTCTGGGATCCATCCACGCCGTCTTTCCATCTCCACGGCTACTTCCCTAGTTATAGGGTAGCTGCAGCCCTCCTACCCATCTCCTTGGCCCTGTCTTATCACCACCAGTTCACCCTCTGCAATGCAGACAGAGAGCACTTTCTGAAACACACGGTTGATAAGGCCACTCCACTGTCCCTTGCCCTTGGGATAAGACAAGCCCCTCAGCGCGGCTTGGAAGGCGTCTTTCCTCTGGCTGCAGCCGTCTCTGCCTGCAGTCGCCACTTTCTCTAGTCCCATGGGTCTGCCCGCCTCCCGCTGCCCTGTGCCTCTGCACAGGTCATCCTCCTATGACCTGTGCATCCATTGGTCTCAGATGGGATGCTCCTTCCTCTGGGTTAGGAACCTCTCCCATACGCTCCCACATGACCCTGTACCACAGGAGTCTGTGAATCTACCTGAGTTCCTCGGTAGGGAAGCTCTGCGGGCAGGGCTGTGCTGTTCACTGTCACCATCGTCTCCCCAGTGCCTGCCTAGCACAGAGCCTGACACACCAGCAACAGTCAGAGGATATTCCTTAAACAGGTGAGCCAATGAAGTGCTGACATGGCCATGTGCATAGCCCTAAAGGATTATTAGCCTAGAGGCTCCCCGCTTCCCTGAGCACAGCATTATAATAGCCCCAGGCACACATGCTGGTGATTTCCTGTCCTACAGCAAATATTCAGCATGATCAAAGATGAAAACAATGCATTTTGGGCTCAATTTATTGGACTGAAAAACAAACCCATAAATCAGTAATAGGCAATGGTTTTTCAGGCACAAACAGCTTGATAGAAAACTGGTTACTTCTATTACATGATAAATGGCAGACCACCCTACTGTGATATTGTTGTGAATTGGATGTGTAAGAGCCTACACTCTGTAACACTATCTTGTTTTTGCTAACTTTCAGTGAAAAGGTATGTGATACAAACCATTAGAAAACCCATGTGGGGCTTGGAAACAATCTTGGCTTCAAATTTAAGATAATATTGTATTATTTTTTGAGGGAAAATTTAAATTTCTTTATACCAAGGGGTCTTATCTTCCCAATATTTCTCAGTAGCATAAACAGCCTGAGGCAAGAACAATGGGAAGGAGTAAATTCTCAGCAATTTTTAAGAAGGGCCCTATTTACCCAAGAACACAGAGCTGGGGAGGAGGCTGGGAAAGGCCAGCGGCACAGTCCTCGTCCTGCCCCTGAGCTTTCTGTTCTCTCCTTTGTAATGAAAGGGTGACACAGATGCTCCCAGAAAACAACCAAGAATCTGTAGCAGGCTGGACACCAGGGTGGCAAGCACCCCGGGTGGGTGGGTGGCCCAGGCCTGACTGCCCAGTGCAGGAAGCTGTTGTGTGTGTGTGTGTGTGTGTGTGTGAGAGAGAGAGAGAGAGAGTGTGTGTGTGTGTGAGTGCTCTGCACACCTGTGTTTGGGTTAAGAGCGAAAGAGGAAGAAAGAGAGGAAGGAAGAACAAGCCCAGTAAACTTTTTCTTTTTTTAAAAAAGCAGCTTTTAAAAATGGCATTCTTGAAATAAACGTTACTGCCTATTACTTAGAAAAAATCAACACCAACCCTCTGGTGGGGTGGAGAGATGTTACCTGTCATCCTAAGGAGTCTATTTTCTAACAACTGCAGAGTCTAAACGAGATTTAACCAGACTTTTAACTTGGTTTGTGTGCCATGAACCCTGTTAGCAGTCTCATGAAGCCATGCACCCTTCCACCTTATTAATGTTGAAATCAGTAATAAATGTCATTTTCAAAATAGCTTAAACTAGTTTCAAAGTTGTGACACAGTAGGATACAAGCTTATTTATTCATATGCCAAATAATAAGAGCTACAGTTTATCAACTACTGTGGTTTTGAAATAGCAAATGTAAATGATCAATATTTTCAATGTCTGTAATGTCATATGAAAATGTCTGTGGTTTCCAGTGGTGACGAATGCAACTAATGTGGTTTGTTGCCTGTGTTCATAATTGAACGAAACATTAAATTTCATTTAGAGGTTAGTGAGATTAAAGATGTCAGAGTTTTCCATCCAAGCTCTTGGACCCCCTGAATCCCATCCATGGTGCCCAGGGCAGGAACCCCTGCACTAAGCAACGCTGAGAAGCAAGGGTCTCAGCCCCTGGTCAGGCCTGTGGTTGGAGGGAGTCGGGCCCAGGGAGTAGACTGCAGTTCGGCAGTAGGGCCACAGTCCTGCTGTGTGTCCTCGTGACATCTCATTTCTCGCTCTGGGCCTTTTGGGGAACCTGCTCTGTCCAGGCCATGTGGTCAGTGACTTTCCTCAGGTTTGGGGCTCACTGCTTCCACTCAAGTTGCGGTGTCCCATCAGCTTTCCGGAACCTGCTGATCCATTTAACTCTCCCCTGGGATCTTAAAGCCTAACAGGAATGCTGGGGAGGAGAAGGCCTGATCCAAGGTACAGAGAGCCTCTGTTATACAAAAACTAGGATGCTCAGGCAATATAATTTCAGGAGGGGAATATAATCTTCATATGCATCTATGAGAGAGTTTTTAAAATTTAAAGTACTTATACATATATCTTGTCGTGTTAACCTGATAATCCTGGGGAATAACTAGCAAGTTGAGCTTACTTATGACTTTGCTTGGGCCCAACCAGGTCGTGCCAGACACTTACCTTCCCCACCCCCCCTGCAGCTTTTATAAGACTTTAAAGGCTGGTGACCGTGTGTGATTCAACTTCCTGCTCTCTCTGCATGCTGCACCCCAGCCTGGGCCGGCACAGAGCCTCACTCATGGCGGACACGAACTGGTGGATGATCAGCGTTCCTCCCAGGCTGGAGTAGAAATTATTACATTTTCTCATGTGTTTAGGTCTTCCTTGTCCACCTGCTGCTGACTTTCAGGCCCAGCTGGGTTTCTCTCTGCTCTAAGTCTGTGGTTTATGAACTTTCACACAGTGGTCAGGAGGGTGCCTTCTGCTTCCAGCTGCTAGAGTCTTGCTGTGTGACCATGGACAGTTCCTGCCCTGTCTGAATTTGAGTTCTGTAGCACATGGGGGTGATACTCTCTACCTCGACTAATGCCCAGGCTGGTTGTGAGCAGCAAATGAGATAACATACACAGAACTACCTCCAAAAGTCAGAAGCCATATGCAAATATATGATGGCATCATAAAATGAAAGTTATTTTAGTATAAATTGTTTCTATGTATCCATTTCACTTCTTTTATCAAAAAAGATAATAATTACATTTTCATAGGTACTAGGTTCTTATATAAGTGATTCTTCTTCCTTTATTCCCATTTCCATTAGTCCTTTATTTAAAATACTTCTCAACCTTTTAAAAATAAGATAAAATTTAATCTGTTCCAACAAACCGAATTATTTTTATAGCTTTTTAAAAACAATGTCCAAACGTGTATTAAGCTTTCAAAACTAAAGCATACAGGTGATTTTTCACTGTTCGAGTTTCCAACCTTTAACAGCTCAGTCCTGCCCAACTCCTACAAACAGTGGGTGGAATTTGGTGAAACATTTATTGTTTAACACCCAACAGAGAACAGCTGGATGGGCTGATACAGTCACAAATATCTTGGAAGAAGAAACTCTGGGGCTGGTAAAGTATGTTGCATCCTTAGCCCTCCCTAGTTCCCAAATCCATTGCTGGAGCCCAATTTCAATTCTCGGCAACTCAAGTAAACAACTGAGTGTCGGGCATCTTCTCTAAGGCGCCATCTGCTTTAAAGAGATGAATGAGACACACAACTGCTTCTTAGAAAGTAACCCATCTTTGGCCTTCGAGTCTCCCTGCATGTGACAGGTTGGTGTATTTCAGCAAATACTCACTACTCCCCTTCTTGAGGGGGCAGTATCCTTCCCTGCCCCACTGACAGGTCCTGCTCACGGTCATGTGCCTTGGTTGGCTCATGGAGTCTAAGCAGATGTGCCGTAAGCAGAGGCTGTAAGAGATACTGCATATTTTGACCCCCATCATGCAGTCCAGTGACCGCCCCCCACCGGCCCCAGTGAGGAGAACATGCCTGGCAGTTGCTGTCCCTTCCGCCAGGGTCCCAGAATCAAATCTGAGAAGTCTGAGCCTGAGCGATGCCCGGAGCCAAACCCAGAGCTGCCCCAGGAGACCCACAGGCCCATGAGGAAAAGAAAGGCTGTTTGTTCAAAGCCACTGAGATTCTGGAGGGTGTCTGTCATACTGCATCACTGGCCAAGAACTAAGACATCTCATCAATTCACTTTACACTGATGTGTGAGATCAGACCATCTCAGGTTCCTGCTCGAGCATGATGCACTAGTGGCTGAGTCTAGTTCCTCTTTCTCGACAGGCACCCAAGGGCTTCAGTGTGACTGCTATTGAATTTTTCCAGCCTTTCCTCCCATTTCTCCTCTTCATGGGAATTGGTCTAAGATGACCCTCCTAAGATCAGACTAGATATCCTGAGTGCTACAACCTGGTCAAACAGTTTTTTTTTTTCTTTTTTTGGCTGCGCCGTGTGGCTTGTGGGAGCTCAGTTCCCCGACCAGGGATTGAAACTGGGCCACGGCAGTGAAAGCCTGGAATCCTAACCACTAGGCCACCAGGGAACTCCCTAAAATATTTTTTTATGATGTTAGTTCACTTTTCATGAGTCGGCAGAAAACTTGTCAAAGGCAGGAAGCCCATCTTAACACTTCTTTGCATTCTACTTGCATATACCAGCCAATGAAGAAATACTTGTGGATGAGTGGTGAATGCCTGCTTTACAGGGCTTTCTACAGATATGGCCTGATTCCTCCTCCTGACTCTCAACACCCCCCCCACCCCGGGCCCTGGCCCAGCCACTCAGCTTGGTGGACTTCACCCATGTTGTCAGGCCATGTCAATGTCCACCTCAGACACCCAGAGGGACTTTGGCCCTAAGGTGAGTTACAGAAGAAGTACTAATACTGATGAACTTCCACTTGTAAAATGATACTTGCAAGGCATGGCTTCTAACCGGCTCCAAAGATGGTAGCTATTTTACTAATATTAATTTTTTAAGGGTGCAAAGCACCATAGTAGTGCTCTTCTGGAAGTGGCCACCTCCCATAGGAGGCCGCACTGCTGGCCGCTGCTCTCCACGAGAGATGAGCAATCCCCAACACCCCCAGATGGCTTGACCTCAGTGATGGATCCCGGAGAGGGTCACAGAAAGTCTGTTCCCATGGCTCTCAACCTTGACCGTGCATAACCCCCACCTCCTTTTACTTTGCTACAATGCAGACTCCCAGGCCTGGGTACTCCATCTTGAGGAATTTACATCTACTTACATGTACTTACACCTATGACAAACATGTTATGAAGGAAATTCTTCTGAAAGTTGAGAGACTTTGTAGAATTTTATTTTATTTTGGTTATTGCCTCAAAAGCACCTCTAGACTTTCTTGATTTTAATTTTTTTGGAAGAAACTCTTGGTGGCAGAACACAGGGGCTCAAATTGTGGGGAGGACATGTTGAGAAAGAGAAGGGACCAGCTTATCTGGCTGAAACAAAAGGGTGTCTCCAGCTACAGCATGAAGAATCCATGGAGGATGAGGGAGGCCAAGAGAAGAGCTGGGGGATGGCCAAGAAGAGGTTACAGAAGAACCAGCAGAAGAACTATTGGCTCCCAGGAGACGGGAACCAATAGTGAAATCCAGGAAATGTGAACTGGTAGGAAGAGACAGAAAAAAGAATGTACTGACAACCAGGAAAGGTTTCAATTTGACATAAGAGAAGATGAAAGTCTTCCAGGAAAGAATGACATTTTATGGTCAAATGAGTCAGGAAGGTTACTTGGAATTCTGCCATCTGTCACTTGAGCTAATAACAACGAATCATTGATAACGAGAGACTTAATTAAAACTCCCATCACTTTCTGAAAAGGACTTGAGTTGCTTATAAGAAAACCGGGAATAAGTTAGTGCCAAAAATACACGCCCCAAAGTCTTTACATTGTTTAGAGGCTGCTACATTTGGCTCTGAGTTTCTTCATATCAACGAATAAAACCTTTTATGAACAGTCTTCCGCACAGACGTGAAACGAATTCCGGCTCTCTCCACAATCTTGCACAGTGTGAGTTACATGACAATGACAGTAATATGCCTTGAAGTTATCTGTCATTTTGAAAGTTTCATTAAACCCTTGGTGCACTACAATAGATTATCTGTGGAAAGAAAAACCTCCCAGTTTGTTTTCAGCTAAAAGATCCCACGTCTGTATTTATTCATTTCAAGTTGGAGGTGGAGACACAATTACTGCTGGTCTAAGGCAAACAGAAACTCTCCAGAGAGGTCAGTGAATGGGAGAGGGTGGAAACATGATCAATGTCTTGAATCCAAAAGCATTAATTAGGTTGTTTGATATATTTTTTAGTTACAGGACCTGTTGCGTAAACCAAAAAGGATAAAACTCCAGACACTAAGAAAAAAACTAAAACAAAGATTAACACAAAGGGGCTGGAAGCCCTCAGGAGCAGAAGAACCCAGCCTGTGCGCCACCACGGAAAGCTTAGGGGCAGCCCTCACATGAACAGTAAACAGTTTCCAAAAATCCAATAATTTTCCCAAAATGGTATTGGTAGTCAAACTGTACATTTTTAATCTTGTCTCCTGCCTCAAATTGCATTAAGTTTATACATAAGTTTGTGGAGAGAACGTCTCACTTGAATCTGTTATTTCCACTTTATTTTCTCTCCTTTGGTCTCACCAGAAGTTTATCTTTTTGTTGCTTACTTGCCAAAGAATTAGATCTGGTATCATATTTATCTTTCCGTTTTCTAGGTTACTAATGGTTTTCTTCCTGCTTTTCTAAAGTTTATTTTGCTCTTCTTTTTTCTATCTTCTTGAGATGGCTGCTCTGTTCCTCTAGTCGCTTCTAAATTCGGTTTTGTTTTTTGTACTAGACTTCTGAAAACTTCTAATTTCATTGGCCATCCACCATCCAAGTAAGCTTCCTGTTTGTGGAGAATCCCAAAATAGGTGGGAGGTAGGCCCCGCCCTCCACCCATTACAGAAGCTGAAAGTGGGGCAGTTACCTCCCCCCCCCCCGCCGCCCATCTCGCTGGCTGCTTGGGTGTGGAAATGAAACAGGCCCAGGGGCTCCCACCCCGCAGATCTCTGAATCCAGAGCCCATGGTCCTTGCAGACAGAGTCACAGTTCCAAGCTGATGGTAGCCGCAGAGTCAGAACTCAGTGGTGGTGCCACAAACATCTTGCTGTGGCGCTCGCGCCTCCTGGGACATCCTACTGCAGGAGCCTCCCCGGCTCTAACAGGCTGCCGAGCCTGGTTCTGCAGCCTCCTCCTTCCTTTCTATGAGCTACCTGATAGTTTTCCACATAACTCCTTTTCTGCCTAGGTTAACTATTTCGTGCGGTTAGAATTTAGAATTCTGACTGGCATGAAGTTTTATTTTGCATTGTTCTTATTGTCATTTTCTAACTATTCCACAAGTGCAATTTTGAAGTCCCTGCCACCCAAGAGTTGGTGAAAAGGTTCTTAAAAAACATTATAATTGGTTAGGTTTGTGTATTTACATTTTTGTGATTGATTTCTAGTTTTATTGTTATGTCATTAGGTGACACAGTCTGTGTAATGTCTGCTTTTAGGAAGTTAGGAATTTCTGCACAGCTAGTATGATTAATTTTGCTAGTGTTCCACAATCAGTTCAAAAAGGTAAGTATACTTTGCAGAAACAAAGTTCAGCATATATTTATTGATTATATATTCATTATCTTTTATTTTCTTACTTTTATTTTGTTTACCTGAGCCAACAAAACCAGAGGTATATTATTGTTTCTCACTAGCATTATGTTATACCAAATTATCCGTGCGTTTTCTAATAATTTTTACTTTATGCATTTTGATGCAATGTTATTTGATGCGTATATGTTGATGACTGAATTTTTAAATGTACTCTTTACTAACATAAAATTACTCTTTTTTTGATCCATGTAATATGATAAATACAATGCTTTCTGGCCTTGAATTCTCTTTGGTCTGTTCTTAAGAATCGTTCTTGGGGACTGTATTTTATTTTGATGCATTAGATACTAGCACAGTGCCTGGCACACAGGTGCTCATTAAATGTCAGTAAAAAGCAAGGATACTGGAAACTAGGAGGGGCACAGTAAATCCCTTGGTTTTTTGGGTCCCTGGGAGGCTATAAATGCCAGCTTGCTCCATTCCCTTCAAATGATATGCTTCCCTATGTAAAACTAATGCCCTTCTCACCATACCCAAATCATTTCAAAGAAATGCCAACGTGCTACCCCACACCAGAAGGCAGCTGTGATTCTAAATCTCAGATATTTCAGACCTCTTAATATTGAGTACAACTGTGAAGCAGTAACGGGGCTCAGCAGAGGGTACGCAACAGACAAGACATCTGCAGTCTCTGCTCAGAAACCAATATCTCAGAGGAAGCAGCTGGATGGGTGGGGGCGGGGAGGGGGAGACACTGTGGGGTGGAAGGGAGACCGCAGTACAGTGCCCAGGAGAGGGAGGGCGAGCTTTTGAAGACGACCATGAAGCTCTCCCAAAAACAAGAGTAAGTGGGCACTGAGTCCCTGCAGAGGGTGTCTGGAGGTTCTTTGCGTCATCCACATCAGAAATGACAGAAGGGGACAGGTGAAAATGGGGCCAGGGCACCCCCCCACCCCCCACCCCCCCCGCCCCCCCGATGAGGGAGGAGGCTGGTGCCACCGAGAGCTCTGCAGCGGCTGACACAGCTCGAGGGCTTCATGCACCACCTTCTCTGTCCTCACAGCACCTCCAAACATGGCATGGTGGAAGCAGAGATGGACCAGGCAGCAGGTCTGGGACCCAGGTGCTGCTGCCTCTGGGCTGGTGCAAGTCAGACAGACTCCCATAGAGCAGGCTTGCAAACGCTTGCAGTGCTCCTTTTTAGTGTTTAGCAAACTTAGTTTAGTTCACAGTGCATGCATAAATTACTTTCAAGTAAATCACATTTTATTACGGGTTTCGGTTGTGTTAAAAATACCCAATGCCAGGGAAAGCTGCTGGCTGTTCTGACACTGGGCCAGAGCCCCGCAAAGGACAGACTTCCCTGAAAGGGTCCACCCTGGTTGGGGCGATGTGGAAGGGGCTCAGCTGGGGCTGGAACATACTTAGTGAGTCTGAGAAGACCTCACAAGGGTATGTTTTGCTTTCCAGCTCCTTCTGTTACTCTTCCTTTAATGACCTGAGGGATCCTAAGGGTCTGAGCGAGCAGAGGTGGCTCCTTGGCCCCAGCTGTCAGCTGTGTAAAAATATTTTATAACGTCAAAAATTGCCTGGAAACACAGACCTACTGGAGAATGGGCTTGAGGATATGGGGAGGGGGAAGGGTGAGCTGTGACAAAGCGAGAGAGAGGCAGGGACATATATACACTACCAAATGTAAGGTAGATAGCTAGTGGGAAGCAGCCGCATAGCACAGGCAGATCAGCTCGGTGCTTTGTGACCGCCTGGAGGGGTGGGATAGGGAGGGTGGGAGGGACGGAGGCGCAAGAGGGAAGAGATATGGGAACATATGTATAACTGATTCACTTTGTTATAAAGCAGAAACTAACACACCATTGTAAACCAATTATACTCCAATAAAGATGTAAAAAAAAAAAAAAATGCCTGGAAGAACAAACAACCCCCAATACTCTGTTTCAATGTGCAGAAGCGATTTGATGGCAGCATAGAGAGACAATGGGAGAGAAACAGAGATAAAAAAAGACAAAGAGACAAAGAGAGAGAGAGGATATATTCATTCCTGCAGCTGCAGATCACCCAAAGCCTCCCAGATTACAGGAAAACAAGGGGACTCCCATCATTCTGTGAAGACGTTTGTTCTACGCAGTTTCCTGGGAGCGCCTCGGCAGCTCTTCTCCTGTTACGCACGATAACATCACTGGCAAGCCCTTTGTGAGCCCTTGGTGTGCACCAGGTCTGTGCTTGCTCGGCACTATCTCACTTCATCCTTAAAAGAAACCTGTGAGGCAGTACTAGGATCACCCCATTTTACAGATGTGGAAACCCTGTGGGGGTGGTCAGATAACCTGCCCAGGTTCCAATATTATCCAAGGACAGTACCAGGATTCAGTTCTGGGTCTGTCCCTATAGCCATGTCCCAACCGCCTGGCTTTGCTAACCTGTTCTATGTTAGCAACAGAGTTTGCTCCCCAAGAAAGCTTTTCCCTTAGTCCTCAACTCCAATTACACAGCCCCTACAATTTTGCTCTCATTTCAAACTTATTTAACAAAGAAAAATATGCTTCTGAACTGCCTGGGAAGCTGCATTTTCCTCTCCCCCCTCCCAGTGCAAAGTGACATTTATTTGTGTGCCTAGGAAGGACCAACCCAAACCCATTCATTACAAGGGAAGGGAAGCCACATGTGTAGACCCTGGCTTTCAGCACATCATTGTATTCTTTTTCTCCCGTGGCTGCAAAAAGTAGAATTCTTTCAATAAAAGCTTTCTATCTAAAAATAAAATAGTGGCAAACTCTGCAATTATACTTCTCAGTTGGAGACATTTGCTTTCCACTCTCTTTTCCCAAATGCACAAGGTCCAATTCGTTGGTCAGTTAATGGGTCACACCCAAAGGCCCAAATGTAGTCTAATGAACTGGAAAACCAAAACTATGTAGGTTTGAATCATTGTGTGGTTGTTCCCCGAGTGCAGTGAGTAGCTTTATTTTACATCAACTGTATGCTATTTATCTCACCTGTCCTCCACACAGTGGGGCCCTGGATCAGGGTTTGCCAACCTCCAGCGCTAGGGCCGTCAAATGGTGCTTGGAGGCAGCTGTTGTCAATGCGCTCTTCATCCAGTCTCCTCCTCTGAGCTCACCCCAACCTCCCCGCTTCCTCTCCTTTCCCGTTGCTGTTCTGCATCTCCGCATGCTTGCTTGTGGAGTTCTGGATTAGCATGTGACTTGGATTTGTCAGAAAGGTTGTTCAGAACCTATCAGAAGGGTTCCTGGATATTATAGACTGATGGCTCTTATTTTCTCAGCTGGTAGTTTCTATAAGAAAGGGTACTATCTTATAGAGTTATACTATAGGAGAAGTACACCATTAACTACATATATAATTCTGGTAAGATGATTTTACATCTAATTCATCAGGGTTCTTTAAGGAACATGTAAACCTATGTTTACCTATGGGTGATGGAGGGAACACATGAGGGAATTAGATGAACTTTCAGAAAGTGTTTTACAGGATGATCCGAAGAGAATTTTAAAACACTGTGAGATAGAGAGGAACGTTTTATCATGCTTAGGAATCTAGCCTAGAGACAGAAGACAGAAGATTGAGACCAACTGACAGTCAGATGTCTAGTAATGAGTAAACATTTTTATAAATGATAAAGAGAAGGAGATGCCCCGTTAACCCTTCAGGTTTGTAGGAAACAACTCCCTTCCTATAAATGCCAACTGGAACAAGTCATTAGATCTCCAGGAGAAGACACGCAAAAGATTTTATGTGAACGAAAAAATATATATATATTCCATCATATAATATTTCATCATATAATATCAAAATTACAACCCAAGAAAGGGTCCCCTGAATCCCTACAGATTATTCCCCTGAAGACATTTAGGCCACGGTGCTGCTCTGGCTTAAAAGTATGCTCGAGAAGGGCATGGGATGGCCACTGGGGCTGAAGTCATCAGGAAGGGTATCACACAAAGGCTGTCATGTGTCCTTGTAGAAACCCTGGTGTGTGTCCTCACATAGAGGACCAGGTATAGCTTTGGTTGCCATACCTGTAGAGGGATACAGTAGATCAAGAAACTGGCCAGAGAAAGCCAATCAAAAATGTCAAGGGAGCAGTAGTAATAACAGAAGAGCAGCTAACAATCACAGAGCATTTGCCCAAAGCCAGGCACCAGTCTAAGTGCTCTACATGCGTTAACTCATTTACTCTGTTAACCATCCCATGAGGTAGGCACTCCTATTGACACCATTGTAGAGATGAGAAAACCAAGGCATAGAGTTGAGGTTGCTTGTCTAAGTCATGAAGCTAGTATTCGTACCCAGGCCACTGGGTACCAGATTCCAGGCTCTTAACTGGTTCTTACTACTTGGGAAAGACAACAAAATTCCATGCTGTTTTGCTACGGAGGCAAAGCCTAAAAGTAATTTTTCCAAGTGAATAAAACCAAAAAAAAGGCCTGAGAGGGAAAACATGGGCTTTCTACCAAACTGTAGATTATTAAAGTGAGGATAAAGTAAATTTCAGACAAATAAAAGGAAAATGGCTTTGCACAGCAGGAAACATTATATAACCTTTTTTTTTTTTTCTGAAGAAGAACTGAGACTACAAATTCTAATAGGCTCGAAAAGGGTTGGCAAATTGATAATGTGTTACTAAGGGAAACAAGGTTTGTTCTGAGGCGTTCTATCCTTTCAGGTGTGAGGTTAACAGGATTTCCATGTCTATTCGCCCGGGAAAATCCCTGGTTATTTCTTTTAGAGGCAGGCTATGGGACTGAAGAACTGGGGGTCTTCCCCCGTGTGGCAAAGCCTCAGTCCACTTCTCACTACCCTTCCTGTCACTTGGGGCTTCCACCAGCTCCTTGCCAAACTCATCTCTGAGAAGCTCCATCACAGGGGAGAAGATGGTCTGCGGGTGTGGGTAGTAGCGCTCAGTCTGAAGTGACAGGAAGTGCTGCCCAAGTAATTCCAAGGGGCTGGCACCCACATCAGCTGTAAAAATCCTGCACTGGGGTGGTGGCAGCCTAACAGTAGGGCCAAGTCTTACATTTGAGGCCCTCTGTGCTCCACGGTGTTCCCTCTGCCTGTTTCCTAGCCTGTTACAATCCAGACTGTAGGCCCAGAAGTCTCTTGGCTGCTCCCCTTTTCCTCTCCTTGGGCTTCAGATGCCTCCGGCTACCCAAGCACAATGCTCCTCTGAGGAGCTGGGAGAGTCTGGCTATGCATGCAGCCAGCTCCTTGGGCAATGGAGGATCTAGGTGTGAAGTGGTTTTATTTTAAGTGTCTGCCAACCCGGCAGCTCCAGGGCACAAAGAACGCCCCCTCTGGTCTTATGTACCCGGGAGGAGAAGGCCTAGGACATTCTGCTGTCCTCGTGGTGTTGCAGGATGTAAAAAGAAAAAAGATTCGGCAATGCTAGGCTTGGTGAACGGGATCAGGGGCAGGAGGCAATACGGTTGAAATATTAACTATTATCGAGCTATTTAGTTCTGAAGGATTAAAGAGACACACATGCTGACTCTCTTTAGCACAGGTCTATTCACAGGAAATCTCTACTCCATCAGCTACAGACATTTTAGCACAAACATTAGAGGTGGGACAGAGGCAATTTCTGTTTCTACTCACCTACGCAGTTATCGCAAAGGCTACAATGAGAGGCACGAGGGGGCCGGAAAATCTTGCAGGTGAAACAATATTTAAGTTTCACAGTCTGGCCATTGATGATGACTTCCTTGGTTCTGGGAGGTGGGCGGTACCCCCCTGAACTGGTGCCGTTTGCGATATCTGTGGAGAAAAGAAGACAAGAGCACAGGGGCTTAACATAGCACTTAAGCTCTGCAGGCTCCCGCACCTAGTAGGCCTGGAATCTGCATTTCCAAGTGCAGGGCCCACAGCGCCTTGCTGGGAGGCACCTGACCCCTAGACATCCAAACGCGGTAGGACACCGAAGGCTGGCCGTCCCGCAACCTTCGTGCTCCTCGAGGGCTTGGGGCTGCTCCTCGAGGGCTTGGGGCTGCGCTGACAATTCCACGCACACTGCAGTGGCCACGTGACTGAGCTCTGCCCAATGGGGTGCAAGTACACGTGGCCCCGCCCAGATAGTGGGAGCCTCCCCTGAACCCCACCCACTGTTTCCCTGCTTCCGCAGTTCACCTTGGAGACATACGCTGGGGCCCCCTGAATGACTATGCCCACATGCACGGGGATCCTACACCAGCTAGCGCTGTCCTAATTAATACAGTGGGTGATATTTACATCAGGAACATTTCGCTTCTCCGACGCCGGCTCAAGAATCTCCCCACTTTGCACATTGGCCTCCTCAAAAATACCAGATATTGGGTGGGGGGGGTATACAGATTTAAATACATATTTAAATAAATCATTACATGTATATTTAAAAAAACAATTGCTATATTTTATTGTCTGAACACAGCATCTTTTATTTTTTAGAACCAGTTTTTTTTTAATGTTGAAGAAAATACAAATACATATTTTTTTTTGTTCAAGTTTCATTTTATCTTATAACCTGGCTCTCATCCCTGAGTTCACATTAGAATCACCCAGGGAGCTTTTCAAACTCCCCTAGTGCAGGGACCCTGCCCCAGACCCGATAAATCAGAATCGCCCAGGGTGATTCTAATGTGCTGTAGGGTTGAGGACCCCTGCTCTACAGGAAGATAAAACATTTTCTTCTCATCTAGACCCCTCACAGCCACAAAGAATTGAGGTCACAAGCTGTGCCACAGGAACAGAAGGCCACGGGTAAATGGGGAACAGCAAGAATATCTGTGAGGACTTCAGCTGGGACTCCGCGGCTGATAAACACAGGTGCAGCAGAGCCTGGTGGCTGGAGGAACTCTTGGGAAACTTCACGGTGTTCTTTTAAAACAGAGCTGGTAACATTTAATTCGTTTTAATTCATACACTATCAGATGGCGACAGCTGTAACATACTTTCGGTAAATTTCCAAAGTGATAGGAATGAGTCCCATCCTCCACTCAGCTCCCCCCACCCCCTCCCAGCCACGAACTCAACCTGGGCGAGAATTACGTGGAGAGCTTTCAAAACTACTGATGCTACTGTCCTGCTCTCAGATATTCTGATTTCATTGGTGGGGTGCAGCCCGGCATCAGATGTTTTAAAAGCTCCCCAGGTATGGGAATCAGGGCCTTGTCACTGTGGTCCATGCAGCATCCGAGAGCTTGTCAGAGAAGCACATTCTCTCTCAGTCCCGCCCCAGAGCTCCCGAATCAGAATCTGCATTTACTGAGGCCACCAGCCCCCTCCACTCCAGGGGGTGTCGTGCACCTTAAAGTTTGAGAACCCTGCTCCCGGATGCCTGTAAACGCTGCCCATCCACACGTCACATGCACCTCTTACTCTCACGTTCCTCTTTGTTGTGTACCCAGATACACTCACATGTATGACAGAGAGCTAAACTTAGAGAACACAGAAACTTGGAGAAACTTTGCACACAGGAAGGGGCCGCTTCACAAATCACAGCCAGCCACCCAAGCATTTTCACGTGGAGAACCTGGTGATCAGGGACAGCCGATGGAACCTGCAGAGCTGCAGCCTCTGTCCCCCCAGGACAGCTCTCACTCACAGGATTCACAGCTCACAAGTCATGATTTCAGGAGGTGCCCCCTTTACCCCAATGTTCTTTTTTTTTTTTTTTTTTTTTTGCGGTAGGCAGGCCTCTCACTGTTGTGGCCTCTCCCGTTGCGGAGCACAGGCTCCGGACGCGCAGGCTCAGCGGCCATGGCTCACGGGCCCAGCCGCTCCGCGGCATGTGGGATCTTCTCGGACCGGGGCACGAACCCGTGTCCCCTGCATCGGCAGGCGGACTCTCAATCACTGCGCCACCAGGGAAGCCCCCCAATGTTCTTTAAGAGGCTCTCTGAGGCCTGAAATCTGCCCATAGCCCTTTAGCCTAAGGCTTTGATATGTGTGAAGATACCAACCCCATTGGTAGGGCAAACATTTTGAGTGGTTCCAAGCCATTTACTCTTCATGGAAAATTAAAGTTCCACAAGGAGGTTGTAGAAGGAGAGGTCAGAGTTCCGGAACACCTGAGGGTGAGAAGGCAGTACGGAGCAGGGACACGGAGAGTAACGAGCAGCCCTTCTGCTCTACTGAGGACAGTCATTCCACCTGAGTAATTAAACAGCTGTGGCGCCATCCCAAGGACTCTGGGTGGCCTTGCCAAGCAGGACACCCTCTCTTGGCATGTCCCCCATCTGCCTGGCACCCCAAGTGGCTGCCCTATTAAACAGTGCTAAGTTCAGCAGGCATCTGGAGAGGGACCAGCTTCCAAAGCACATACACTGGAAAGAGGGCAGCATCTCAACTGATTCTGTGATAAGAAAACAAAGAGACGAAGTGGCTGCGCACTTCCTGAAGCATCAGGGTAAAAATAACTGGCTTTGAACACATCAAAGATAAGGTCACAACTCTTCCAGTGCCAACTGGATGCCACTGAGGCCTAAATTAATTATGACTTGGTGCCTCGCTAGCCTTATGTCAGCTGTGAAACCCACTGTATCTATTTAGCTCTTGAAAACATGCGTAGGAAAACTAGAAAGTCAGATAGAGGTTTAAAAAGAACAATAACCCAATCAATAATAGTTGTGTTACTTTAACCAGAAAAGTTTAAAAAATGATTTGTCCAGAAAAATATTTTAAGAAGCAGGAATGACAAACTTATCCACTAGAGCAACTCCTAAAAAAAGCCTAGTTCTGAGTAACAATGACTTTAAAAAGTATTTACCCGCACTCCTTAAGACCAACTCTAGTGATCTTATAGTTTTAAAGTACATTTTTGAAAGATGAAATCATTGATAAAAATTTGAGCTGAAGCTGGAATTCAACAGACATGGTACACCAAAGCTTAAGAATTAAACCCAAACCAAAAACTTTTTGACTAAATATTTGGAGAGCTCTTTATGTAAAAGAATGGAAGAATCAGAGGACCTGGAATCAGGGCCCACCTAGGCCCTGAAGGGACTGAAGGACCACAGAACTAAGGGAAAAAAAAAAATCAACCAATATTTATGCATTATTTACTTTATGCAAAATACTGCACCGGAGGCGGTGGAGGACCCAGAAATGAACAGAGATGTCATGTGGGAAGTGGTCAGCAAGGGGTCCTGCCGGGCTGTTTGATGAGCCCTGGGTGCCCTGACACCCCTGGTCTGCTCTCCTCCTGGCCTTCAGAGCCTGCTTCCTAAGTGCAAGTCTGGCAAAGGAGAAACCCTGGCCTCTGGTGAGGTGCCCCAGGTCGTCCGTGTGCCCGGCTGTACAATCTTACCCGGCCCGAGCCTGAGGCAGTGGCCTCCTTGCGGCCCCGGAGCAGGCACCGCTGTTCACGCTTCCAGGCATCTCTTCTCCGCTCCCCTCCCTGCCCTCCAGATACTCAACCTAGAAGGTCCGGTTCAAGCTTCTCCTGTGGAAATGCCTTGAAAGCTGTGTCACTTCCTTCCTCTCTTGGGCTCTCGCTGCACCTAGCTCGTGCATGTATCTAGTCAATAGATCTGTGCTGGGCTCGTAGGTGCCAGCCCTGTGCTGGCAGCTGCAGATGCAACAGGAACTAAACAGACTTGTCCTCTGCTGGTGGGGTTCACAGGCCCGAGGGACAACCTGGGTCCTCTGCCGGTGTGGTGCCCACGAGGATTTAGCGCCGTGTCTTCCCCCAGACGCTGCGGCGCCAGGGCAGGGACCACGCCCTACTGCTTTCATGTTTCCCCTGTCCTGCAGAGGGCCTACACACAGTAGGTCCCCAGGAACTGCTTGCTGAATGGAAGGCCAGTTCTGGCAGGTAGGGAGGAATGATGCTGGGAAGCGCAGGACCGGTGTCCCTGCTTCTCCATGCCCACCGGTCAGCCCGGTGACTCGCCCTTCCCCAGGAACACCTCTCACAAGGTCCTTCTGAAGCTGTTGCTCCTCTTTACGTGTCCTCTTTACAGCCTTTGCTGGTCCAAAGACCCATCTCGCAAAGCTAGTCAGTGCCACCTGGGAGGGCCAGGCAATATGGGTAGCTGCCTACCTCAAGGTACCCCCAAATGGTCGTTTCTTTCATAAAATACGTTCAACAGCCGCCCCAGACCAAAGGCTTTCTGGAATGCCCGCATCCAGGGCAGATGGGAACAATGGAGCCTTGAAACCCAAGGCTTCACACCCACACCTGAGGACAAAAGAAATGCCTCTTCGACATTCCGGTCGTGAAAGGCTTCTCATCCCCGAGGGTGACAAGCGCCCGTGGCCTGCGTCCCGGGGCCCAGAAGGTGGTGCTCCCACCCTAATCCTCAATTACTCTGTGGTCTGGGTTTTGGCCTTTGTGGTTGGCAACAATGGTGTCTCTGCTTCTTAGGGCTGCCCTTTGTGGTTTCAAATACAGCTCCTGAAAAAGAATAATCAGAGTCTGCAACAGCTAATGGATAAAGAACACTAGAACTGGGGGAGGAAAACCTCTTAACAGTTCTGCAAGCTTACGTGAGTCAGTATTTTTCAAGGACATTTTTATACACTAACGTTTGAAAGAAAACTTAAAAGGTTGAAGTGACCTTCTTCTTCATAAAGTCTCTCCACCTCGCCCCCTCCAAATTGCTGGGAGCTGTTAGCACAGGGGCAGCAACAGTCACAGAATCTCCGTCTAGTATTAACCTCACAGTCAGCCTACGGGCAAAGAATTAGGAGAGCTGGGGAGAGGGGGAGGGCAGCTGTTCCGTGCAAGTTCAGGGACACAAAACTGCCCGCTCACTAAGTTTTTCACTCAAAGAGAAATCCTGGGCTTGTCAGAGTCTCAGGTAAGTTGTTCGTTAATGTATGCACATTTCAGAGCCACTCTCCAACACACAAGTCACCTTTTCCTGGGAGGAGTCACAGAGTGCTAACATTCTGAGAGACCCATTTGTCCGCCCCTGATTTAATCCTGCCCCAAATTCAGGGACAAAATTGATGAATTTTAACAACTGCTGAAATTCACCATATAAAGTAATGGAACTCTGCTTTTTTCAAATGCAAAGGGGAAAAAAAAATCCCAATTTACAAAAGATGTAGATTAAGATTCTTTTCCTTTATCAGAAGGATGCAGAACAGTGTCATTCCCTGGTGCACTGGTGTTTCACAGACCATTCACCAGCTGACAGCACACCTGCCAGAACGGGAGGAAACTCTACTAATAGGCATTTAGCCGGAAGGAAGACAAAGCATCTCTGCATTAGGATATAAGTCACAGGGAAAGTGTGATTTGCTTTATACCCAAGCCTTCATGACTATATGGATTGCATGTGCTGGAGGACAGCTGTTGGATCCAACGAATCTGAAATTTTCATAAGGTTCATTTCATTGATGCTCTGAGGCATCTGGGACACAAACTACCCAACCTTGGAACGGTTGATCTATCGCTAAGGAAGACGGTTATTTTTAGAGCCATTTAAGACAATCTCTTAGCTTACAGTTTGTAAACTTCCAGGTTTATAGGAAAATATTAACGATGACTAAATGTCAGACAAGTCAACTTCTATTATTTTAAGTGTTTGCGGGAAAAGGTACAGCAAATTCTGGTCTACAGATACTGGTGATTTCCACTCAAGACAGTAAAAATGTGAGTATTTTCTCACGAATATATTGGGCGGCAGTAGCTTTGCCTCCACAAATGCTTACGTACAAAAATGCAGATGAGGGCTCATGGAGGGGGGGACAGTCCCCTCCAGTTAAAAGCTTTGCCCAGTCACTTTGTCTTCAGTGCTTATCTTCAAGGACTGAAGCTGACGCCTCAGGTGAGGCTCAGGCAGGCAGAGTTTCAAACCTGAGCCACGAGGTGGGTAGACAGGGGGTCTCCTCTGCTTAGGGGAGCTCACCCCAAGGTGGAGCAGAGAGCGTCTGCAAGGCCACAGCAAGGGAAGCTGACGTGGGGGGAGCCACAGGCGAGGGCAGGCCGTACGTTGCTGGGACGAGTCCTACGAGGACTGGACGACAGACCACATTCAAGGCCCAGGTACTATTCCAAATCGTTCGTTCACTCTCTCAACACCTATGAGAGTTGGAGGCACCCTGGTGGGCAACACAGACCTTCGAGGAGACCTGGCCCCTGCCTTCAACGATTTACAGTCTAGTGGCGGAGACAGACACGAGCGAAATAATCGCACAGCTACGTGCATCATTATGCACAGTGTTGTTGCGAGTCAGAGAGCAGGGGAGGCTGCCTCTTCTGAACCTGAAGGACGACTGAGTAGGGCTTCCCTAGGCAACGTGCGTGGGAGCTCCTGCGTGTGTGTGTGTGAGTGTGCACGCACACCGGGAGTGGGAAGCAGGGCATCTCAGGCAGAGGGAGCAACTTCTGTACTGCTCTCGGGACAGCAGGCAGCTGGCATATCCAGGACCGATGGATGGGAGGCCAGTGTGACCAGGATACAGAGTGAACGGGAGACAGGCAGGGAGGAGGAGGGCAGGGGCTAGAGCGCTCAGAGCCCTGGAGTCAGGTTTGGGATGTTGGCCTTCAGTCTAAGTGCAAAAGGAAGCTTGATCATTAGTTTCATGTCAACTTGGCTAAGCTCTGTGCCCAGATGTTAGTCAAACACCAGTCTAGCTGTCGCTTCGAAGGTATGTTTAGGTGAGATTAGCATTGAAATCAGCAGACTTCGAGTAAAGCAGATGACCCTCCTTAACATGGGAGGGCCTCAGCCAATCTGTTGCACGCCTTAAAACAAAGACTGAGGTTCCCCGAAGTAGAAGAAATTCTCCTCCAGACTGCAATCTAAGAAACCCCGCCTGGGTGTCCAGCCTGCTGCCCTGAGTAACTGGGACTCAAGACTGCGACATCAACTCTTGCCTGACTTTCCAGCTTACCCAACAAATTTCAAACTTGCCAGCCCCACCAGTGCATGAGCCAGCTCCTTAAAAATAAGGATCTTTTTTTTTTTTTTTTTTTTTTTTTTGCGTTACGCGGGCCTCTCACTGCTGTGGCCTCTCCCGTCGCGGAGCACAGGCTCCAGATGCGCAGGCTCAGCGGCCATGGCTCACGGGCCCAGCCGCTCCGCGGCATGTGGGATCTTCCTGGACTGGGGCACGAACCCGTGTCCCCTGCATCGGCAGGCGGACTCTCAACCACTGCGCCACCAGGGAAGCCCAAAAATAAGGATCTTAAAATAAAATAATTTTTTTTCTATAATTTCTGTTACCTATAGCTCCTGTTGGTTCTTTTTCTCCAGACAGAGAACCCTAACACAGAAGCCAAGAAGAGTTCCATGCTGTGTAGGAATTAAAAAATAGCACATTGACTGCAGTCTCAAAGATGGATTGGGGGAAGGAAGGGGAAGCAAGATGGATTTAGGGCCCGTTAGGAGAGGTTTGGAATACAAGCTAGAGCTGATGTCAGCCTGAAACATGGCGGTGGCTGTGATGATGGAGAGAAGTAGATACATTCCAGAAACATTAAAATGGTAACATCAATTAATGACAGAAGTGGTAAATGAGAGGCAGGTGGGTAAGCGGGATGAGCCTTGGGCTCCGGCTGGTGGCAGGGGAGCACGGTGGCGGCATCACCCCAGGCAGAGAGCACTGCCTGTTTCGGGGAAGGTGCACTGGGGACAGGAGGAGGTCACCTGCTGGTATTGAGTGGGAGGAAACATCACACAGGCAGCTGCGCATACAGAACGGGACCTCAGAGGAAGGGCCGAGGCTGGAGATACAGGTCCGGCAATGACATGGGGAGAGAAGGTAATGTCAGAAGGTGTTGGAAGGTGAGAAGGCCAAGGGCTGAGCCTTGAGGTGCTCACTCCTACGTTTAGAAGCAAGGAGTGCCTGAGAGGTGGAAGGAGGGGACGGTGTGGCTGAGTCCCTTAGTGTGTGTCAAACACACTTGGGAAAACCCGAATACTGGATTCCCTCCAGGACACTGACTGAGCAGCAGCACAGCAAAGGTGCTGGAAAGGAAACCCAGGGTTTCCCCAGTGTGCTTAGCTCTCCCGCCATCCAAGGATACGCCCATCCTGTGGGACAAGGAGCGTTGTGTGGCACG
The DNA here is from genome assembly GCF_059928025.1 of Delphinapterus leucas. Lineage (NCBI taxonomy): Eukaryota > Metazoa > Chordata > Mammalia > Artiodactyla > Monodontidae > Delphinapterus > Delphinapterus leucas. Next base: position 86,916,830 of record NC_143140.1, on the reverse strand, counting down.
CCAGCAGGGAAAATGTTGATGTAAGAGGTGGGAGCTGGTGGGGACATCAGGACCAAGGGGGTGACGCTGTGACAGAGTGGATGCCGGGGTGGAACAGGAAGGAACCGTTCCCTTTGGGCTGAACCGAGAGCACTGGAAACAAAGCCAGGACTGGTGGCTGGTGAGAGGGATCCACCCATCGTGCCCGGGATGCTTGGACCACCTGCGTAGAGACGGCAAGAGCATGGGGCCGGCGACCGTGAGAGACCACAGATCTGCCCTCAAACGGGTAGAATCACCTAAGGCTGCAGAGAGGTAGAGAGGGATCCTCATGCAGGGATGGGGGAACCTGCTACAAATTCCTGGCGATGGGGGTCTGCAAGGGGACCTGGCATCTTCCATGTAAACAGACTGGCCTGCCTGCCCCTGCTGGAGGCGTGGGTGGTGGTGGCGGTGTTGGGTACCAGCTTTTCTCCACCAAGGCTCAAACCCGCTCTGGCGGTCCCACCTTCATGAGCAAAGCAGGGCAAGCAAGGACGGCCATGGGGACCGCGGCTGCCTGTGAAGTCCTCAGGGAGAGGAACTGAATGGGCTGGCGCGATGCTTTCTAGCCCTGAGAGGAAGTGACAAGAAGAGGTGAATGGTGCTGATGGCGTCCTGACCCGCAGACGTGCCCCCAAGCCCTTCACCAGCATATGAAGAAGTTAGAAGGGGTGGGAATGCTTACAGCGGGGGCTCTGACAGGCGCAGAAGGGGGACATGATGAGTGTAAAGGGCAAACCCACGTTTCACAAAGTGGCTTGGGCTTGGCCTTGCCCCCCGCGTGTGGTTTCGAGTTGCAGAAGGTAATTTCACTTAGAAACCACAGAGGACTGGGGCTTATTCTAGACATGGTCATCAAAGGGCTTGTGGGATGCATCTCCTTTTGGAGAGAACTTTGTCAAGAAAAAGCATTTGTCAGATGAGAACTCTAATAGGCACTTCTTAGCCTCATGAGAACCTGACTACTTAGGACTCTAACAAGGAATTGAGAAAAACACAACCAAAGTATGTGTAGAGAACTGGGCAAAGAAACCTTTTTCTGTCTCCTTAATAGAAAATGGAAAAGGGAGCCTCAAAGAGTGAGCTTCAGGTGCAGCTCAGTGCTGGTTTCCTTCATTCACTCATTTGAATATGTATTAGGTACCTACTATATGCTAAACAGTCTCCCAGGTGCTATGGATACGGTGGTGAATAAGATCAGTCCTCTGTCCTTTTGTGGCTTATACTCTAGGGGGGCTGATAAACCCAGAGTACGGATTTTTAATAATTTAAGTGTACAAACAAATCTTTTTTTTGCGGTACGCAGCCCTCTCACTGTTGTGGCCTTTCCCGTTGCGGAGCACAGGCTCCGGACGCGCAGGCTCAGCGGCCATGGCTCACGGGCCCAGCCGCTCCGCGGCATATGGGATCTCCCTAGACCGGGGCACGAACCCGTGTCCCCTGCATCGGCAGGCGGACTCTCAACCACTGCGCCACCAGGGAAGCCCAAAACAAATCATTTTTAATAATAGATCTTAAACTTGGCTGATGATCAAGATCACCTAGGGCACTGATTCTCAACCTATTTGTGCTGTGGTTCCAGGTGGCACAGATAGAAAAATACCATGACAGACAATAGCTATGGTCTGGAGTGGAAGCCAAGTTCAGGTAAGAAAGGACAATTAAATTAAATTTCATTAAAGGGGAGATTTCATCCTCCTTTTTGTGTTCTCCTACAGTTAAGGAGATGGCTACGAGGATGAATTTTAACTGTGACTACGGAGTGGTAAACATCAACCTTCATACTGTTGCAAAAATAATTCCATGACTATAAATCCAATATTCTTCAGAATAATTCTGGGGGCTTCCCTGGCGGTCCAGTGGTTAAGACTCCACGCTTCCAACGCAGGGGGCGCAGGTTTGATCCCTGGTCAGGAAATTAAGATCCCACGTGCCACGTGGCGCAGCCAAAACAAACAAAAATAAATAATTCTGCAAGCCTACATTCCAGAAAAAAGGAACATCGAATGGCACTGACGAAGCGAGTGATGTTTTCTTGATCCAGTGGAGAAAATAGGCCTCAGTTTCTCCACATTTAAACTATGATAATTTACCTGTAGTTCAAGGGCATTGTAGTTCATGGAAACAGCTTGAACTGTCAAATGCTATGATGTTGATAATTATCAAAATTTCTTTTTGGGAGGCCTGTCCATATCCTATAGGGCAAAATCTATCTATCTGTCTATCTATCTATCTATCTATCTATCATCTATCATCTATCTATCTGCATATATATATTATTCATTAATGCAATTAAAGGCAGAAGAAAAAGAGAGTGCTTAGCAGCTATGACCTTTTTAGTTTAACTGAGTTAATCCGAAACATGCTCAAAGAAAAATGAAAATTAATGACTACCTTATTTTTTGCCACAATGTTTTTTTTCCACATGAATGCCAAAGCCTTGTCCTTAAACATAAACAAAATAAAGGTGGCTTTGTCCTTGCAAAGTTTTAATTTCCCTCAAATTTGGTCCGAGTTCTCTGAACACACACACAAAAAACTGCTGTGCTGCATAAATGAAAATCAATTCTTCTACTGAAGGCCAGAGCGAGAAACGTTTGTGTGTGTTTCTGCTCCACGGGGCACAGTTCCTGCAGTGTCAGAAGCTACTAAATATTGTACAAGGATAGAGATCAATTTGGGTTGTCAGTGTTTGCAACATTGTAAGACAAGGAGATGAGAACAAAGGTAAAAACTGGGCACTAGAAATCATGCGAGGGCAGGGCGGTGCTTCACCATTATCACCAGGAAAATCTGATGGGCTTTTATTGAAATCTGAGTGGCATTAATACGAGGGCAGTAGCCGGGACCTGAATGCAAGGACTGGCTTATAGCTCATTCTGTATCAGATGTTATAAGATTTTATCTTTAGCACTGAGGAAAAGAAAGTTAAGGATGCCAGTGTAGAACAAGTGGATACTATTTATAACTACACTATAATGAAAAAAAAATGCCCATCTATTATGATCCTATACTCTTCTCTCTTTAGTCAACATAGACTGGTTAAAATGAATGAGAATCTTGAGTAAGTTGGCTATTATAAATCTATCTATCTGTCTATAAATTTCAGAAGTTTTAAAATATATATTGGCAGTAACCATTTGGAAACTATAAGGGGGTAAAATCCCATTTACAACAGAAAAAATAATCACAAAATTCTAGGAATTAACCAAAAAAAAGGTAGGTAGGTCTCATATGAAGACAACTATAAAACAATATAGAGAATTTAAGGGGATTTTGAAAAACATGGAGAGACATTCTCTATCCTAGAGCGGAAGATCCTGTATTTTAAATACATCGGTTCTTCCTACATGACTTTATGTATCTATTACAGTGCTAATCAAAGTCCCAATATGATTTGGGGAAATTCTGACAATGTGGAAAAAAATGATTCTAAGCTTCATCTTGAAGAATACACAGGTGACAATATTTGCAAAAGTAAAATAATGAGGGGAAATAATTGTCCTGGGGGGGGGACAAATGAACCATCGAAACAAAATAGAACAATCCCGAATAAATGCAAATTCTCTGGTTCCGTATTTGATAAACATGGAATTTCAAATCAGTAGGGGAAGCTTGGATTATCCAATAAATGGAATTAGGGTAAACAGTTAATCTTTTAGGGGGAAAAAAATCTAAAGTTGGAGCCATACCTCAAATCTTATACCAAAGATTTAAATGTAAAAAATAAAAGGGTACAGAACTAGAAAAATATACATAAACTTAAGATTTGGGGGTTGGGGAAGCCTTTTCTAAATATATGACAAGGCAGCATACATAAAGAAAAGATGGATAGTTCTGAATAGGTAATATTTTTAAACCTGTATGTCAAAAAATTCCATAAAATGCAAACAATAAAGTAGAAACATATTTGTGTCATATATAACAAAGGGTAATATCTTTAAAGAGCTCTTACAAATGATTAGGAAAAAGACATATTGCAATAAGAAAATGGGCAAAAAAGATGAACAGGCAACACACACATAGAAGGAAATACGTCAGTAAATATATTTAACAAGTTTGTGATTTGCTCCCCCCAGTTTCAAACAAATGAAGTCAAAGGTTAGTTTTAAATGATAACATTTAGCATTGGTGAGAGTAGGGAGAATAGGCATCTCATGTACTTTTGGTGAGAATATAAATTAATACAACCTTTTGAGGAACAATTTGGCTATATATCTCAAAACCTTAACAGCATACATATCTTTGACCCAGCACTCTTAGGCATTTGACCTAAGGAAATTTTCATGCGTGTTGATTGCAACACTGTTTTTTATTATTAAAAACTGAGAACAACTTAAATGTCAATAGAGGGCATTGGTTAAAAGAATTATGACATAGGATCATATAACGGACTACCATACACCTGTTATAGATAGGGTCAAATGGTTCGTACCATATTAAGAGGGAGAAAAAAATCTGTTTCAAAATAGTAATGCACAATGTGAGCCCACGTTTGTGTAAAAATATAATACGCAGAGAAACAATACTAGAAGGATCATCAAATCTTAGCCATGGATATACCTGATTGGTAGGATTAATGAAATACATTCAATAAATTAAAATCTATTTTTCGGACTTCCCTGGTGCCGCAGTGGTTAAGAATCCGCCTGCCAATGCAGGTGACACGGATTCGAGCCCTGGTCCAGGAAGATCCCACATGCCACAGAGCAACTAAGCCCGTGTACCACAACTACTGAGCCTGCGCTGTAGAGCCCACGAGCCACAACTACTGAGCCCACGAGCCACAACTACTGAAGCCCGCGCGCCTAGAGCCTGCGCTCCACAACAAGAGAAGCCACCGCCATGAGAAGCCCGCGCACCGCAACGAAGAGTAGCCCCCACTCGCCACAACTAGAGAAAGCCCGCGCACAGCAACGAAGACCCAACGCAGCCACTAAAAAAAAAAAACAACAATTTTTTTTTATGCTTTTCAAAGTTTCTGCAATCAACATATATCACTTTGTAAAGAACAAACATGTTACTTTTAAAACAGAGTTTGGAAAGAGGCATAAAACATTTGTAAAGGGGTTGAGATGGCTTTGGCTCCCTACGTTTCATAAACTGAGATGTTGATGGAATTATGGATGTTGCTGCTTTGAAAAAGTTATGAATTCATAGGTTTCATCAATAATTTTTAAAGGATGTCCTTTCTACCTCTCCTAAAGACGGGTTGTGAGACATTTTTCAGATTTTTTTCATTCCTGAAACTCTATGAGAATGAGGTTATTTGACTCATCAGGGGCCACTGCAGCTCTTAGAATTTTAGTTCTCCCCCTCTCTGGCAGCAGACTGCTATATGGGGCCAAGTCACAAAATTAGCTCAATTAGCACAGATTATCTCAGCGTAACATTTATCTCTAGGAAAAGTGCTTTTCATGCTACTGGGCATTGCATTCTTTCATCTGCCAAAATAATTGTCCAGATTTGCGCCGTGAGGAAGCAAGGGGAAAAGTGCTTTTTCCTGGGAGTCAGGAGACCAAGTTATATTGTCTACGCCCTGCCATCACCAAGCGGCTTAACTTCCCTAGGTTACCCAGATCTGTATAACGGGGCTGGAGAGATGACCAGTGAGGTTCCTAACTGTTTTGAGGTGTAGGGCTCAAAGTTGTTCCCCAACTTTCTGATCCCACTTTGCTTTGTGCTGACATGTGTGTGACTGCGTTTGAGTAACACTGAATAACTTGCCTGTGTTCTCCATGAACTCATTTTCTGTATTTCTGCTTTAGTCCCAAAAGCGGATGGTAAATGGGTTGAAGGCACACTGTAGGTAAGCACTTAATAAATGCTTGTTAACCTGAATCTAGCCCACCATGAAACCAATAACCTCAATTCAACACCTTTCCACTTACAGCAATTAAAATTATTCAACTACTCTTTCTCTGGGTTGCATCCTTGAGGACATGATGTGATCCCTTTACCAGTAGGAGCAGCACGAAGAGCTCGCCCACAGAGCGCCAGCATCTTGCTTCTGCTTGGCCTTGATGAGCCCAGAGCAGCCCTCAAAGGCCCATACCTACGAGTTCTCCAGAGCCAGGTCTGAAAAAAGGCCAAGCCCACGGCAAGTCAGGCAAGAAGATTGCCCCTAAGACTGGCAGTAGTGATTTTGCCCCTAAGATTGCCAGTAGTGATTTTGCCCTTACTGGTGCTCAACGGTACTTTAATAAAGGACTGTAAATACCGTGAAATAAAAACGTGTAAGAGTGGAACAGAATTCAGGCAAATTAGCTATGAGCAAGCACCTTGTGATCAATGGTAGCATAGTCTAGATTTTGACAAAACGAAAACAAACACTGTCATTTTTCTGTGTGTTCTCTCCAGTGCTTACAACGTGACTTGCAGCGAAAGTCAACAGCTTACTAAACGTCTGTTGGATTGGATTGGATGAGAAGGAAATTGAGCATCCAGTTTTAAAGATTAGCACGTAATGGTCACCAGCTTGTATATATTTTGAAAAATACATACGCATAATATAAAAGACAATTCTTAAAGGCCTACAGTTCTCTCTCCAGCCACAGACATATCAATACCTCTGAATGTGGCTATGTTTTTTTTCTCCCTTCTAGCAAATCAAGTGACTCGCTCAGGTCCCAAGCTTGGTTGGCATGAAGAGTGAGTTAGAATCTGACTCTATGCCTTTTGCCTCTGATTATCCAAGGGAAGCCCAGCCCCCACTAGCCGACAGTCAGCTGAGGCCAGCTGAGGCCACCGCAAAAGAACAGTTTTAACTGTCAAGAATGTGATGTTTGATTTTTATTTTTTAAATTATCTGGTCAGCGGGGTAGCAGTTTCTCAATTCTTTTGTCAATTAGAAAAAAATATGACTGAGAAATTCTTCGAGGTTCCAGCCCAGTTTCATCCCTGCAAGGGCCCTGATAGTCCCAGAGAGAAGCACAGCGGGCTTTTCTGTTCAGTGGCCTTGAGCTGACCTGCACACTAACGACTTCTCCGCTGGACAGAGCTGCTCAGAAGGGCCCCTCAGGGGTAACTGGACGCCTGAAGCCCCTTAGCCAACCAGAGTACCTTGTGTTTCACTTTTATTCAGGCTTCTAGAAAAGTCCCAGTATTGCAGCACAGCCCCACAAACTGGACTAGCCCAGAAGTTGGGCTTTCAGAGGCCCTCAGCTGCTTGTTTTTGAAACAGAGTGGGTGACCGGTGGTGGACAATCCCCCCATCTGCTGCCCACGCCCCTCCCTGGCATCTGGGCCACAGTAGCATCGGGCTGAGCCTCTGTTCCTCCTCAGCACTCAGTTCTGGACAGGCCGGCCAGGCTGCCCCTGCTGGCTGAAGGCAGGTCCAACCCACACTCCCATCTTTTTTTGCATCCAATGGAAAGAAATGAATTGCCAAATTCGTTCTGGACATGTACAGTGTTAATAAATGGAGCTGCCTGGCCTGGGCAATTCCTTACTGGGTGTCTCTTATAAGCGTCTCTCAAGAACCAGGAACTGGACATAAGGCAAGAGCACATGCTCTCCCTTTACACAGAAGAAATTCTGCTGGGGGGCGGGGACACGCCCACCCACATGGTCAGAGCAGGGCAATGCAAGAACCTGCCACTCATGGGTGATCTCATGTCACCCAGACCTGCCCATCCTCACAGCAGGCGGCTAACACACCCAAGGCCCGAGGACCTGGCCCACCCGAATGTCTTCCTGCTGTGCGCATTCAAGTGCCGGCCATTTTTCAGCTTTCGTTTCTCATGGGTTTTGATTCTAACCCTGTCATTATAGCCTTGTTCAGTTTCTTACTTCGTATGTTCTAGCGGATCTGCAATTAGACGCCGTATCCAACACAAAGCTTCATGTTACGCTTGTATAAGCAGCTGGCAGTTCTCACAGGCTCTCACGTTAATGCATCCTTTCCTCATAATGCTTCTGTGAGTCAGGCAAGGCCACTGGGTCTCGTTCCCGGATGAGGAAATGAAGCCCCAACAGAAGATCCGTGATTTGCCAAGGTCAGGCAACTAGTCTTAGTAAATGTTTGTTCAACTAGTCTTAGTAAATGTTGCAAGAACACCGACTAGAGTTTATGTAATGACATTTATTTTTTTTTCTGATTATAAAAGTAATATATGCTCATCATAGAGAATTTGGAATATCAGAAATACATGAAGAAAAAAATGAAAACTTAATTAAAAATTTGTGGTCAATCCAACTGCAGAACAGATATGTTTACATATCTTTCCAGTCATTTTGCTATGCTTACGTACATATTAACATTACAGGGGACATACAATTTTATATTTTGCATATTTTAATTTGACATTGTATCAAGGTCATTTTCATAAGTCATTATATATTTTTGAAATCAATGTTTTAATGACTTCATAAAAGTCATCATAGAAGCATTACAATAATTCATTTATCCATTTTGCTACTATTGTACATTTAAGGTGCTCCTAATTCTTTACACTGGTATAAATAACACTACAATGAGCATCTTCATATTTATTTTTCAAGTAAGGTTTAAATTTTGCTCGCTGAAACTCCGTGAAGTGGGTCCTAGTTCAATTGCCTTTCAGATTGGGTTTCTTCCATCCTCTTACTATTTTGAATTTATTTATTTATTTATTTATTTTTGGCTGTGTTGGGTCTTCGTTTCTGTGCGAGGGCTTTCTCTAGTTGTGGCAAGCGGGGGCCACTCTTCATCGCGGTGCGCGAGCCACTCACTATCGTGGCCTCTCTTGTTGCGGAGCACAGGCTCCAGACGCGCAGGCTCAGTAGTTGTGGCTCATGGGCCTAGTTGCTCTGCGGCATGTGGTATCCTCCCAGACCAGGACTCGAACCCGTGTCCCCTGCATTGGCAGGCAGATTCTCAAGCACTGCGCCACCAGGGAAGCCCCCCATCATCTTACTATTTTGGTTCGCACACTCAACTCTAAAACTTTTTACAATGTGGAAAGACACCTCCCTGTGCTCCTCCTACGAATTCCAGGCCTTTAAAAACTTTTCTTCCAGACTCTTTTCCAGGCAAAACTTTTATAGCCAGTATGCTACCAAATAGTATTCATGACAACCTGGAGCTTGACATGAGGGAACACAAAAGAGTGAAATAAGTGGTTTGAATATGACTTTAACTGAGAAATGAGAAGCGTCCAGGAAACACCAACAGCACTTTTCTTCCAAGAAGGTGCCCTCTCTGATGCAGGGGGTCCAGCTCTCTCCGACAGACCAAGGAGAGGCGATCTGTCAGATTCCTCCCCCTAGCACAGGCAGGAACGGCTGCCAAAGCAGCTCGGAATTCAGCGGCCAGTCGCAGCCACAGAAAGAGCTAAGTGGCTGAGTGGGGCTTTCAGTGCTCTTGCTGGGGGGCGAAGCTGTCTTGGCGAAGAGAGCCTCCAAGGGCAAGGCAGCCAACCTCGCCGCATCAGCTGCTCTACACCAACAGCCACTGCACACCTGCTTCAGGAGGTGGCCGGACAGCCAGGTGCCGGGGCTGAAACCCACGTGTTGCTTTTGACGGCCAACTGCGTCCCGTGAATCACCTCTGCAATCTGCTTCTGTAATCGTCATCAGACTCTCTGTGTCCATGATTGCCAAAACGTGCAAATAGTTATTAAAATACTGACGAAAGAAAACCAACAACCATTTATCATCCTGGAAGAGCAGTTGTTCACTGCTTTGATCTCGGGAGAGCTTCGTGGGAAGCCCGAGAACCTCTCAATCATCACACTCTATGTTTTGAGCTGTAATAATTCTGAAGTATGATTAGACTCAGAAGTGCTCACTCTCCTTTCTCTCGGAGAGCCGGAGGGGAAATCCAGCCTCTGGAGGCTGGGAGCTGGGCCGCCCTCCCTGCAGGTCACATTTCCAGATGTTCTCTCCTGTAGCAAGCTCCTGCCTCTCTGTGCGTTTGGCCAGGAAAGAAAAAGGAGCCTCCAGCAGGGAAGAGAAATCCCCATTCCACATTCTTTGAACTCTGTTATATTGTTTTATACCCCCAGAGTTCACTTGGTGATTTTTGCAAAATGTCAACCCAATAATTATTATTTTAGCATTGACGCCCTTAGAACCACCCTGTGCGCTGTCAAGTGGAAAAATGGAATCGGAAGGACCTGAAATGAGGATCTCAGGCAGAAGAAATAAAACCAAAGACACAATTCGGAGTCTTTCATTGCTTTAGTTTGAAAACCATCTTTCTTTATGGATGGGCTGTTGCCTTTCTTATATTTGAAATTCCTTCTCACAAACTTGCGTTCCATTTTGGCCCTGAAGTTATTAGTTTTGTTTTTCTCTGAAGTTAGTAACGGCTGGATGTCAGCCCTCTGGATGGGCTGCTCTTGTCACTAAATAGCCCATCTGGGGCTCTCAAGGTGATGGATGGTTCGTAAACTCTTTCCCTCTGGCAATGCAAACTAGATGAGGTGGGAAATGAACCACAGACCTGCATTCTTATCCACAGGCATCAGTCAAATGGGAACCAGGGTGATGTGGGTGTCACCAAGCTCAGAGTAATTACCAGCCTTTTTCTGGAAAGGCAGCCTTGCAGTTGGGGAATTTGCACCTCTGCTGTACAGCACGGTGGCCTCTGCCACTGTGGCTCTTAAGCACTAAAAATGTGGCTTTTCTCACTGAGATGTGTAAAGTACACACTTGATTTGAAAGATTTAGTAAGAAAGCAAGAATGTAAAACATCTCAATGCTCTCTAAATATTGATTACATGTTCAAATGATAATACTGTGAAGAATTGGCTGAAATACAATATCTTATTAAAATTAATCTCACCCGTTTCTTTTTACTACTATAAAGTGGCTACCAGGAAATTTTAAATGACACGTGTGGCTTGCATTTGCAGCTCAGAGTATATTTCTATTGGACAGCGCTGGTTTAGGCAGTTAAAACATTCATTGGAAATCAGTGAAAAAGCTCTATTTACATTATTTATTAGGGTGGCGATGGGGAGGGCAGTTCCTGATACTCTGCGCAGGTTTGCACAGCACGAGGCTTCACGCTGGTGCGTCGCCTTCAGTCTGTATGCCCTCAGAGTCATCTGTTGTTCGCGCTTTTCTCAGCGGTGAGGGAATGAAATTGGGAAGTTTGCGGATGGAGGTGTGCCCAGCTCACAAGAGGCACCACAAACCCTTTAAGTGTCTGGATGCTGAAGTTATTTTTAGAGCTAAATTCACAAATAAGAACAAACAAAGTCCCGCCCTTAGAATAAAAATTTGCTTTTATCTCATTCTACAACCTAACACGATACTGGACAACATCTAACCACGCACCTCCACCAAATGTGAAAATCAGCTGTTCAGCCCTGATGCTCAATTTCTGTCCATTTAGATAAAGACTGTTATGTACTGGATGACCCACTGGAGAAAAAAATCCCAACATGGCAAAAATCACGTTTCATTACTCTCTTATCAGAGTGGCACCGACGAACTGTAACGGCGCCACGGTTCTCTCTCCCAGATCCCCTGTCCCGAGCAGACCCTCATCCCGTTACTGCCATCGATGGTGTCCTCGCGTTGGTTTGGCTCCAACTTCTTCCTCTCCAGCTGACCTCATCACCGTTAGGGCATCTCCCTCTGCTGGACTAGGCCTCACGTGTAGAGCATCTCGTTTAACTGTTCCAATAACCCGCGAGACAGGTTCCAGAGACGTGGGCCCCCAGGCTGGAGGGCTGAGCAATGGGCCTAGATCACAGCCGTGAATGGAGGAGCCAGGGTCCAGGCCCACGGCCTTTCCACCACGTGGCCTGTCTCATGGAGCCATCCCTCCACACCCAAGTTCCCCGACACAGGCCCAGCCTCATCTCCAATTCCAGCCTCCTTCTCCCCCCAACCTTCCTTCTAGTTACCCCGCCTCTTGCTGGCTTCACCATCAGAGTCCAAATTCTTCTTCAGCTCACCTGGGACCTACCTGGGACCCACCTTAGCCCGCCCGCACTCCGTGGCAGTCTTGTCTGCCCATCACCCTACCCCAGCCCAGGCCTCACCTGTCCTCTGCTGCTCAAAGCCCCGGCTCCAAGGTTCACCTTACTCTCCCTGTCCCGATTCCTGGGCTAATGGACCTGAGCTATCTGCTCGACTCTGCTTCCCTTGCTTTCCTCTACAATCTGAGCACCTATGTGACCCTTCCAACAAATTCCTGACGTTTTTGAAAACTAGGGTAGGGTTTTTTATTCCTTTCAAACCTTGCTTGACCACCTGGGTTCCAGACCCATTCCTGCTGCCTGGTGAGAACTCCATCACCCAGGAACCACCTGGACTAACCCCTGTCCCAGTGCCATGGGTGAGAGCATGGGCTTGGCGACTGGACAGGGGCGTAAACTGGGGCTCTGCTATTTACCGGCTGAGATTTTTGGAAGTTACTCATCCTTTCCATGCCTCAGTTTCTCCAGCTGTAAAGTAGGAACGGTAATAGCACCTGCCTCCTAGGGCTGCTGAGAGGATTAAATTAACATCAATAAGACAGTGCTCGGTGTACAGTGTATGCTATAAAAGCCTGAGTCATTCTCATTCTTCCCTGGTTCTATTTTCTTGCCTTTTGAAACCTGTATTGAGCGGCTATTACCCACCACAAACACCAGCCAGATTCATTCATTATTGCCCCTTACTCTTATGTACCACCCATGCCGGCCAAAGAAATCTTATGTGGGTTCCTATATGCCCTTTTCAGTCACTACTTTCTAAAATGTCTCCCTTCTCCTATTCTCTGCCCACCTCCACCCCAGGGACCATGGACTCAGGCAATTCTTATCCTCTTGTCTTTTGAGATCCAGCTCAGATCTGCTTTTCCCAGACAACTCCTCGTGATTAATCTCTCTTGATTCTCTCCTAGGTTCATGGTTCCCTCAATCCTCACAAATTCAGTTTCTCCACCTGGGGTGATTTTACCTCCCAGGGGACATTTGGCACTGTCAGAAGACAGTTTTATTCTCACAGCTGGGGCAGGGGGGTGCTCGTGGCATCTAGTGGGTAGAGAGGAGGGATGCCGCTACCCATCCTGCAAACTCAGGACGGCCCTCACCGCAAAGAATTCTCTGCCTCAAACTGTCAGCAGCGCAAAGATTGTAAACCCTGCATCACAACCATCTGCCCTTAATGATGTTCCTTTGTTTGCTTGTTTGTTTTAAAAAGGCTTCTTGGCCATCAGGCAAGCTGAGGACAAGAGGCCTCAGGAGAAACCAAACCAGCCGACACATTGATCTGGGACTTCCAGCCTCCAGAACTGCGAGAAAATAAATTTCTGTTGTTTAAAAAAAGAAGCCTCGGTGTTTTCACGCTGTATGCTAGCCTCCAGCTAGATTTTTGATTCTTCCGTAGTTCTTAAGATAGTGTGTGCTTAAAATAGATTAACTGATAATGATTCATTTTCTAACTAAACAACCAGCCGGGAATACTTTTCATTAAGTGTCTGGGATATGTCATCACAAGATAAAAAATAACCACATAAATGTTTGAAGCATTCTGTGCTCGTTCGGAGAAAAATGCAGTCGTCTCTCTGTAGTCACCCAGCAAAAGTCTGTCCAACTACAGACAGCTTCCTCTCAACACCGGCCACAAGTACACACCCACGTGACCTGTTCTCCACCGCTTTCATTGCTGGGTTCTTTTCTTAGAACTTGACGTTTTTGTTGGTATTCATGGGATTAATATCATATATGACAGCAAAACCTTCTCATCCGTATCTAAGAGAAAAATGTGTCCTTCTTTTTTCTAGAATGGCAGAGGCGATGAGGAAGGTGCCTCAGTGCTAAAATTGATGTAGAGCGGATTAAGGCACAGGTGAACAGCATGCAGGGAAATGCAACACCCAGCCACTGTCTCCTGGTCTGAAAAGATGGTAACAGGGAAGAAAGGACTATCACTAGCACCTCGGTCGGAAGCACCTGTAACTGGATGGGGGTTTATACAGAGCACAAGTGAGCGAGCCCTTAACCTACTCCTGCCCAGGTGAGGAAGCTGAGGAAAACAGGCAACCACGTGCATTCTTGTGTAGCCGCTCTTAATAACCTCTCTCTGCAGAGCGGTGACCAGGAGAACAGAGGGGCAGCCCTGTCCCAAATGCCCATGCTTTACTCACTGGCTTGAAAAGCCTAGAATCCCAGTCCATCAAAGAGCCATGCATATGCTGTGGAATTTATAATAATAATTAGATAAAAAGTCTTGGCGAGAGCGTTACGTTGTCCTTTTAGATGAGGTGAGGCTCATATGACATTCATGTTCAATAAGATGGGCCTGAACCATGGTGAAACTGCACAAACTAAAAACAAACTAATTGGGACTTCCCCGGTGGTCCAGTGGTTCACCTTCCAATGCAGGGAGTGTGGGTTTGATCCCTGGTTGGGGAGCTAAGAGCCCACATGCCTCGCGGTCAAAACACCGAAAACATAAGACAGGAGCAATACTGTAACAAGTTTAATAAAGACTTTAAAAATCTTAAAAAAAACCAACTAATTAAGGATCAGAAGCCACCTTTCAAGTGGGCCTCTTCTCCAAGTAATTTCAAACTTCAAATCAACCATATGACATAAGGAGTGTTACCAGGATCCAATCTGAAAGTTCTGGCCTCACTGACACTTGCGATGGCCCAGCTCTCGCCCTCCCAAATGAATCCATTATACCTGAGTGAGTGCAGAAGAGTTGCATCTCGTAAAATAATATATGCCCTACGTGTCCTCCTGCTGGGAGTTTTGGCTTTGGAGCAACCCTTGACAACACACACACACACACACACACACACACCACACGGGGAGGACAGTCCCAACAGCGAGACAACAGCTCCAGCTGGCTTTAGATAATCAGCAATCCTTTGATAGAAAGTGAAAGACAAACTTCTCCCATGAGGCACCAGAAGTAAACTTTTCAACAGCCTTCTGCTTGTAGACAGTACTCAGAGGCTTTGATAACCCTGGGATACTCTCACCCCAGCCCATGGGTGAGCTCGGGAAATCTGTGACAACTGTTAAATGACAGCTCCCCAGTCCTGAGGATCCATGCAGAGAGGGCTTAGCTTGGCCATGACCTGTGACACTGGTCCCCAAAGCATAAACACGGCATGCTTCCCTTAGATGAGTCCATACCAGATCATTCAGTCCCCGGGTATTGTTCTTAAATTTCCCATTTGAGTCACTATATTTGTATCTTAAGAAACAGACCACGGGAAAGCAAGCCACCCATTCCCCGACTAATTCCTTTGAGACGCATGAGTTCTGTGGTTGTTCAACTCTCCAGAGATGCTTGACTCTGCCTTCAGATATGTACTATGGAATACATAACAGGCGGAGGATCTCAAAGGAGGAATCCAGTGGTTATTCAAATGATCCCAAAACAAGATAAACAATACCAAGAACTCTGAGAGATTCCAATAACTATTTAGGCCCAATTCTTTGTTCTGTATGTTCATGTTGTCCAATATGGCAGCCACTAGCCACGTGTATCTACTGAGCAGGTGGAATGTGGCGCATCGGAATTGCTATGTGCTGTAAGTGCGAGATACACACTGAAAGGACTTCATACCAAAAAACCCACCAAAATGTAAGGGATTTTGTTGGTACTTTTTTATATTGAATACATGTCTAAATGATACTATTTTGGATATACGGGGCTAAATAAAATATACTATTAAAATTAATTTCACCTATCCCTCTTCACTTTAATGTCACTAGAAAATTTGCAATTACACATGTGGTTTGCATTATATTTCTATTGAACTCAGTATCGCTCCAAGCGTGTTCCATTTAGTTTTGTGAGGGTCACAGGAGTTTTTAGCCTATTTCTGTTCTATTGATTTCTATTGAGTGCAAGGAGTAACCCATCCATTCACTCACTCAAGGACCCCTGGACTTCAAGTTTCTACCCTTAAAGGAAAATAAAGAGATTTTGTCAAGTGCACACTCCAGATTCTGATGGTATGAAGTATGGCATTCATCCACTTGGATTTCTGTTTTCTCTTAGAAAGTGTTAATCTACAGTTTCCAAATAAATGGTCTTCACTTCTGTCCACCTACATAAGCCAACTTTTTCCTACAGGAGCCTTGGAAGATAAATCTGGATACATGAAAAATGTTAGGAATTTTTTCTGTACCAAACATGGTGGGAGGAAGAGCCCCACCATTCTTCCAGATAGAACCACCTCAAGCCTTCCCTGTCCTCTTTCATGTACCTTCCAGCCTCTGAGTGCTAATGCCCATCACAAGCTTGGACAAAACAGCTGATGTTAGTCTACTTATATTCTTAGGCAATGAGTCTTAGCCTCAGAACTTATCTACAAGAAACACAACAGTTGAGCTGTCTCCCACAACTTAGATTTGAGTTTTCTAGGACACAGGAGGGAAGGGAGATATAGCATGCCCCAGCCCCCCCAAACCAGCTGTAAATCCCTACACTGCAGCATTAAACTCCAAAGAAGGAGGAAGAAAGTTCACTTGGAAAACAACGGTGAGTTGGCTGGATTACATCAAAGTTTCAGAGGGTGATTATTATGACACAGTTTCATTGATATCACAGACCCCAAAGGTAACATGTCAATGAAGTTACACATTCACAGAGTATGCGAGTGCATAAATGACACACGGGCATCTGACAGGTGAGGGATAAGGATAAGCAGAGACACTAACGAATGGGCTGCTTGGCAAGAGGCTCTCACTTAAATTGGATTCCTAAATTTAGACTCCAGCCACAAAACGTGCAGGTGTTTGTTACAAAGCGCTATGTGGGATGACTCCCCGGGCTGTTAAAAGAAAAAAAAAAAAAAGCTCTTCCCAAGAAAACGGCAAGGCAGACCTATTGCTTCTCTGACCACAGCACTCCTTCCTTAAATCATCTCTGCTGCTCAGCGTGGCGGGTAATCCTTTCCTGGACCTGCACCTGCTCGGCCTCTCCCGGCTCCTCCCAGCTGAGCCCCGCCCCACCTCCTTGCCACTCCATTTCCTCTCTCCTCCCAGAGTCCTTTGTTTCCTTTTATTCCTGAGCTGCCTTTCATGCTACTCTACACTTGTCAGAAGAAAATGCCTCCCACTTCCCAGCACAAAGAGCCTGCTCACTCTTCTGATTAACCTTCTCTGGGGTGACTTCTCTCCTGAGAGGCCATTCTCGCCTCCCTCCCCATCCCGCCCAGCGCACACACCGGCGGCGGCGTGACCAGATCCCATTTTGCCCAACAGGCCCTGCCTGGATAAGTGCCTTAGCTTTGACTTCCCTCTAAAACCTACTGACTGGCTGACTCATTCCCTCACTCAGAGAGCTACTGTTTCATCATCCTACTTTACCCTCCCAAGCATACCAGTTAAAGTAATAACGATAGTAATATTCCAGTGAGTCATTTAAATATCTCGCTTATTCCGCAGCAACTACAGTTTACTTGTTGAATTTACACGGGTGTGCGTATAGCTTTGCATTCTAAAATTATTAACGGAATATGTCACTCCTGTTTCAGTAGCTGAATAGGCTTAATAACCTTCTAAAGCGTTTAGTTTGCCAGATTTTCATGGTCAAGCAAAGGAGGAAGAAGGATTTATTTCTAGAATCACAGAATAACAACACTAGAGTGGATCTTTGCACTTAGTGGATCTATTTTATATGCATCAAAATCAAGGCCCAGAGAAGTTCAAACACTTCTCAGGATTATACAGCGAGTGGAACAGTTGGGATGCAGGCTCAATCAACTTATTGACAGAGTCGGCACTCACAGCCACATACTTTACTGACGATGAAAACATAGATGGACTTTGAACTCTGCAAAGCACTATCTAAAGAGAAAATATTTATTGACACAGTTGTTTTCATAAGTAGTAATAGAGAATGTGAAGCACCTACTCAGATTTGCTACAGGAAGTTGTTACACTGAATGCTCAAAGTAAACGAAGTTGTAGTGCGCCAAACTCCTGAAAATATCATGGTCCCGAGAGCTTAAGAGGAGAGGAAGCAAATACTGACTGTTGGAGAGGACGGTCATAGGTTTGGGCACCCGTCGCAGGGAAGGAGGTGGAAGGGCTTTAGGGCTGTGCTTCTCAGCTTTCATGTGAATTACCTGCGTCTGGTTTAAATGACAGATGCTGATTCAGCAGGTGGGCTGGGGGCTGAGGTCCTGCAGGTCTACTCAGTTCCCAGGTGATTTTTTAAATATTTATTTATTTATTTATTGGCTGCGCTGGGTCTTCGTTGCTGCGCGCAGGCTTTCTCTAGTTGCGGCGAGCGGGGGCTACTCTTTGTTGCGGTGCAGGGGCCACTTGGCTTCTCATTGCGGTGGCTTCTCTTGTTGCGGAGCACGGGCTCTAGGCGCACGGGCTTCAGTAGTTGCAGCATTTGGGCTCAGTAGTTGTGGCTTGCGGGCTCTAGAGCGCAGGCTCAGTAGTTGTGGCGCACGGGCTTAGTGCTCCGCACCATGTGGGATCTTCCTGGACCAGGGCTTGAACCCGTGTCCCCTGCATTGGCAGGCGGATTCTTAACCACTAGCACCACCAGGGAAGCCCCTCCCAGGTGATGTTGATGTTGCTTTTTCACGGACCTCACTTTGATTTAGGATTTAGGGATTCAGTTTCAGAAGCAAAAAAGTCAAAGGAGAGGTATAGTACCTGCACGTGGCGTCAGGACCCCAGGGCTGGAGTCTCAGGTCTGTCTCAGATTCGCTCTGTGTGAGCATTGGCGGATTTGTACCTGTCTCTCCTTGAGACTTGGTTTACTCATCTGTAAACTAAGGGAGTTGTCCAGGACAGACTCCATGATTGCTGAGGTCCCTTTAAACTGGGACTTCCTATGACTCAGAGCATTGCAATGAACCAGCCTACCTGCAGTCGGGGAGGTGAGCTGAGAAAGCTCTTGTATTACAGCCAGGAGATCCGTGAGTCAGCAGTCTTCTTAGTGCCCCCAGCTGGGAGAGGATGGGCCTCTAATTTCCATTAACAAGCTCCAGGCTCTTGCTCTTTCCTTTGGCCATATTCTTGAACCATGTGGTCCCAATTTTCCCATCCCTTTCATGCCACTTGATCCCTTACTTCCCCTCCTTGCAGCACCTGGCTTCCGCCGTTCCCTTGAAGTTGACATTTTCCTCACCCTGGTTCTTTCATCATCTTTCCCCTTTTTGTGGCCTTGTATATGAGAAATGATTACAATTACAGTACTTTTTATTTTTAAAGTAAAGCATGTCAACATTGCTCTATGTCATCACTTTGCTGATTTAACACAAACTCTTTAAAGACTGTGACATTGGTGCAGTGAGAGAGAGAGATTTCCCCTTACCTGAAATGAAGTGATAGCATTGCTTTTAGGAAGGAGTTCATCAGTTCTACAGAAGGTACATACACATATATAAGTCAAGTCTTCAACTATATTGAGACACACCCAGTAGATTCAGGATGGGGACTACGGAGGTCACTAAAATACCTATGTAGATTTAGGAATTTAGGCTCAGTAAATACATTTGCATCAGAAACTGGCCTCAGTTCCAGCACACAGTACATTCCCAAAAGTTTAGACTTCTACAGGAAGAAGAAATAACATAGGCTTCAATGAGCATCCTGGATGAAACACACCCATTCTTCCAAATCCTTCAGTAAAACAAAATCTCCAGCTCCTTCCATCCCTCAGAACTAGACCCTTCGGAACCTTGTGGTATTTCCCCAAATACCATAATTCTGAACTGTGACATCTGGTTTCCAGCTCTCCCAGGGTGGGATTTTTTTAAAAAGAGACAATCAGGAAGTTTGACATTCTAAGCAACCACTCTGCATTTCTATAGGAGACTCACTACCCTTCCCTGGCATCAGTACACACTAGATGATTCTGGCATTTTCTCCTAAACAAGGAAATGCCTCTTCTAGAAGGTATTTCAGATATGGTAGGACACCCTGCCCCCCCTTCCCTTAACTCCTTCACAAGCATCAGGGAACATCAGCGAGGCAGCCCCAACAGGGCCGTCAGGTTGTCTAGAGTTTCCCTGTAGTTCTTCTTCTCCACCCACTTGGGCTCAGGATTTGAGAACCAGGCCCGCTAGCCACAGTGTGCTGGACACGGCTCTCTATTTCTGACCGTGGCTATGACAGGGAGACCCAGCCAATGGGCCAGGGAAGTTGGAGGACCAGATGATGCTGACAATCTGGGGCGGGGAGAGAGAATATAACTTACGGGCAAAGGGAAGTGCTACCTGCTCCAGGGGTCCCAGAAATTTCCCCTTGGGGCAACAAGATGGTGGGCAGTAGCAGGCGGTGGTTAATAGCACAGGGTATCATGGCAGACCAACCTGTATTTGACTGCCAGCTCTGGTCAGATTACCTTCAGCAAATCTGAGCACCAGCTTTCTCTTACATAAAATAGGAACATTAATAGCGTCTAAACATCATGGAGTGGCTGTTGTGAGTCTTAAATGAGATCATACATGGAAAGAGGTTAGCATAATGCCGGGCACAAGAGAAGTACTTAATAAAAATAGCTATTAATACTATTCTACCTTTTCATCATGGACCAATAAACCAATTACTTTACAGGAAAAGGGCAGGGAATATTTCATTTCAGTGGACACAGGTAAATGCTTAAGCTGGTGCATAAAAGAGAAAGTCTAAAAGCTAATGAAGCGGCATCATAATAATGCTGGAAAGAACAGGGTAGAGAACAGGCAGCAGGGGGGAGTGAATGGTAAAGACAGGAAGGAATCCCAGAGAGGCAGGTGCAGTTCAATTCTAGACAAAGTTCTTGGTCTAGCAGAATGTTCATGAGGTCCTGAAATGACCACACTGCAAATAAAAATTACACAAAGGATTAACTGCGGTAATTTTGGAGATGAGTAGGGAGGTGCAAATAAGAATAGGAGAAATGGACAGAAAATGTCACCTTCTGAAAAGAAAACTGGCAAAAATCAATCAAATTAACCATCTTTGATGCCTGCCTTTTTTCTTTTTTTCTTGCACATTCAAGTGTGGCTATCTAGTATACAGCATACAACGTGACTGCAAAATGTATGGGAAGAGGTCATCACAGATCAATCACAGCCAATAGACTAGTTATAAGGCAAAAAATAAATGAAACCATCAATTTTAAAAGCAATTTTATGGTGAATATTACCAGTAGAAATAACTAACACAAAAAGAAGCCAATTATGGCTTAAAAAATTCACACAGTAAAAAATTAAATCACCAGGAAAATTTGTTGTAGTAGAAATAACAGTTCTATAAGAAAATCTGGGACTTCCCTGGCAGTCCAGTGGTTAAGACACTGCACTTCCAGTGCAGGGGGAGTGGGTTCGATCCCTGGTCAGGGAACTAAGATCCCACATGCTGTGGGATGCAACCAAAAATTGAAAAAAATTGGAAAAAAAAAAAGAAAATTCATAATGGCAGCTTTCATAATATTTAAAAAAATCAAAAAAAATCTTAGTTATAAATTTTACACAGAAAAGAAATCACTCCAATAAAAATAATTTTGGTACGATAAAAATGGCAATGAGAAAAAATTGGAAATAGTGTAGCTTTACAATAGAGAAAATTAAGGTCTTAAATTCGCTTAAGAATGTTCTCCTCAGAAAGCATTTTCTTCAACAAAACTGAATCAGTGTTATTAAAATTCCAATGAAAATGTTTCTACTCTTAAACATAGAATTAAGATGTCTTTGGGGAGAAAACTAACAAGTCAGATGGGTGGTGAACACATCCTGTTTCCACAGAGCCCTTGCAGGAATTGCACTCTCTGGGACAGTGTAGACCTGAGCTGCTGACAAGGCCAGTGCCTCCGTGGAGGCAGGAAGCTGACTGCCTGCTTCCTAGACGGCTCCTCTAGAGGATACCCAGCCCAAGGACGGCTTTAGGAGGCAATGAAAGATAAACTCCAGTGTTAGAAATGGTGACTGGTTCCGGGTACTACAAGGAAAATTCCTGGATGATGAGAATTTGACCAAAAGAGTATGGGAGAGAGAGAGAAAGAAGAAGAAAGGAGGAGGGACGAGAGGAGAGAAGGCGGGGGAGAAGGGGGAGGAGAGGAAGAGGAGGGAGGGGAGAGGGGGTCAGAGCAGAGGGAAGGGAGGCGCAAACATGGGCACTGTCCAGCAGAGTGGTACTCTAGCCAGCCAGTAAAAGGCTCAGAGTGGAGACAATAATTCTTCAGATTCTGCCATAGCACAGGTGAATTTTTTAAAGGCCACCTGGCTTCCTTTAATCTGATTCCATCCTCACCAAGCAGCCATTAGATCACTTGTTTGGGGTCGGGATTACCGTGACACAGGGAGAGAGCTTCCTAAATAACTAGGCTTGCTTTTGGAGCCCAACAGGCTGAGTACATATTTCAGCTCACAGTTGCCGTCCCTGTCTTGGCAACCTCAGGATGGGAAGAGATGCACACGGAACAGAAGGAAGGAGGGAGACCCGCCTCTTTCCCCTATTTTGATCCCTGGAAAGGTCTATCCCTAATTGAAATGAAATGCTTGGAGCCCGTGAATGTGGTATCGTAATTTTTTCTAAGCCCAAATCAGTTGCTTAGTATCTGGTCGTCCCCGAGTGAACTGAAAGAACTGAGTTTCCAAAACTAAGAAGTTTCCAAGCAGGACTCCAATGACCCCAGCAGGACCTCCCTGGACTCCTGTTGGCATTCTTGGCTGTCTTTTTAGCTGCAACATGAGTTATTGGGAAGGCTCTTTCAGAAGAAAGAAGTGTAGGGCGTTTCCAGAGACTTGGAACAGGCTCTGAGACACACAGCCTCCTCTTCGCCACCCACTCCTCTCCAGAAATCTGAAGACGGGGTAGCTGGTCAGATGCTTGGCAAATCTTCAATCGGCTCCTCAGATGGATGGTTTCAAGTGGCTGTTCTGGGCTTCTACACGCAGAGAAATACAATGGATAATTGGAATCAACAGCCCTAATAATAAAAAGTTTCCAAATCGCATTTTTCACTTTTCCTTCTTTAGAGAGCACGAAATAAATGTGGTAGGATTTCAGTGAAACATCATCTTATTTTCCACAGCCAAGTGATATACGGGAGAACTCCTTATAAAGCATTAGACCAGCTCTGCTGTTTATTTCCATCACAAACCGGGTCGCTTTTTATGAGAATCTGTGTTTATAGAAGGTGAGGAGAGAACCAAGTGGGAAAAGAGGAAAATTTTTCTTAAAAATGTCTACAATTTACTGAGCTAATCCTGACAAGAACCTCACAGGCTCTGGGTCCTTATTCCCATGTTGAAGTTAAGAACATGGTGGGATGAGGTTTAGAAAGTGGACAACTAGCCTAAAATCCCACAACCAGAGGACAGGAGAGCCTTCTTCCTTCTCCTCCATCCTCCTCCTCTCTCCTTTCCTCTCTTCCTCCTTTTTATTTTTGACAGCTTTATTGTGGTGTAAATTACATTACGTAACAGTTATCCATTGTAAGTGCACAATACAATGATTTTAGTAAATGTATTAGATTATGCAACCATCACCACAATCCATTTTACACCATTTTCATCCCCCCAACAAGTTCTCTCACGTCCATGTGTGGTCAGCCCTCAGTCCTAGCCCCAGCCTGGGCAATCCCTGATTTGCTCTCTTTTCTGAAAGTTTGCCCTTTCTGGACATTTCATATAAATGGAACCACACAGTATTTAGTCTTCTGATTTGGCTTCTTTCAACCTGTGTCAACGCTTTGCTCCATTTTACTGCCTAACAGTACTCCACTGTGTGGACTGACCACATACTGTACCTCAGTTCACCCACCGATGGGCATTTGGGCTGTTTCCGGTTTTTGGTTATTAGGTATAATGCACATACAAGCACGTGTATTTTCATTTCCCTTGGATATATACGGAGGCGTAGAATTGCTGGGTCATATGGTAACTTTAACCTCTTGGGGACTTTTGAGAAGAGTTTTCCAAAGTGGCTGCACAATTTTACGTTCCCACCTGTAACGCATGAGGGTTCCAATTTGTCCACATCCTCATCAACACCGTCCGTCTTTCTGGTTGGAGCCATTTTAGTGGGTGTCAAGTGGTACTGCACTATGGTTTTGATTTGCATTTCCCTAACAACTAATGATGTTGAGCATCTTTTCATGTGCTTATTGGCCATTCATATATATGCTTTGAAAAAAATGTTCAGTTCTTTACCCATCTTTTAATTGGGTTGTTTGTCTTATTATTGACTTGTAAGAGATCTTAATATGTTCTAGATACAAGTACGAAATGTTTTATCAGATGTTCGATTTGTGAATATTTTCTCCCAGTCTGTGGTTTGTCTTTTCATTTTCTTAAATGGTATCTTCTGAAGCACAAAAGTTTTTAATTTGATGAAATTCAATTTATCATCTTTTTCTTTTACAGATCACGTTTTTGGTGTCATATCTAAGAACTCTGCCTAACAAACGGTCATGAAAATTTTCTCTATGTTTCCTTCAGAAGTTTTATCATTTTCGCTCTTATACGTAGGTCTATGATTCATTTAAAATTTGTGTATGGTGTGAGGTAAGGGTTCAAATTCATCTTTCTAATATGGACAACCAGTTTCTTTACTTGCTATGTGTTTTTTCAGATTTTTTATTTCTTCCTGAGTCGTTCTTTTTGGTAATTGTGGCTTTCTAAGAATTTGTTCATTTGTCTAAGTTGTCTAATTTGTAGCATAAAGTTAAAATCCTATGGTGATGCCCCTGCTTTTATTCCTGATTTTGGTAATTCACATCTTCTCTCTTTTTCTCTGTCTTTTTTTGGAGTGGAGGGTCAGGGGAGTATAGTCACAGGTTTGTCAATTTTGTTGACCTTCTCTAAGGACTAACTTTTGGGCTCACTGATATTCTCTGTTGTTTTCCGTATTCTATTTCATTGATTTCCACTGTCATCTTTAATATTTCCTTACTCCTCCTTGCTTTGAGTTCAGTTTGCTCTTCTTTGTCCAGTTTCTTAAGGTGAAAGTTTCAGTTTCTGGTTTTTTCCATGCTCCACTCCAAATCAAGTCAGCCCCTCAGACAGGGATGCTGCTGGTTTTCAGGGCTTGTCCTGTCCAGGTAGAACTTCCTCACCTCTGAACGCAGGTTAGCGATTAGAGCAGCCCCAGGACAGAATGCCACAGCCTCCCACTGTTCTTACCCAGAGTTCGTCAGTTTTTCATGAATAACCACTCCTCAAATTCCAGAGCCATGAAATGATAGTTTCTGACTATTCTGTCTAGGCTCATCATTGCCTTTCAGGGAAGGATGTGCCAGGCTACTAACTACGCCATGCCAAAGCCCTGTCTCTACAGCCCCTTTTCTCTCCTGCACAGGAAACAAAATTTGGTTTTATCCTTTACCCCATCTAGTTCTCTCACAGAATCTGTGTCTCTGGGGGGGCGGAGACATGGGGGCAGAGCTGGTTTTTAAAAATCGCTTATGTTGAAAAATACTGCTCTGAGGTTATCAACTTTAAGGAAAAAACAAAAAACTAAACAAAACAACAAAAAAATTGCACTTCCGTGAATCATTCAACTTCCTCAATGTTAATGATGGAAAGTCTGTGCCTCTTAGAATCTGCATTCATAATAGAGAATTCCAATGGCGCTCTTTATTATCCACTTTGTAAGGAAGGCAAAAAAAAAACCCAGTTCCTGATCTTGCCGATTCTGCGGATGCTCCTAGCACTAACAGGGAGGTGGGAGGGAAAATAGGATCACAGCAGGAAAATGCTTAACGGCCAGTGTGGGGAGCTGGGCTGTCTGCACACTGCTTGAGTAGGAGTTTCGAGCTTGTGCCAGTTTGACATGGGCATAGACTACGCAGTTTCTAGAGGCCCCGTTCTATTCCTTGAAGGAAACTGGGCCTTCAAGAACAAGAACATCCCTAAAGAACAACGGATGAGACCCAGGAGACCTGGGTTGAAGGCTCCGGCTCTGCCACTTTCTCCCATTTAACCACTTTGGGGCTTCGTTTTCTTATTTGTAAAACGGGTGTAATAATAAAGTCTTCCTCACAAACTTGCTGGGATGTGATCAAATTCAATGACCGTCATGGATGGCCTTTACAGATTATTAACAAGCTATAAATGTAGGCTTTAGATTATGAAATAATACCCTGTGTTCAAATCTCAATATGTGGTGTCAAAGAAAGAGACTGTCTCCCCACTTCCCTACCTCAGGACACAAGGAGGCTGCAGCCCAGCAGACAACTCACATACACTCCCATAATCAACTCCTTTACTGCTCCCCTCCCAGGTGACAGGGATGAAGGATGGAAGCAGATGCTCAGAGAAGGACATGGCTGTGCTTCAGCACTTGGGGAG
This sequence comes from Delphinapterus leucas, assembly GCF_059928025.1. Classification (NCBI taxonomy): domain Eukaryota; kingdom Metazoa; phylum Chordata; class Mammalia; order Artiodactyla; family Monodontidae; genus Delphinapterus; species Delphinapterus leucas. The sequence goes on along the minus strand of NC_143140.1, from coordinate 86,890,621 downwards.
GTGGACCAGAGCAAATGGTGCCTATCAAGACCCACACTTGTACCTCTTTATACTGTGGAAAGTGGGGGTCTTTCATCTGAGTGGGCTGTGAACGGAAGCCCACTGGGAGAGAACTATTTCTGTCAAATGATTTTTCATGCCTAAACTTTATGTACACACTGAGTCATCACAGCCCCCTGCCACGCTTGTCAAATTATCACTGTACCACAGCAAAGCTACACATTCACAAAGGCAAACTTTTAAGAGGAAGCTCTCTTTTTAATTAAAAAAAGGACTTTAAGGGTTCTTTGTATGAGGGATTAGGATTGGTTTTAATATCTTTAAAATGGATTGCTGGAAATTTTTAATCCTAGGATTTCCAATATCTAAGGAAAAATAAAGCCATTCATCTCAATATAAACCAGAAATATACATATTTGTTATGCCTTAATAAAGGAAATGCTGGATCCTAGGCTGGATAAATAGGACAGCAGTCTAAGATGTAACATTTCCAGGTTTATATCATGGAAACCAGAGTTCAGCTATGATGGTAATAAAAGGGAATGAAGAGCAGCCACCAGGAACTACAGCTTTCACAACAGAGGCTCCTTCTCGGAGGGGACTCGGACGCTCGGGTTTCAAGGAGCTCGGTGGCAGCGGCCTGCCTGATGGCACCGCCAGCTTGCCTCCAGTGCACCGGTCCCTCAGCCTTACCTCCGACCACTTTCCATCCCACCTCCTACTCAGGTCATCCTCAGGCCAAGTGAATGAAAACTTCGGGACTCCTCCCCGGGGACTTGGCACTGTCCAGCACCCAGCCCCTCCTGCACGGGCTCCTCGTTTGTCCTCCCGCACTGGGGCTGAGCACAGGTGGGCAGTGACCAGAGGCTAAGGGCGGACCTTCAGAGTTACCTATTTGCCTTTCCAGGTCGGCGGCTTCATCAGGTGTGGCTCGCGGAAGGACGCCAGGGTCGCTGAAGCTGGTGCGTAGCAGGGTCCCCATCACAAAGAAGAACAGAATGCCACCGACCACGGGGATAGCAGGGGTGATTTTCACTGCTAGATACGGACAGCTGCCAGCAGGTTGGGAAGGCGGTGGGGGAGGGGAGAAAGAAAGGAAATACAACGTCAGTAATCAACAGTGATCACTCTGTATTTTCCAAGAAACTAACGGCTTTTTTGGAGAAGGAAAATTGATTTCCATTAAAAATTCATCTATGTTTTAAGCATTTACATTTGGGGAGGTCTGCAGTTCTCTCTTGTGGACAACTTAACCCCCCTTCTCAGCTACAATAATCCTCTGCTCCCACCGTGGTGCTCAGGAAAGACACTGGCAGAAAAATTTAAAAATCCTGCTTGTACAATCCATGTAAGATGCACAGAGCTTGCACCCTTTGTACTGTAAACACAGCACACGATTTATGTGACTCTCCACCCATCCTTGGAATTGCATAACATAGGACGACACCAGCTTGGAACTGTCTTCATCACACCCGGCCTTTCCTCCCTGGGTCAGACAACTCAGGGCACGGAACGCAGAGAACCACAAGCCACCCTCAAAAGGCAAGAAATCACTTTTTCAATATTTTGGAGCTAATCTATGCAAAAGGGGTTAATGAGCTATGGAAATGTACTTGCAGGCCGTTTCCGAAGAGGATTAAAAGGATTTAGGCAGCTGGAATATAATAGTCTCATGCTCTTCAAGAAGGCATTTGAGCTACCAACGGATGAACACAGCGCATCTCGATTCTATGAAACCCCTTCACTGTCCTGCAGTGAATGAACTGACTCGCAGCAGGGGCTGTGATGAGTCAGGGAGAGATGCCCTTGGGACAGACTGACATCTATGCCAGCTGGCTCCAGGGATCCAGGAACCAGGTTTAAGCACCACCCTGGTCCACTGTCATTGCTCCCTGACTCTGCAGAGGCGGTGAGAGGCAGAGTGAAAATTAGCTTGGTGCCTGGAGCTGGGTGAAGGACGGCCCTGCAATGACTGCGGTCAGTGTATTGTCATCACATTCAGTAACCTCATGGGCATCGAGGACCAAGACACAGAATCATGGAATTGTCACATCCACAGTGGAAAGCACCTCCCAGATGGTCTGCCTCACCAGGGGATACTCTTCCAGATACTCAAGACCGCACAAAGAGAGGGAGCTGGAGAAGAAAGGGTTGGAAAGCTTTGCTCAAGAGGTGAGCCAGGGGGCTCATTCCTGGGGTGTTGGGGACAGCACCCCACTCCTGTGCAGTACTTGCAGGGAGGTGGCAAGGTCTCTGATGGGATGGCAAGGGGATGCTGGCAAGCATCCAGGCCTCGGGGACCACAGGCCATGGTCCCCTTTGCTGAGGCCAACATCAGGCAAGTTAGAGCATCTAGTTTTCGAGCGGCTGGTGACTCAGGTCTATGTGGAGTGGTTACTGTGAACTAAAGACCAAGGGCCTGTCCTGAATCCCCTGCTCTGCAGAAACCAGAAACCAGAGACTTTCCAGCCACTTTAAGAAGATGGAAGAGCAACCCCAAACATGACTAGGTAAGATTTCCCACCAGACAAGTGGACTGCGGTCTCCAAGAGAATCACCTGATTTAGCAACACAAAATATGTGACATTTCTAACTTGTTTCATCTTTCCCACACCAGCTCCCCTGCAGAAACAGAACAGAATGAACGACAGAAAGTATCAGATCTCACTTGGGCTGGATTGCCTGTTGTGACTTCTCTTCACAGGATTCATGGGAAACCATAAAAAACTATTAGTTGTCTGTCCTGCATCAACGTCCCCGCCCAAACTCCCAGGCACTTAGAGCCTTTTTGAACATCGTCAGAGATTCTCATAGAAAAGTGAATTCGGCAACGAGGACAAGAAGATATACAGAGATTGCTGTGGAAAAAAGGAATACAAGAGTGTCTAAGCTGAAGAAATACCCTCTGTGAAAGCATTCACTTTAATTATGGAAAGGACTTTTTTAATCCAATGGATTTTGTTGCGTAAAAAAGAGGCACTGCTTTTCCTAGAGTGTTTTCAGACAAACACTAACATAACTAAACTCTTCAGTGGGTTTCCAGTTTTCTTAAAAATTTGATTTTATAATTTTAGGTACTGAAAAGCTTCAAATGAAACACTTTCCTGCAACAGAGATCCACTAGTTCTGAAAATTAGAAAGAAAACATTTAAAAGATGGTGCTGCTTGGGGTGCCTCCTGTTTTCGTTTTTGTTTTGCCTTTGGGAGCCCTTCTTTTATTGGGAAATAAATACAGAGTCAAACAGGTGGGCCAGCCCTATAGCCTAACACAGAACTTGCATTTCAACTTGACACATGTAGAGAATAAAAGTCTTGTCAGGAAATGACCATCTTCCCTTTAAAGATTCAGTATAAAGTGACAATCAAAATGCCATTTAATACTGCCCTGAAATGTTCACATGGCTGCATCCCAGCTCTAGGGTACAGTGCAGTGCCAGGGGTTACAGAAATAGATACCTTTCCAAGGCATGTCTATTACGTTAAATGGAGCATGTTTGGACTGTGACATGGAGCTTTTATGAAGAGCTGGAGACAAACCTCAGGTGCTGCAAGTCTACTGATTAAGTCTCTGACTATGATATCAGTCAAGTTAATATCAAGGAACTCAAACCCCAAAGAACGTTAGAAAGCATCTGTGTCATAAAATATGACATTATCTTTGTTACTCTTATTGTCATATAAAAAGCAACCTGAAATTGTACTAAGCCTTGAAAATGTGCTAGTGTACCACAATCAGAAATAAACACAGTCCATATTAGAGGCACAAAATTGACCCTGATACTAATAAACTTCAATTTATATAGATTAGCCTTAAAATTTTGTTTTAGTCCAAAAGAATCTACTCTAGGTGGACCTCTTTTTTTTTTTTTTTAATTAGGAAAATGATCAGTTGTGTAGGAGAATTTTTCCAGAACTGAAATTCATAATTCAACAGAAGAATGCCTGTTTGAACAAAGGCGGAGAATACAACAGGCCAACTTTTTCCTCTTTCTCATTATTAATGAGTTTCAATAAGAAACAACTGGAACAGTGGTTCAGCAGCTGCACCCAGGTCACAGCTGGACAATATTACCTGGAGAGACCAGCCAGCAGGATGTGATCCACCTTGGGTGCTTAGGGGTGGAATTTATTTAGCTCCATTTGGCTTCTCCAGAGATGGATACTTCAGTGCTGTTGGAACCCTCCTGTGGAGTTGACTTAGTAGATCTTAGGTTATAGTGTATTTGTTTTTCCCTTTTGATTCTGAAATGTAACTTGGTTGACCTCAAGAGTTTGCCTGCTCACAGCAAGATGTCGTTAATGAGTAAGCCATGTCCTAAACGGTTTCTTGTTGTCCCAAGTGCACTGTATGTAAAGCCACCCACTGCTCCAGGCTGATGGCTCTGGAGGACTCCCACCGCTTCCACCCGCCTCTCCCCACCTCCCGCCGAGGATGTCTGCTGCCCTTGCCAATATCTGATATTCAGGATTAGAGATCAACGTCTTTAACTCTTCTGTCCCCTGGCACATTCTCATGGAGGAGACAAGACCCTGTGATTTAAGTTGTTTGCACTTGAGTGTCAATTAATTTCTTCAGCCCTAGTCCGGGAAAGGAGGAAGACGAAGAATCTAGTTGATGGGTAAATGCCTACCACCCTGTGAAAAACTCAGATGGATCCTGACTTTTCTGGTCATGAGATGAAGGTAACAGAAAGTGCTTCAGTCACTTTAAGTGACAGACAGTCTCATTAACCATTTCAAAGTGTAACAATCCCAATTACCAGTGGAAATTTCTAACTTGGTTTTGTGTTAAAACTCCTCCCCCTCCCCAGCTGGCCAAGTGCCGTTTCTGGCCCCTCTGTGGCTGGAGAAGAAAGGACATGGGGGTAGGAAGGGGGCCGGGATTTGGAAGGCCCGGCCAAAATTTGGAAGGCGCTGATTTGGAAGCTCTGTTACAAGGCGGCTTTGTGTTCTCTGGGTCTACCAGATGTTTAAACCTGTCCCGCTGGAGTCTGAGTCCTTCAGAAGCCCCCTGGAAGCCTAAGGGCGCTGCCCCGGGGGTACCCGTCTCCTCTCTCCCTCTTCTTGGGTAGAGAGGAGACAGCCTTCCTCCCGCTCTAAGGCCCATCCTTCCACCGCACTGTGGCCCCATTCCCCGCCTCTCATGAACCTCAGGGGTACTGCCCTGAATTCCTTGGCTCTCTGCTTCTCGCCTGGGGGACAGCAGAACATCCATCTCAGCCCTCTGCCTGCCCCACTTCAGGTTACCCCAAACACACCGACACATCTCTGTTCCAAGCCTGCAATGACTCCTCTTCTCCTGCCAAATCAACTTCAAGCTCCTTCTCTGGCGCCCATACCCCATGGTGCCTAGTCTCCAGTCTCCCCTTCTCATCTCCTGCTCTACCCCCCTTTTCACACATATGGGGACAGCAACCCTGACCCCTGGCCTTCCCAGAAAGGCGCCTGCCACCCAGCCCTGGTGTCTGGAACACCCTCACCCCTAACTCAGCTTGTTAAAGCTGCCCCAACTTTCAAGTTCGCATAAGGACTTGGTGAAAAGATTTTCTGGGCTCCACCCCCGAGCTAAAGTGCTAGCTTCTTTTCCTAAAGCTCCGTAATATTTTTGTTTGCTTCTCTTGATGGTACTTGTGGCTGTTTGTGGACATTCCTCATGAAACTCACTGGACTGGAAGTCCTGGAGGGTGAGACTGGGCCCTGGTCAGCATGTGTCCTTCACAGCACCGGGCACAATGCCTCACACAGGGTAGCTATTTGACAAGTACTTGTTGAGCAATTGAATGAATGAGACCTATTCACTGAATTTTACAGTAACACAGAAAAGAGCAGGAAAGTCAAATCAGCCATATTCTCAACATTGACAATGTACCCTGTGTCTAGAACTTGCTTCTCTAACTTCTAAGCTTGCTGGGTCTTGTAATGTCCTTCAAACAGGTGCTAAGGATCTGCCCCGTTCAGGATGCTTCCGCCACTGAGAAAAGGTGGGATTGCACACACTGAGTTTAATGTGTGCCACACACTCTAAAGTTCTAGCAGATGAAGCACTGTGTGTTGGTACAACTTTGCCCAATACTAGGTGCTCTGTGACAGTCACCTATCCTACCACCCTCTGTATTTCAAAGGACAATGTTGAGTTGCTCATTGAAGTCTTGGACATCGCTCTCTATAAAAGCAGCAGAATTCAGGCCCCCAGGCAAACAATAAGATCAGTGCTGCACAGACACATTCAAACTGCTGCTCAGAAAAAGCCAAGAGCGTCTGCAGTCCCGCTGGTAAAGACAAAGCAGACGCGGCCCATGATGGCGATAACGAGACCTCCGTAAGGAAGCGAGACTGATGGAAAAATCTCAGCCAACCCCCAGCAACTGGCATGACGTAATAGCTGAAGCGCTGCAAGGGGCAAAGAAAATGCCTAGCCCGAGCTCAGACAACTTGAAAACGGCTCCTTCACGTTTCTGAGCAACTGCGTATGGGCGTTCCAATTCTGAGTGCCGTCTGTGATGAGGAAGACTCCTTCCCCCGAGGGCCTGGATTTGATACAAGATGATGATGCGGCTGCCAAAGACATAAACCCCAAATGAAGTCCTCTTTCGGTCTGAAGAACTGTGACCTATAGACAAGCCAGGGCCGAGTGGATAATAGGCTACCAGCACCTTAGTCTTCATAAAGCTCAATGGGAAAATGACAGGAGGAAAAAAAGAATCTGAGAGCACGCATTTTCATAACATAAAAGAAATGAGCTAATTTAGCACCAGATGCAACAAATGCTATCGTGATGAAAGCCTGTACAGTAATCCCCTTCCTATCATATACATCAGTGAGGTGTTTGTCTTTATATATGATGATTAAGTGCCTACTACTGACTGTCATCTCACTGTACATTAGAGGTAAAGAAAGGTCCTTCCGGGTAATAATTAGAAAATGTAGCATTGCCAAAAGATTACAGGGAATTTTTTCAGTTCTAATAGTAATCTTCTCAAAACTTTAGGAAAAATAATTATTTGTATTTTGCTGTTTATACATGAAGGGTGGAACCATTTTCTGGGTGCTATATTATCTGAGACTATGCAATTAGTGTATTATGTCATTATTTATGACAAAATTATTTTACCATCAGATACTGACATTCCAGAATCAGCACTCTCATTAATTCTGTATTTCTATGTAGAAACTGGCTCGCAGGTTAGAATTTACTCTCAGTAGAACTGATTCCCTGGATGAAAGTCCTGGGGCTAAACTAATATCTTAAACATTTCAAATAGGAAATCTGGATTTCATTATTGGGTAGCTAAGTCTCTCTTTTTCTCTACAGGACATTCTTTGGGAGAAGATTAACTTGACTTGAAAACCAAACCAAAACAAAACAACATTAAGAAGATGTAGCAGAGACATTAAGACCAAGTGCCCTTTAGAACAAAAAGTAGAGAATCTTTTGCCATTGATAACAGATGTGTAATCTACCTGCCCACAGGCCATGACTGACCCTTTGAAATGTAGGAAGGTGAGCAGAAAGACATAGCAAACATGTAATAGTAATAATATTACATAACAACAACAACAGAAGTAGAGAATCTTTTCCCATAGCAAAACAATTTGAGTCATCTTTTAATATTTTGCCTGCAAATGGATATGCATAGAAAAAACATCCCGTTAATTGTAGCTCATGACCTCTGGCTACAACATGACCTATGTTTGACATTTTTGTTCTGTCCTATATATATGAAAGCATAAACATGAGACTAACTATGCTTTATACATAGAAATGAGGTACGCAATTAAAGTTGATACTGAGGGGGCACGGCCTTGCTTTATCGATGCCACACTCCAACGAAGGGGGTTTCTATATTTCAGAAATCACAAAGTTCGCCTATTATTATAAACGTCAGAGTCTTGACTGCAATGCATTTCAATAATAAATAGTTAACGGAAATGATCATAAAATGAAATAATCTGAGCCAATGACTCACACGTCTGAAATAATAACAGAGTAGCACTGAGAGAGTAGTAATAAAAATGATGTGTTTCCTTTTCACCTGAGTCGCTGTAAAATAAATGTATTCTTCATTTATAGGCAGGAACATAAACACCATTGCTTTTATGATTTGTTCCTTAATCAAATATTTAGAAATAAATGTACCACTACAGGGCAAAGATAAGCACAATACTTGGAGACAAATAGAGAAAAAAGTGGACTCGGAAATAACATCCACTCACAACCGTGCAACGGGAAAACCAGACGATTTCATAGAGTGCTACCCCCGCCAGACACCGCGCAGCAGCGCCCAGCGCTTGAAAAGCCCCTTCTTAGCAATCACACAGAGTGATGAATCTACCAATGTAGAAGGAGGGAGTTTAAATAAATGGACACGGGGACCAAAGGGGAAGAATATAACAAAAGGGCACTGGAAGGAAAAGCTCAAACCCAGAGAGAAAGGACGGGGAGAAGAGAACTCCACGTAGGAATGCGTGGACCATGAAGAAGACTCACGGTGCCATCAGAGGCTCCACAGTTCATCTTTTCACCAGGCTGCGGCTGCGGCTACTTTCTCACCGAGAGCAGTAGCTTTCGGGCTTACAAAGGGAAGAAGGCTGGCGAAGCTCTCCCTACCCCGGAAAGGACAGTAGCTAAGGACTCCGCTTTCTCCCCGCAGGCCTCCTGGCTACATGCGGTTACAGCAGGGATGTCTGCACACAGCACAGTCTCGCCTGAAGCCTGTGGAGCACCTATGTGACAAAATCAGTGTCATTATTCTTAATTCAGGGCCTCCCAGACCACCCGGACAGGTCCAGCTATAGACACAGAACCTGGAAAGCTACAGTTTAAAAACACAGGCTTCAAATCGCAGTGTGTAAACAGCCTCATTTCCCCATCTACTATTGAGAACGTGCAAGGGTTTGTTAGGGAAAATTGTGGTGTTTCAAACTTTTTTGTCCAAGTGATTTTGAGTTTGATTTAAAATTCCAGAAGGTCCCATGGTAAAGCAATTATACTCCAATAAAGATGTTAAAATAAAATAAAATAAAATTCCAGGAGGCCAAAGACTTCTGGCTAGTGTGTGGATCATGGGGAGGAAAGCCAGCATTTCTCTGCCCCCAAACTGGCTCTTTAATGACCTAACGGGATTACGTAGGCATGGCAACCATACATTCACTATCCATGTATGTCCATGGATGTACACCATACATCCATGGCAACCATACAAACAATAATTCACATGATTGTTTGTGTCATTTTCAGGAGTACAGCTGCCGAACTAATTGGCCATAGTAACTCCATCACCTTGATTTCAGTGCATCCTGGACCCATAAGAAATTAGCAGGGCGGGACTTCCAAGAAGATGGGGGAAGAGTAAGATGCGGAGATCACCTTCCTCCTCACAGATACACCAGAAATACATCTACACGTGGAACAACTCCTACAGAACACCTACTGAACGCTGGCAGAAGACCTCAGACCTCCCAAAAGGCAAGAAACCCGCCACGTACCTGGGTAGGGCAAAAGAAAAAAGAATAAACAGAGACAATAGGGACGGGACCTGCACCAGTGGGAGGGAGCCGTGAAGGAGGAAAGGTTTCCACACACTAGGAAGCCCCTTCGCGGGCGGAGGCTGCGGGTGGCGGAGGGGGAAAGCTTCGGAGCCACAGAGGAGAGCACAGCAACAGGGTGCGGAGGGCAAAGCGGAGAGATTCCCGCACAGAGGATCAGGGCCGACCGGCACTCACCAGGCCGAAAGGCTTGTCTGCTCACCCGCCGGGACGGGCGGGTCTGGGAGCTGAGGCTCGGGCTTCGGTCGGAGCGCAGGGAGAGGACTGGGGTTGGCGGTGTGAACACAGCCTGCAGGGGGTTAGTGCACCACGGCTGGCCGGGAGGGAGTCCGGGGAAAAGTCTGGAGCTGCCGAAGAGGTAAGAGACTTTTTCTTCCCTCTTTGTCTCCTGGTGCGCGAGGAGAGGGGATTAAGAGTGCTGCTTGAAGGAGCTCCAGAGGGGGGCGCGAGCCACGGCTAAAAGCGCGGGCCCCAGACACAGGCATGAGACGCTAAGGCTGCTGCTGCCGCCACCAAGAAGCCTGTGTGCGAGCACAGGTCACTCTCCACACGCCCCTTCCAGGAACCTGTGCAGCCCGCCACTGCCAGGGTCCCGGGATCCAGGGACAACTTCCCTGGGAGAACGCACGGCAGGCCTCAGGCTGGTGCAACGTCACGCCGGCCTCCGTGCCCCTCCCTCCCCTGGACCTGAGTGAGCCAGAGCGCCCGAATCAGTGGCTCCTTTAACCCCGTCCTGTCTGAGCGAAGAACAGGCGCCCTCCGGCGACCTACACGCAGAGGTGGGGCCAAATCCAAAGCTGAGCCCCCGGGAGCTGTGCGAACAAATAAGAGAAAGGGAAATCTCTCCCAGCAGCCTCAGGAGCAGCGAATTAAAGCTCCACAATCAAGTTGATGTACCTGCATCTGTGGAATACAGGAATAGACAACGAATCATCCCAAATTGAGGAGGTGGGCTTCGAGAGCAAGATCTATGATTTTTTTCCCCTTTTCCTCTTTTTGTTAATGTGTATGTGTATGCTTCTGTGTGAGATTTTGTCTGTATAGATTTGCTTCCACCATTTGTCCCAGGATTCTATCCGTCCGTTTTTTTTTCTCTTAATAATTATTTTTTTATTTCAATAACTTTATTATATTTTATCTTACTTTATTTTATTTTACTTTATCTTCTTTCTTTCCTTTTGTCCTTCCTTCCCTCCTTCCTCCCTCCCTCCCTCCCTCCTTTTTCTTTCTTTCTACTTCTACTAATTCTTTCTTTCTACTTTTTCTCCCTTTTCTTCTGAGCCATGTGGATGAAAGGCTCTTGGTGCTGCACCCAGGAGTCAGTGCTGTGCCTCTGAGGTGGGAGAGCCAACTTCAGGACACTGGTCCACAAGAGACCTCCCAGCTCCACATAATATCAAATGGCGAAAATCTCCCAGAGATCTCCATCTCAACACCAGCACCCAGCTTCACTCAACGACCAGCAAGCTACAGTGCTGGACATCCTATGCCAAACAACTAGCAAGCCAGGAACACAACCCCACCCATTAGCAGAGAGGCTGCCTAAAATCATACTAAGTTTACAGACACCCCAAAACACATCACCGGACGTGGTCCTGCCCACCAGAAAGACAAGACCCAGCCTCATCCACCAGAACACAGGCCCTAGTCCCCTCCACCAGGAAACCTACACAACCCACTGAACTAACCTTAGCCACTGGGGACAGACACCAAAAACAACGGGAACTATGAACCTGCAGCCTGCAAAAAGGAGACCCCAAACACAGTAAGATAAGCAAAATGAGAAGACAGAAAAACACACAGCAGATGAAGGAGCAAGATGAAAACCCACCAGACCTAACAAATGAAGAGGAAGTAGGCAGTCTACCTGAAAAAGAATTCAGAATAATGATAGTAAAGATGATCCAAAATCTTGGAAATAGAATAGACAAAATGCAAGAAACATTTAACAAGGACCTAGAAGAACTAAAGATGAAACAAACAATGATGAACAACACAATAAATGAAATGAAAAATACTCTAGATGGGATCAATAGCAGAATAACTGAGGCAGAAGAACGGATAAGTGACCTGGGAGATAAAATAGTGGAAATAACTACTGCAGAGCAGAACAAAGAAAAAAGAATGAAAAGAACTGAGGACAGTCTCAGAGACCTCTGGGACAACATTAAATGCACCAACATTCGAATTATAGGGGTTCCAGAAGAAGAAGAGGAAAAGGAAGGGACTGAGAAAATATTTGAAGAGATTATAGTTGAAAACTTCCCTAATATGGGAAAGGAAATAGTTAATCAAGTCCAGGAAGCACATAGAGTCCCATACAGGATAAATCCAAGGAGAAATACGCCAAGACACATATTAATCAAACTGTCAAAAATTAAATACAAAGAAAACATATTAAAAGCAGCAAGGGAAAAACAACAAATAACACACAAGGGAATCCCCATAAGGTTAACAGCTGATCTTTCAGCAGAAACTCTGCAAGCCAGAAGGGACTGGCAGGACATATTTAAATTGATGAAGGACAAAAACCTGCAACCAAGATTACTCTACCCAGCAAGGATCTCATTCAGATTTGATGGAGAAATTCAAACCTTTACAGACAAGCAAAAGCTGAGAGACTTCAGCACCACCAAACCAGCTCTACAACAACTGCTAAAGGAACTTCTCTAGGCGAGAAACACAAGAGAAGGAAAAGACCTACAATAACGAACCCAAAACAATTAAGAAAATGAGAACAGGAACATACATATCGATAATTACCTTAAATGTAAATGGACTAAATGCTCCCACCAAAAGACACAGATTGGCTGAATGGATACAAAAACAAGACCCATATATTTGCTGTCTACAAGAGACCCACTTCAGACCTAGAGACACATACAGACTGAAAGTAAGGGGATGGAAAAAGATATTTCATGCAAATGGAAACCAAAAGAAAGCTGGAGTAGCAATTCTCATATCAGACAAAATAGACTTTAAAATAAAGACTATTAGAAGAGACAAAGAAGGACACTACATAATGATCAAGGGATCGATCCAAGAAGAAGACATAACATTTGTAAATATTTATGCACCCAACATAGGAGCACCTCAATACCTAAGGCAAATACTAACAGCCATAAAAGGGGAAATCGACAGTAACACATTCATAGTAGGGGACTTTAACACCCCACTTTCACCAATGGACAGATCATCCAAAATGAAAATAAATAAGGAAACACAAGCTTTAAATGATACATGAAACAAGATGAACTTAACTGATGTTTATAGGACATTCCATCCAAAAACAACAGAATACACATTTTTCTCTAGTGCTCATGGAACATTCTCCAGGATAGATCATATCTTGGGTCACAAATCAAGCCTTGGTAAATTTAAGAAAATTGAAATTGTATCAAGTATCTTTTCTGACCACAATGCTATGAGACATCAATTACAGGAAAAGATCTGTAAAAAATACAAACACATGGAGGCTAAACAATACACTACTTAATAACGAAGTGATCACTGAAGAAATCAAAGAGGAAATAAAAAAATACCTAGAAACAAATGACAGTGGAGACATGACAACCCAAAATCTATGGGATGCAGCAAAAGCAGTTCTAAGAGGGAAGTTTATAGCAATACAATCCTACCTTAAGAAACAGGAAACATCTCAAATAAACAACCTAACCCTGCACCTAAAGCAATTAGAGAAAGAAGAACAAAAAAACCCCAAAGTTAGCAGAAGGAAAGACATCATAAAAATCAGATCAGAAATAAATGAAAAAGAAATGAAGGAAACGATAGCAAAGATCAATAACACTAAAAGCTGGTTCTTTGAGAAGATAAACAAAATTGATAAACCATTAGCCAGACTCATCAAGAAAAAAAGGGAGAATACTCAAATCAATAGAATTAGAAATGAAAAAGGAGAAGTAACAACTGACACTGCAGAAATACAAAAGATCATGAGAGATTACTACAAGCAACTCTATGCCAATAAAATGGACAACCTGGAAGAAATGGACAAATTCTTGGAAAGGCACAACCTGCCAAGACTGAATCAGGAAGAAATAGAAAATATGAACAGACCAATCACAAGCACTGAAATTGAAACTGATTAAAAATCTTCCAACAAACAAAAGCCCAGGACCAGATGGTTTCACAGGCGAATTCTATCAAACATTTAGAGAAGAGCTAACACCTATCCTTCTCAAACTCTTCCAACACTCCCAAACTCATTCTATGGGGCCACCATCACCCTGATACCAAAACCAGACAAGGATGTCACAAAGAAAGAAAGCTACAGGCCAATATCACTGATGAACATAGATGCAAAAATCCTCAACAAAATACTAGCAAACAGAATCCAACAGCACATTAAACGGATCATACACCATGATCAAGTGGGGTTTATTCCAGGGATGCAAGGATTCTTCAATATACGCAAATCAATCAACGTGATACACCGTATTAACAAATTGAAGGAGAAAAACCATATGATCATCTCAATAGATGCAGAGAAAGCTTTTGACAAAATTCAACACCCATTTATGATAAAAACCCTGCAGAAAGTAGGCATAGAGGGAACTTTCCTCAACATAATAAAGACCATATATGACAAACCCACAGCCAACATCATCCTCAATGGTGAAAAACTGAAAGCATTTCCACTAAGATCAGGAAGAAGACAAGATTGCCCACTCTCACCAGTCTTATTCAACATAGTTTTGGAAGTTTTAGCCACAGCAATCAGAGAAGAAAAGCAAATAAAAGGAATCCAAATTGGAAAAGAAGAAGTAAAGCTGTCACTATTTGCAGATGACATGATACTATACATAGAGAATCCTAAAGATGCTACCAGAAAACTACTAGAGCTAATCAATGAATTTGGTAAAGTAGCAGGATACAAAATTAATGCACAGAAATCTCTGGCATTCCTATAAACTAATGAGAAAAAATCTGAAAGTGAAATCAAGAAAACACTCCCATTTACCACTGCAACAAAAAGAATAAAATACCTAGGAATAAACCTACCTAAGGAGACAAAAGACCTGTATGCAGAAAACTATAAGACACTGATGAAAGAAATTAAAGATGATACAAACAGATGGAGAGATATACCATGTTCTTGGATTGGAAGAATCAACATTGTGAGAATGACTCTACTACCCAAAGCAATCTACAGATTCAATGCAATCCCTATCAAAGTACCACTGGCATTTTTCACAGAAGTAGAACAAAAAATTTCACAATTTGTATGGAAACACAAAAGACCCTGAATAGCCAAAGCAATCTTGAGAACTAAAAACGGAGCTGGAGGAATCAGGCTCCCTGAATTCAGACTATACTACAAAGCTACAGTAATCAAGACAGTATGGTACTGGCACAAAAACAGAAAGATAGATCAATGGAACAGGATAGGAAGCCCAGAGATAAACCCACGCACATATGGTCACGTTATCTTTGATAAAAGAGGCAGGAATATACAGTGGAGAAAGGACAGCCTCTTCAATAAGTGGTGCTGGGATAACTGGACAGGTACATGTAAAAGTATGAGATTAGATCACTCCCTATAAGCTCAAAATGGATTAAAGACCTAAATGTAAGGCCAGAAACTATCAAACTCTTAGAGGAAAACATAGGCAGGACACTCTGTGACATAAATCACAGCAAGATCCTTTTTGACCCACCTCCTAGAGAAATGGAAATAAAAACAAAAATAAACTAATGGGACCTAATGAAACTTCAAAGCTTTTGCACAGCAAAGGAAACCATAAAGAAGACCAAAAGACAACCCTCAGAATGGGAGAAAATATTTGCAAATGAAGCAAATGACAAAGGATTATTCTCCAAAATTTATAAGCAGCTCATGCAGCTTAATAACAAAAAAACAAACAACCCAATCCAAAAATGGGCAGAAGACCTAAATAGACATTTCCGCAAAGAAGATATACAGACTGCCAACAAACACATGAAAGAATGCTGAACATCGCTAATCATTACAGAAATGCAAATCAAAACTACATGAGATATCATCTCACACCAGTCAGAATGGCCATCATCAAAAAATCTACAAACAACAAATGCTGGAGAGGGTGTGGAGAAAAGGGAACCCTGTTGCACTGTTGGTGGGAATGTAAATTGATACAGCCGCTGTGGAGAACAGTATGGAGGTTCCTTAAAAAACTACAAATAGAACTACCATACGACCCAGCAATCCCACTACTGGGCATATACCCTGAGAAAACCATAATTCAAAAAGAGTCATGTACCACAATGTTCATTGCAGCTCTATTTACAATAGCCCAGAGATGGAAGCAACCTAAGTGTCCATCATCGGATGAATGGGTAAAGAAGATATGGCACATATATACAATGGAATATTACTCAGCCATAAAAAGAACCGAAATTGAGCTATTTGTAATGAGGTGGATGGACCTAGAGTCTGTCATACAGAGTGAAGTAAGTCAGAAAGAGAGAGATAAATACCGTATGCTAACACATATATATGGAATTTAAGAAAAAAAATGTCATGAAGAACCTAGGGGTAAAACAGGAATAAAGACACAGACCTACTGGAGAATGGACTTGAGGACACAGGGAGGGGGAAGGGTAAGCTGTGACAAAGCGAGAGAGAGGCATGGACATATATACACTACCAAACGTAAGGTAGATAGCTAGTGGGAAGCAGCCGCATAGCACAGGGAGATCAGATCGGTGCTTTGTGGCCGCCTGGTGTGGTGGGATAGCGAGGGTGGGAGGGAGGGAGACGCAAGAGGGAAGAGATATGGGAACATATGTATATATATAACTGATTCATTTTGTTGTAAAGCCGAAACTAGCACACCATTGTAAAGCAATTATACTCCAATAAAGATGTTAAAATAAAATAAAATAAAATTCCAGGAGGCCAAAGACTTCTGGCTAGTGTGTGGATCATGGGAAGGAAAGCCAGCATTTCTCTGCCCCCAAACTGGCTCTTTAATGACCTAATGGGATTACGTAGGCATGGCAACCATACATCCACTATCCATGTACGTCCATGGATGTACACGGCATACATCCATAGCAACCATACAAACAATAATTCACATGATTGTTTGTGTCATTTTCAGGAGTACGGCTGCCGAACTAATTGGCCATAGTAACTCCGTCACCTGGCTTTCAGTGCATCCTGGACCCATAAGAAATGAGCAGGGCAGGAGAGGTCCCTGCGGAAAGTTCCCTGCCTCGCGGCACGCTAGGAGTGTGTGCTGGGCGAGGCCTCTATACAGAAGGGCCAGAGGAGAAAGCCGGGATTTGCTCCAGCCGTCAACAGAATTCCAAGGTATGGTTGCTTCTGACCCCATTTTACACCTGAAAGAGTGTCCACTCTCCTTCCATTTTTGACAACTCTGTACAGGAAAGTCTCAGCGGGACCTCAGCTCTATTCATAATTCCTGATTTCATCAAATCTAAGGTAGGCCAACTTGAAGATGTACCATTAAGGAAGAGTGTACCAAATAAGACAACATTCTCTAATCACTGGGAATCTTTATTTTATACTTATCGAAAGAGCTATTTTAGATTGATTTAGACACCAATTTTAAAATCATACACCGATGGTGCACATACATTTTTTTAAATGTGAATGAAATAAATTGGTCAAAGGATCCCTAAAACATCTTCATCGTTTTCTGAATCGCTCTTTGACTCAGCAGGCGTCACGGTCTGAGGTTTCTGCCATAACACCACTCTGATGGATCCAGAGCCATAGCTTCCTGACTCCCCTCCTTGCCTCCAGTCCTGCCCCACAGCCCATCCCATCCCTCATCTTCTACTCCACCTCTCACCCATTCGTCCTTCCTCACGTCTCTCTGTGGCTCTTGGAACGTTCCAGGTAGCCTCTGCTCAGGTCTTCCGTCTGTGCTGTGCCCTCTGCCTAGAATGCGGTTCCTGAAAAGCCACAAAGCTCCCCCACCTCCTGCAAGTCTCCGCTCAAATATCACTTTCCCTGTAGGGCCTTCTCTGACCTCGTTTTGTAAAATCACAGCCCTCCTCACCAGCACTCCCTGCCCCCTGGGTCCCCTTCCGGGCTTTCCTTTTCCTCCCATCACTTACCCTACCTGGCAGAATGTATACACACTCACCTTCATACTGTCTGACTCTCCCACTAGAAAAAAAAACAAACCCTCCAAGCAATGAGGAATTCTGTCCACTTGGTTCAAAGATGTAACCCTGGTGCCTGGAATTGGGGCCGGCACAGCAGATAAACATCTGCTGAATGAACTGAAAACACAGGATACAAAGTAGACGCGGGATGATCCCATTTTTGTTTCAAACACACATTTATATTCATAACTGGAAGAATATGCCCTAAAGTATTGCCTCATTTTCCATGATGAAAGGTGTGAGGGTGATTTTGTGCATATGTGCTTTGTGATAGTTTCCAAACTTCTTAATCAAATGTGGCTTATTTTTGCAGTGGAAAAATATATGATTAAAAATAAGCGCATAAATATTCATTAAACTGAAAAAAAGTGGGTATTGCCAAAATATTAAAATCTCTCTGTGCTTTTCAAAAATCAACTATCAATAAAAAAGATGCTTGACAATAATTCATGCTCTGGGTTAGATCAAAACCTCAGAAGGCTAAAGCCCTTGATTTCTGAAGGTTGCCCCCATCAGATGGGTGTGTTTTGAGGTATGGAGTATCATACATTCAAGGATACAAAACTCAAGTTACCTCTCATCTCAACTTGAGTCTATACACAATTTCTTACAGGAGTGTGACTGGAGGAAGTTCTTCTGCCATCATTGTGGATTTCTACCTTAAACTGGACATTTATAGATTAAAGGCAGAGACAGCTATACCCTGTTGTCCCTATGTCACAGTGAAAAACAAAAAAGAACCCCAAAAAGCCAGACACAGGCTCCCAACAACCCTTCTGGAGATCCAGAGCCTCAGACTCACTGAAGTTTCCCTTTTCCTTTCCTTGGGTCGGGGGTGAGTCCAAGGGTAGCAGGAAGGGGAAGGGGATCTTTAGGAATGAGAAGGGATGAAAAGCTACACAATTTCAACCCCTAATCACTGGCAATGTTCTTGGAGTTGAACCCAAAGCTTAGATATCTCAGTTACAAGCATAGTGGGGGAATGGATTATTCAACCCAGAGACGTTTTCAACTAAATACAAATTAGTTTGATCATTATGTGTTTGAGAAAACCTTTATGGGATGAAGATGCCCTGTCCTGTTTTAGACTGCTCCGTGAACATCAGTGAGCCTTCTCCCGTCCTGAGACCCTCGGGGCATCAGGCTGTCTGCTGGGATGCGGCCCAGGGACACCTCGGGTGTGGTGCTGGCTGGTACCACTCAGCATATAATTGTTGTTTGTGTGGCCTGTTTCCTCCTCCCTCCTGCTAGCTGTTATTCCCCGTGCTCCAGCTCTCAGCAGCTCCCCCCCCTCACCCAGGGCTTCGGTCGCCCTCCCAAGTTTGGTAAAGCAGTGAACAAGGTTTTACACATTACTGAGGCCTCTGCCATGCAGCGTGCCCCAGCCCTAACCATCACACTGGGCCATGTCCTCTCCTGCCAGTGTCCAGAAGTTACTGTGAAAAGTGGTCTTGGGTATTATGAAGAAGCACGAACTCAGAACATTTTGGTCTTTGGGTGAGTTTTGGAAAGTTTCTACAAAGATAGAGAGCAAGTACAGTGGATACTGTGGATACCCCATGTCGCTGAACATCTTTCATTCCTTCACTCAATCGCTCCACATACTTTTCTTGAGGACCTACCACACGCCAACACACTGGACCAAATGCTCGGGACGGACACAAGATGAAGACAAGATCGTTGCTCTCAAGCTACTCAGAGTCCAGTAGGAGAGACAGACCCCAAGTCAGTAAACTACAGACAAAACAGCACGTTAGGTGACAGAGATAAAGACAGTGTACTGAGGGAAGAGTGAAGGGGATCAGCTCAGTGGGCCTGGATGGAATCAGAGAAGGTTTTCTGGATGGGGTGTTGATGGCTAAGCAGGAGTTAGACCAACAAAGAGGACGGGCATCAGCAAGGACATGGAGCCCCAAAACCCTTCACTGTATTTACTGTTTCCAGACCTTCCAATGCTTGACCAACAAGGGGTAAGATGGAGCCTTATCAGACCTACCTGGATTGGACCCCACCGCAGGGGCAATTCAGCAGGAGGGGTCTTTGCAGGTTGTTTAGTCACTGCTGTATCCCCAGCCCCCAGACACTTCCTACGGCAGAGTAGGCCCTCTGCAAACATTTGCTGAGTTGAATTTGATATAATCATCAGAGCAGACCTGAGAGACCTGGGTCCATGCTGTGGGTGGTGAACTGCAAGGTGATTTGTAGCAAAGATGGTCGTGCAGGTGAAAAAATTAAAGAAAGCATATGTGGAGATGAGCAGACACTCATTTCCGTGCATTCCCCACTCCTGCCAACAGTTCCCTCCTGCTCTGCTAAAGCTCTCCTCACCCAAGTGTCATGGTTAATTTCCCCCCATCCCTGGAAGGGAAAGAGGGGGCACCTTCTTCCTTTTGCAAAGGAAGAAGAATTACTAAGTAAGTTTTCCTTTATAATATTTCCCTAAGACTGCAGAGGAACTGAAGAGTGGTTTCTAACATCCCCATCATCACAAGCCTCTTAGAAGCAGATAACAGAGGATAAACGCAGGTTAGAAAGAGCCAATCATTTAGACAGAGATGCACGTGAGTTTGGATGGTTAAGCTATTTCACTCATAAGCTCATAAAACAAGCCCTTTTTCAATAGTAGACAAACCATAACTTGAAACATAGTACATGATACTTATATAAAATGGAAATACGGTACTTTTGACTAGAGAAGAAAAGTGCTACGTATGCAATTAAAAAAAAAGTTTTTCCCTAAAGGAGAGAAATGAACACAAAGTAAGGTGAACAGATTAACAAGCCCATGAACATTCTGACACCAAGGTGGAGGCCAGTGGGTGGAGACAGCTTCAGGAGCACATATTTGGTAGGAAAGTGAACAACATGAAATTCACTAGGAGTTGTGGGCTACTGGGTTGCTGCTGGGGGCTGCAGGTTTATTCTTACCCTTGTCTAAAGGGGCAGATGACTCACTAACAGATGATTCCGGATTCCCCACCAAAACGCTGCCCATGGAATGGAATATTTTCCTTTGTAAAGAAAGTGCCTTTGCACTAAAAAATGCATTTCTCTTGCCCAATGGTGGGGAGGACTCCTACCATGTAATTATCCAGCCCATTAGAAGGCAAGGTCAGAACAGACAGACACAGAGGGAAGGTCCACCCTTGCCAGACACACAGATGTGGTCACACGGTTTCTAAAGTAACAGGCAGCTGGGCAGGGAGACTGCAGGGAAAGGATGAAAATTTCCCATTTTTGATCGAGTGCCTGTGATTTCAAATAGTTTCACATACCATATTTCATGTATTCTTTGCAAAAAGTCTATGACCTTGGTACTTTTGAGACCATTTTACAGATGAGGAAACTAAGCCTTAAGAGGCTCACTAAGTTGGCTGAGGCCATCCAGCTAGTAAATTTCAGGACCGTGTGGCTGTCTTCTAATCCCACGCGCCACGGCACATAATCTCAATTATGCCCCAGTGAGGTCTGCATTTCCGATTTGCACCCTCTACGTTTTCTTGGTAGAATACAGGTTTTAAAAGATTCTACCCTTTTATAATGATCTCAGTTACCCTCATTATATACAATTAAAATGCCTAGAAAACCTGAAACTTGATTTAGCTTGAAGGTGCCTCACCCAATTTGGGGTGAATGAAGGCTCTGGAGTCATGGATCCTCTCAATGATGGATTGCCAGCAGATGGACAAGAAAGGAAACGATTCGTTGTCCTGCCAAAAAGACAGCTAAGCACAGGATCCTGACTGCCGAGAGCAGGAGCTGGAGCCCGTCCAAGGAACGGGGTGGGGCAGCTGTGAGGGGTGGAGAGCCATGGCCACTCATGTGTGGGACACAGGATACCTTTTGGTTTCTGCATCTCCAGGGACACACAGGATCTTACACTGTTCAGGACGCTCCCTGAGCTTCAGAGAAACTAATGAGGGAGTAACACCTTAGCGTTCCAAGGTCAAGATCGTTTCTTTTGGGCTCTGCTTCCCAATTCCAGTTGCTAAATAACCAGCTCCATAGTTTCTATGTAGAACAGAGCTTGTATTCCCAGAGTCCCTGTTAACCAGGCTTTGACACTAAATGCTGAAGACTGCTCCTGTTATTTCAAAACACCCTTATGCCACACAAAGGTAGTACTGGTTAGTTTTGCTTCAACATTGCGGGGTGGGGGGCAGGGGGCGGGGGCATGGATTCTGATGGATATAACGCCAAAGCTAAGTTTTCATTTATGGAAAAACAGAAGTTTTCTAAAACCGCCAAGTTATGCTCAAGAAGTAACTTGCTTCCTGTGAGAAGAGGGTGGGGTGCAGAAAGTCCAAAGCCCCCCACTTCCAAAAAGCCAGTGTGAAACTTGACATACTGTGATATGTACTCCTGTCAAGCAGGTGAGATGAAGAACCTCAGAAAAATATAGGCGGTTGGTGCCAGGTAACACCTGGAAGTCTGAGTATTTTTACTGGATACTACTAAGTACAATGATACACTTTTTATGAAACTCTTTGAACTCACTGGATAAAGACAAAAACACAAACAGAAAAATACCACGTTGCTGTTGGCCAGTTAGTGCCTTAACCACCCTGCTCACCGAATTGCGCTTTTCCAACAATATTCTTCTGTGATTAAACTTTCATGTTGTCTCTTGTTTTCTTTTAAGCCGCACACTTCTGAGATAAAAATCTGTTCAGTTCATTTTAAAATAGAACAGGTTCCTGAGGACTGCCCAGTGGCAAACATGACTATTAGTTAATTTTTAAAAAGAGGAGGTCAAAAGGCAGAATAACGTTCATGAGTTCTGCAGAAAATCGTGGAGACAACCTTAAGGGATCTAGTGGAGCCACATCTGGGAAAACCATATCTTATGAGAGATTCCCCAGCAGGGATTCAGGCAAAGGAAATCATGCCTGGCTCTTCCGATGGAACTTTTGGAAGATGTTACTATCATGAAAGGTACAATAAATTGAGTGACGGTGGCCGCATTCCTTGAATTTTACCCAGCAGGTTGCAAGGCTGGAGAATCAACCGCGAAGCCGGAGAGGGATACAGTGGAGAGGGGAAAAGATCAGAAGGCATCATCTCCCACGGGACTAACTCCTCATTCATCCAGGGCTTGTGCCACACATCGTCCAGCCGGTTTAAACAGTCAGTAGAGTTAGCAGAGCCCCAAAGAGCTGTCAAGTTCTGAGGATGGTCTTTTAGATTTCCAGAGACACCCGCCTGAGAGAGCTGTCACTTGGCTGCCAGAAAGCCATCACTTCATGCCTTAAGCCCCTGTGAGACTTAACGATGTCAGATAGCACAGCCCACCAAGCAAAGCCCCGGAAAACAGGGCTCTAAACGCTCCAGCTGTGCCTGCGTGCTCAGGGGCAAAACCTCCCAGCTGTAATGCTATTCTGGCCATTTTCTTGAAGACTTTTTCAACCAGAAGTTTCCGTCTGTTTGGCTTTTGCCTCCTCTCCTTCCCTGAGTGGAATGTGTACAGCTGCACACATGGAAGGATTTTAATGTTGTCTAAATACAACACAGGCTTTGCAAAGACACTTTTTTTGAAGAGAAGAGCTCTTGAACAGGATGTCTGGGCTGCAACTAGGAAAAAAGGGAAACTGAGCAAAGGAATATCAATGGTGGCTGTTCCACAAACGAGCTGAGAGCTCAGCCCCTCCTTCAGAGGAAGCAGGAGGAGCCGCTGGTCTGGGAGGAGGTGGGGACGCCCAGGCAGCAGCCCCGGTGACGGCGACCGGCTCTCAGCCGAGGCTTCAGCACGGCAGAAGAGGCTGAGCCTTACCCAGGCCATGTCCTCACCCGGAGCTTATGGGCTTCACAGTCTGCAGGGAGAAGAGGCATGGATTCTCCAAGGGGTTTGTGACCCCCAAAGCTCCTGTTACGGAGGGAGGTAGGCGTGCACCCATCTACCTGTACAGGAGTGCTGAAGATCCTGTCGGGGAGCCTTAGCGTCCCCAGCCTCCGCTCGCTGCCCGAGCCCCTCCCGCACGCACCGGGGGCCTCTCCACGTCCAGCAAAAGAAGCTAACGTCTGCCACGTCGGAGGCCTCCAGCAGTTGTTGAATAACTTGGCCGTCAGCTCTGCCTGTAGGTCTTAGGAGTTGAACCAGCCTCCCCAGTGAAGCCTTGGTGCACACTCAGGGGTCCAACCAAAGGCGGGTTCACACAGTCCTGAAGTAAGGGCAGGAGTGAAGCCCCTTCCTCATCCATAAGCCTGGGGGTGGGCAAGACACCGAAATGCTGAAACGGCTTGTGTGAAGAAGAAAAAGAGCCCAAGGCGAACCTGAGAATGTGAAGAAGGTTCTGGAAGAAACTGAGCAGAGCACCACCCCACCCCCAGGCTTGCCTGGAGTCTGAGAACTTCACCTTGGTGAGACCGGGTAGACTGACAGTTAAGACAAGGACCTGATCCACTTCCACACCAGAACGAGGGGGTGGGTCCAGGGGCCCACCAGGAAAAGTTCCATGGTGGGAACTTTTGTGGGAAGGCCTTGGGCCCGGAATCAGACTGACTGGCCTCTGCTCTTCAATCTGGCAGTAATTCTGTCAACTTGACAAAGTGACTTATTCTCCTGAGTCTCAGTTTCCTCACGGGGTTAAACTAGAATAATGTACATTACAGGTGATGACAGCCCCACTGCAGTTTTGGTTTGAGAGCTGATGAGTTACTGTGTGGAAGACATTTAGCAGAGCCTCTGCGTTTCCATTAGATCCTCCCTAAATATTATCCCCTTCCTCCTGTGAGAGCTAGTCTTGCACTTGTGTGGATCTCTGGTAATTTTCCACACTTCCCTGCTGTTCCTCATTTTGGCTTAGTCCAGCTGGCTTCCCAGCAGTTTACAGTAAAAGCCTCTGAGAGCTGTATATTTGCTTCAGAGGCCAGTGAGGCTGGGAAGAAGTTGGGCTTCCAAGCTCAGAGAGGAATTCAAGCAGAAAAGCGACTGGTAGCCACTGGAAGAGGGGGTGAGTGGGCCAATTCCCGAGAAGTCTGTGAGAGAGAGAAGTGTGTGGGGAAAGGGGGAGCAGCTTGAAACCAGTCACCTGCCCTGTGGGTTTAGCAGGCAGGAAACTCCATTCCCCACAGCCACTAAACAGAGGTGGGACTAAAAGGGGCAATATTTTCATGCCTTCTGATGCCCAGAATCGTTATAATTGAAACTCCATGGAAAAAAGTCCTTACACGGCACGGTAGGTAGCCTCTTGGATGGCTCCTGTGATCCCTGCCTCCTGGTATTCACACTCCCGTTGAGTGGGGGTGGCCCTAGAGGCTTCTAGAAAATAACAAATGTGATGGGGCATCACTTCCAAGATGAGGTTACAAGACTGCAACTTCCCCCTTGCTCAATGTCTCTCGCTGCTCTCTCTGAGGGAGGCCTGATATCATGCTGTGAGCTGTCCCATGGTGAGGCTCATGGGGCTAAGCTCATGAGGGTGGCCATTGGCCAACAGGCACATGAGTGAGCCTAGAAGCAGACACTCCCCCAGGCAAGCATTAAGATGACAGCAGTCCCAGCCCCATCATGATTTAACCCTGTGGGAACCCTGAGCCAGAGGACACAACTAAGCTGCTCTGGATTTCTGACCCAGAAACTGTACGTAATAAATGTTTGCTGTTTTAAGCTACTAAATTCTGGGGTAATTTGTTACACAGCAGTAGCTCACTAACACACATGGCTCTATCAGGCACAAACTAGATTTGGAAACGACATATCCCAAATAAAATGGAATATTCTTCTTTTTACAGTGAGAGAGCAGAATCAGTGAATGAAATAAATCCTGAGCATCCTTTCTACCTGTGATTTCCTCTGACTAGCCAAATGGTATACAGGGATTCTTCCAGATGTAAGGAAAACTTATACATTATTCATTTGGGTTCTGTCATTAATTAACTGAAGTTTCAGTTACCTCTCCATGGTCTAATGGCTGTGCTCAAGGAGATATGAGAATTTTACAGAAACAACGACCAAGAAAATTTGACTTCTTAATATGTAAAAAAAAGATACATATGAGGAACTAATATGGAAACAGAAAACACGCTTATGCACAACCATATGCCACAGAAAAGACCTTTAAGGAGCAAAAAACTGCTGCCTATTAAAAGACTGCGAATAGAAGTGAAGCTAATAATAGAGTGAACACCAATAAACCATTCTGGCGTTTCCTACAGATACTCTTAAATCTCTTTATTTACCCACAGTAGTTCTTTAATCCTGTGCTAGATACCACCAAACATCTGATTTCCTCCCCTCTTTTTATTTCCATCTTTTGTACCAAAAAGTAAGAGAGAAACATTTACCAGTGAATCTTTGTTTTTTAATGAGTTAAAAGAATAGTCTTTCTGGAATCAGGCAATGCCAACTTTTATGCCCCAGTGGTTTGAGATTATTGTGAGTGGCATAAAAGAAAAGAAGAAGAAAAAAAAAAAGTCAAGAGTCTTTGTGGTGGGGAATGCCCAGCGGGTGACTACACAAGTCTGATACCCCTCCGCCCAGCCTCCCACCAGAACCCTCATGATGACACAGAAAGGACAAAATGTCAATAGCAACGAAGGCTGAAGATAAGAGCACACCACAGGCCAAAGTCCAGGGGGTTTCCATTAATGCCCTGTTGATGGTGGAGGGGGGCTGAGAAGGGCATTTTTGGATCACACATCTCAAAGTCCATAAACCGTAAAGCAACAAAGCAGATGCCTGCCAAAGGGCAGGAGAGGACCTTAACTCAGAAGCAGAAATTAAAATGGCCATCAACCTCCCTAGCAAACAAAGAAAGGGAAATTAAAAATACCGCTTGTAGATTTACAATGACAGATGCCCCTAAGGCTTCAGGGTGGGGCATGGGGGTGGTGTCCTCCCTCCTGCGTGGCACTGTGGTCGGCCAAGCAGGCTTTTTAGAAAACAGTATGGAAATCAGTGCCCAAAGCCCGACAGTTTAAGGCCTCTTCTTTTTTAAACCTTTTCAGTGTGGCAAGAAGGAAGGGGGTGGGAGGATGGTGGAGGGAAAGAGAAGAAAAAAATATTATAGTGAGCAGACTTCTAAAAAACCATTTAAAAATTACTTTTTAAATAATAAAAAATTATTTTTAAAATGGTTTTGGTAGCCTTGTGAGAGCAGAAAAGAAATAATTTCCTCAAAATGCATACCATCAAAATTTAGACTACTGGGCTTCCCTGGTGGCGCAGTGGTTGAGAGTCCGCCTGCCGATGCAGGGGAGGCGGGTTCGTGCCCCGGTCCGGGAAGATCCCACATGCCGCGGAGCGGCTGGGCCCGTGAGGCATGGCTGCTGAGCCTGCGCGTCCGGAGCCTGTGCTCCACAACGTGAGAGGCCACAACAGTGAGAGGCCCGCGTACCGCAAAAAAAAAAAAAAAAAAAAAAAATTAGACTACTGAACTTCCTTTTCTAAGCTGATATTTCCTATGTTTGTTATTTCTCTAAGATCACAGAAGCAGAAGAAAACAACACAACAGGGCCCCAAACAAGATCACACCCCTCACACATAATGAAAGAGCTGATGTGAAAACCAGTGACACGGTGTCAGATCGCTTCCTGTTTGTGAACCGATTTACCAGTTTCTCACTAACATCTGAATTTAATTTGAGATTAGGCATCAAGTCTAAACGCTAATTATCTGATGGTAGAATTTCTTATTTTTAGTTGTTAAAGCCATTTCATCTGTTTGGCTTTTGACAAAATATTTGTTTCTATAAAGGCAGGATCTAATATTTTTAATGAATAGGTCCAGGGACCTGAAACAAAGACTGCACTTAATTGTCACAACAATCCTATGAGTAGGTGTTGTGATCAATGATGAAACAGTCCCTAAGCAAACTATCAAAGGTCATCTAGGTGGTAAGTGAAAAGGGCAAATCCAGGACCAACTCATGTCACAGATGGGTATCCTTGTGCAGCCCAGCTTTGTGACTTTTCAAAAAAAACAATTTTTTACATAGTCTAGAATTTTCAGGTTAATTAGGTTAATGCAACCATCTCAAATGTTTCCCCTTTATGATGTGGCCTTCCAGTTTCTAAAGCAAAGCATTCCTTGCTATGGATTGGGAGCATTGATCAGTCAGTCATCAATGGAGGAATGACAGCTCTCCCTGGCTCCCAGTAGGGGAGACCTGTGGCAGAGAAACCAACGGCCCAACCAGGGATTTCAGGTCAGCACCTTCCTTACCCTGTCGTTCCAGGAACCAGAGTAGGCTTTTCTCACACCTAAGATGCCTCCTGCTCTAAATGTAAGGTTCAGAGTGGAAACCACAGGAGTCCCTTACCCGAGGTTTCTCTCCAGAATTTCCTGAGCCTATATTCCAGGATGGGCACGGCACTGGATTACTATGACTTCAAACTTTGCTAAAATGCCTGACTCCAAACCATGAAGCAAAATGAAAAAGATCTGACTCACTGTGTGGGATCTTGACTCTACCTCCCTGGGTGTCCACTTCTTCATCTGTAAATGAAGTTGGACTGACTGCCCCCCACCGTGAGCCCTTGAATTTGAACATTCTATGGCTTCAAATATACATCTGCATGTACATTTTGTCTTTCCCTTCTTCTCCAACTCACTTACATGCTGGTAAACAGAGTGCAGGTACATTTTATGTGGATTTAAACTGATGTGAATTTGAAAGGTGTATGTTTATAAAGGTGTTAATAAAGCTTCATTTGATGTGCAAAAATCCAAATCCCTCTAAATTCAAAAAATTATCAAGAGCCATTATCATTTCAAGGTTGGCAGGAAGTGAACTGTCAACTATGTTACACTACCGCCCCCTTTTAAGTACTCCTGTTAGCCAGACCAGGACAGGGCTGGGATGGAACTCCGGAAACCCGACACCTCAATCAGACTCAACCTTTCAGATCCAAAGCGACCTTGTTCTGCAAATGCCCTTCCCTTCAACTCAGCTGAAATGTCACCCACTCCAAGAAGTCTTTCCTAAGCAACACTCCCAGCTCCTTAGTGCCCACCCCGGGCCATCAACATCCCCACTGCCCTGTAACTGCTGATTTTCTCATTTCCCTTTCTCATCAGGACTCTGTGAGTTCCCTGGGGGCAGGGACCAGTTGGTTAGTTTTTCATCCCCAGGACCCAGCAAAGCGACACGTTCGAGTGGGCACCCTGTAGACTCCTGTCTGATCGATCAAACAGCTGAATCCTTTCCTTTTACAGAGAAAGATCTGAGAGAAGGGCCTTCCCCGGACCACACGGCTCCCAGGGACCAGAGCTGAGACCTGAACCCATGTGTCCTGGCTCCGAGGCCTTCACCTGCTGGTCACCTGGGACACGGACGGTTCTGAACCTTCACTCGATCAGTTTAAGTCACCTCCAGAATCGATGTAAAGGCAATTAATGTCTCTAGAACAACCAAGACAGTGCCTTTGAGAAAATTATCTCTTCCCCACGAGCTCATCCCTCTGGATAAGCAGATGAAAGCTGCTCAGCACATACTCACTGAGCATCTTAAGATAAGGACTCAAATAAGCAAAGTCTCACTTTCTTCCTTGCAATGTCCTACTCGCCTTGGTGTTTATTAAAATCAGATATTGTTTCCTACGATTGTTTCAAAGCAAAATTTGTCTCTTTGCTTCTAGCTTGAAGTAAAGACATTATCAAAGTTTTAATATCAGGAATGGAAAAATACAATGTAGAAAATAGGACTGAAACTTAGTTGCTACTTTCCCACACTGCAGGGAAAACAACAACAACTCTGCCTCCACCCATGTGTCTGAGATGTTGCTAGCTCCTGTTGCCTAGCAGAAAAGCTTCGTGGTGAGTCAGCCAACAGAACACTAGTTAACACAGGGGAGATGTGGGTGCTGGAGGCCTCAACAGGGAACAACAGGAGTGATGCTCAGGTAGGTCCCCATCACCTGAACAGATCTGCTCACACCGGCTGCTGTGCGGCTTGCAGCTCTCCTCTTGCTCTGTGTCCCCCCCCACCGCCCAGGGAAGGGGAGGGCCCCAAACCACACTGTAAACACTGTGTTGATCTCAGAGCTCTGTGATGAATTCACGGTGGAAATCATCACTGAGACCAGGAGGTGGGGGGCAGGACGGGGGTCCACAAATGCAAGGGCTGTCTGCTTAAATCCAGGTTCCAGGAGATGCATTTTGAGATGGAGTCTAAAAACCAAAGCAGCCATGTTGGAAAAGACTGAGAACGGGCAAAGGTTTCGGGACTGGGAATGGTCTGGGAACAGGGCTGTGTCAGCTGTGGGCCAGGGGCTCTGATGTGACTTACACACAGAAGCAACTGGGGGGTATTTCATCCCCTTTCTGTCTTCTGTGAATTGTAACTCATTCCTCATCACAGCTTTCCAGGCCTCTACTCTACAAGCACGGAGCCCAGCACCTTGGTTTAGGTTGGTTGTGACATGCCCCCCACCACCCCCAGCCGCCCGGAGGAGCTGGACGGCCACACACAGGGCCCATAAGTGACCACCGTTAGGTACCACTTGCTTGAATCCCAAATGTAACTACTAGCGGCAAACCCATCAGCTTGACTCAAGGAAGATCCAGCGGGAGCCAGTTCTTTACACTGAAGCAGGACAAGACTCCAGGCTGCAGTGAGATAAAAAGGGAAAGAAAAGCAATGGCAGGTGGGTGGTCTTCGTTCTAGCAGGCCTCCCACGCAGGCCAGGGAACCTCAAACTCCAGGAAGATAAACAAAGCTGCAAGTGGCCTGCTGTGTGTACAGAAGCCAACAAGGTCACTGACCCCTGCCTCCCCCCAGCCTCCTGCAGAGGGTGGGTCCGCATCCACGAGTGCTAGGGTGTGTGCGCGTGCACACACACGTGCACACGCACAGACACCTTTTCAAGCTGTCCACAGGTGATGACTCTTCCTACTGATCGGTTTGTTGTCAGTTGCCAGCTCAAGGCCAGTATGGGGGCTTTGATGACGAACACAGGCGTTGCCTACAGCAGCACGTTAAAAAAAAATCTGTCCTCTCTAGGTGATGACATTATCTTCTTGAAAAATAAAAAAGGCAAAGCAAATGCCAGCACTGTTTCTGAAATGCAATAAGTGCTGAGACGGTAAGCGGCTGTGTGGATGAAGGATGCAGTGTGAAGTAGGGCAGGTACCTCCCAATGGACCCTTCGTTCAGGGCTGAGCCTGGCTGATTTCCTCAGGCTCAGAGGTCACTGCTTTGGGTGTAGGTGACAGAGTTTCAAGACGCACTGTGTGGGTGACTGCTTGGGGGGTACTTTAGGGGAGATGGCTCTTTGGGGTACAAGCCTCCCCCATCACACCGCCTAGGAAGCAGCCAGTCCCACTAGGAAAGACAGTTCCCCGCTTTCGGGGAACTGTTCTCGGCTCATGATTTCCTGAGGAAGGGCTCAGTGACATAGTGATCGAGGCAACAAAGGTGACAAGAAGCCCTGGCCTGCACCCCACGTTCACTTCAGTGCCACTGCCAGATGCCCAGGGACGCCTGCTTCCTGGGTGCAAATAACCCCTTTGCCCTCCACTCGGGACTCTCAGTACTCACTCTCACGACATTGCGGCAGCTTTCAGAAAGGAAAAGTAAAAGAGACCCTGCTGTCTCCTTTCCTCCCCAGACACCACCATGTTGCAGTGTCCGTGTACGGCCGATGGGATGGGTGCGTGGGGACAGGTTTCTTCTGGAAGACAACAGTTGCACCTGCAGTGGTTTGGGTATTTATTAACTCGTTAACTCGATGCATCTCACTGTGTCTGGTGACTCACACGCTCCCAGGAAGGCGCATAGAGCCTCCGCATCTGCTAGCCTTTCAATTCTCTTGCTTTGTTGCACCTCAAACCTGATCTTTTTTCTCCTTGATTCAGCCTTCCTTGCACAATTCCTCTAGCGTGGTGGAACGTGGCAATAGTAAAACAGAAATTAGCAGCCTTAATTTTCATTTTTCATTGCAGCCCAATATTTTAGGTCCCATTCCCTCATCAAAACATTCATTCAACTAATAATTATAGATTACTTAGTACAGGGGTCCCCAACCCCCGGGCCGCTACTGGTCCACAGCCTGTTAGGAACCGGGCCGCACAGCAGGAGGGGAGCAGCGAGTGGACAAGCGAGCGAAGCTTCATCTGCCTCTCCCCATTACTCGTATTACCACCTGAACCAACCCCCCCCCCAGAAAAACTGTCTTCCACGAAACCGGTCCCTGGTGCCAAACAGGTTGGGGACCGTCTGGCAGGAGAAGATCGGCCAGGTCCACAAATGGCACCTTGGTGTGGCAGTAAGAGCACTGAGAAAGGGCACTTGAGGTCTTGTAGCCTGTCCCCGGGGGTGACAGGAACATACTCCCAGAACTCTGAGACAAAATTACTTTAAGAGCAAACTTAGATAGATTCAAAATATAGTTGCTTTTCCCCAACGACACATATGAGATATTCATAGCAACACTATAAGCACATCAATAGTAGGAGGTATTCATAAATTATTATAATATTATAATGAATATTATATTCATATAATATTCTGTATAATAATGAATATTATACAGCAATGATACCAATGTACTAATTCCAACAACGCACACATGTCTTACAAATATAATGTTGAGCAAAAAGAGTACACTGTGAGTTTCATTTATATAAAGCTCAAAAACAATCAAAATTAAACCTATGATTTATTAGAGGGGAGGACAGCAGTTCCTCTTGAGAAGGCAGTGGCTTAGGGGGACATGAAGGGGACTCGTGGGGTGCTGACCTGTTCTCTTTCTTGCTCTGACTGCTGGTTCCATGATGCCAATAACTTTTACTGCGCTGTGCTCATAGTCTGTACACTTTTCTGTATGTATATTATATATCAACAAAATGTTTACTTAACATACGCACACATACACGCGTATTTGCAGTCAGTGCATATAGCAGGCAGCTTTGGAAGTAACACGAGAGACTGAAAATGCGCCGCTACAGAAGCCTGGGATGTTCCCCGTTCATCGTGCATGATCTGGCACAAGCTCAGAAAAGAAGGCCTAACTGTGATTATAATCATGCCAGCGGGAGTGCAATCAGTTACCCTGGCTCCGCTCAAACAACAGTGAAAAAGATTTGGAGACGAAGTTTGCAGTGTCTGTCCCTCACTGGAGGAGGGCAGGAATATTCTGGTCAGTAGAGATATGCTCAATGGAGGGGGTCATCAGGTCTCGCCATTCTCGGACGACGTGTCATTTAAGGTCACCTCTTCCTCTGCTCTCATTGCCCACTTGCCAACCGCCTTCCAACAACACATTCAATGTCCCCAGCCTGGCACACACTGGAGAGGTGAGAATATTCTGTAGCTAAAGTGGCCGCACTGGGCTTCCCTGGTGGCGCAGTGGTTGAGAATCTGCCTGCCAATGCAGGGGACACGGGTTTGAGTCCTGGTCTGGGGAGATCCCACATGCCGTGGAGCAACTGGGCCCGTGAGCCACAACTACTGAGCCTGCGCATCTGGAGCCTGTGCTCCGCAACAAGAGAGGCCGCGATAGTGAGAGGCCCGTGCACCGCAATGAAGAGTGGCCCCCGCATGCCACAACTAGAGAAAGCCCTCGTACAGAAACGAAGACCCAACAAGGCAAAAATAAATTAATTAATTAATAAACTCCTACCCCCGAAATCTTCTAAAACAAAAAATAAAATGGCCACACTAAATCGATTGGCATCCTTTTGATACCACAGACACCTGAGAGGCTCCTGATGCAAACACTTCTGAAAACAATGACAAAATGGAGCTCCCGGACCTGCCGGGTCAAGATCCAGACCTTGGACGATGGAGATGCCACCAAAGCGTGGCTCCTCTGAGCCCCTGCCCCAGACACTCCCATCCTCTTGGAACTGGTTACTCAAGGCGTGTTTTCTGTGCTTGTATCATAGGTGGCCACTCCCCACTGCCCTGAAGGAACAGAGGCTGGTCAACCTTCCCAAGGTCAAGGTCAGTGAGACTTTAGTGGTTAAGAGGCTTCAGGGCTCAGACAGCCAGAGTCAGGGATCTGTCCCTTGCCTCAGGGGTTCCTTCAAGTTGTGTGGCATTTGTCATAAATCACTCCTCTCTGTCCCGATGCCCACTAATAAACAGAGAAACTAAGTCCTACATTGGGAATCCTGGGCAACCTTTCCAGTCCGACTTCTCGCTGAGATCCGAATATTAAACAACAACAATCTCATCTGAGGATACTTTTTGCTGTACTGTCCCCTAAAGCAGAGCCCTCCGTCCCTGCCCCTCTATAGGAAGCCCAAAGCCATGGCAGCCACAGGGGGGCATCGGGGTCTGCTCTTTGCACAGCTGACCGTGAGCACAGGTGAAAGTGACCAGGGGCGTGGAAAGAGGAGAGTTACACCCTGACAGCCTTCTGACCACGGAGATGGAAATCCCCACAGAGGAGACGGCAGGCGGGACCACCCTGTACAGTGGCAGCGACTCCATCCTGGACCCCGAGAGGGCAGGGCAGC
The DNA here is from genome assembly GCF_059928025.1 of Delphinapterus leucas. Taxonomy (NCBI): domain Eukaryota; kingdom Metazoa; phylum Chordata; class Mammalia; order Artiodactyla; family Monodontidae; genus Delphinapterus; species Delphinapterus leucas. The sequence goes on along the minus strand of NC_143140.1, from coordinate 86,856,534 downwards.
CTCAGTCAGTGCCGGCCTAACAGCCATGAGCTTGCTTGTTTGCTTATTTCCAAAGGAGCTGGACAGCCCAGAATCCATTCATACCCGCTTGCCTTCAATATGTCACATCCCAGCTGTCTTTTAACCTCTGAATCTACATTTCTCACACTTGCTAATGAAAACTCAACTCATTTTGTTCCTATAGACAGAGCCAATTCTGGTGAGGCAGATTCATTCAGGAAGACTGATGTGAGTGATCAGCCACCGTCAGAGAAAGGGCGAGGGCTGTGACGTCAAGTGTCACAGTGGGAAGAGCATGGGGGTCTGAGACCTCTGATACGAGTGAGACCCTGGCCATGCCACTCTTCTCTGAGCCACGACTGCTCGTCCATAAAATGAGGGGCTGGAAATCCATGCCTCTAAGTTCTCCTCCAGATGCATGATGGATGGTAAGGAGCCTCATCTTCCGGTTATAAAAGACCTGGATTCTGAGCTCTGATTCCATCACCAGCTGTGTGACTCAGGCAAGTTACCTAAATTCTCTGAAGCTCAGTTTCTTAATTTGTGAAACAAAAGCAATAATAATCATATATAATGATAACATAGTATATAATATACAAATACTATAACGCTATAATAGTAATAATGAAGATTGGATGAAGTAAATATGTATGACATTTAGTGAGGTGCCCTGTACAGTGTAAATAATAAACAGCAAAAGGCAAAAAGAGCCGTGAGTCTGTGTTTCCATTGACAGAATCTCAAATGGGACACAGATGGTAACTGGGAGCAATAACAGCTAAAGTAATGGTGTGAATGTTCAGAAATGGTCGAATTACCATCAGATCGGACCCTGACTCTTTTTTTTTTTTTTTTTTGCGGTACGCGGGCCTCTCACCGCTGTGGCCTCTCCCACTGTGGAGCACAGGCTCCGGACGCGCAGGCTCAGCGGTCATGGCTTATGGGCCCAGCCGCTCCGCGGCATGTGGGATCCTCCCGGACTGGGGCACGAACCCGTGTCCCCTGCATCGGCAGGCGGACTCTCAACCACTGCACCACCAGGGAAGCCCGACCCTGACTCTTTAAGTGACTGACACTGGCTTTACTTGCAGCTGTGAAACATCTTTTCTATAGGCAATTCCTGAGATTTTAGTGCACATTTATGGAAGCTAATGACACCAAGAGAAGGAGAATTGTGCTGAATAGTCAATTTGTTTTCATCTTACAGAGAACAGTAAGCTATTAAGAGCAGTCTGTGCTTAACAGCAAGATGTAACAAACAAGCTGGGCCATCTCTCCTGGTGTCCTCGGCTCAAGAATCTCCTTAAGAACAACAGCATCAACTATGCCTTATTTAGAAGTGGATACATTATTTAATGATGTACTGGTATAAGCTTTATTTTGGAACACTGATATGACAGTTATACACATGCCTTGGTCAATGTGCCAAATACTAGGATTTTGTTTCTTTTCTGGGTTCTTTTGAACTTTTTGTCATTGACAATGAAATACTAATTGTATACAAAGGCAGAAACACAGGCATTTCCTGAGGTTAGGAGAAATATTTAACCGTAATATGTAAAATATGTAACTCCTCAATAATGATGATAAGGATGATTTAAGAGCATTTAGTGTAGTTGAATCCTATATTCTGATAAGCACAGAAATTAGAAAATACAGATGCTGAAAGACAGATATATTTTGGTCTGTTCCAACAAGTTCACCCACTTCAAAATAAGCAATTTATTTATTATTGCTCTCTTTCCCAAAAGCAGCCCATGGTGTGTGTCTGAATGTGTTTTGAACCACAGACTGTGTTCTACATGGTACAGAAATGTCAAGCCAAGGTGAATTGTAAAAATCCTGAGGAAATGGCCAAATCCAGAACAGAGCTGCCGATACTCCACAGGGATATGCAGCCACGAGCTAAGGAGGGGCTCTCTGGTGGGCAAGTTAGTGTGGCAGGGAGCCCGCTGGTGTCTGGGTGGCCAGGGACATGGACCCTGCATCAGGGTAACTGTGTTAAAGTCCTGGCTCCACGCTTACTTGCTATGTGACTTCAAGTTACCTAACTTCCATCTGCTTGAGTTTCCTCAACTCTAAAATGAAGATAATAATCGAACCTATGCAGGAGGGAACTGTGTATTACTCAACACGAATAATGTACTTAAGGTAGCGCTGGTCACTGTCTTCCTCAATGTAGGTTATTATTACCTTTGAAACATTCTAGTTCATTGTCTCCCCACCTAGAGCATGTTGTCTGTGTATCTGTGTCTAATAAATCAAGACCACTAACAGGTACCACCGACACCTTCTCTACCAGTTTTCATGAATATGATCAACCACATAGCATTATTAAAATACCATTTGTTTCTGACATTGTTCTAGTTGCTGCACTAAACACACATACATGGGTCCTTTAGAAATTCACAACACGTAAAGAAATAAGGGCACTCAACACACGCACTAAACAAACATGGAAACTAAATCTGCAGGACATTTACAATATTTGCAAGTGGATGTACTATTATATACAATTTTTCTTCTGCTCTACTCGTTAACCACTAATTCTACTCCACTCCAAGCAGAATGATTAGCTATGTTTTCTAGAAAATGACACCAGGAATCAAATATATTAAGAAAGAAATATCTGGCCCAGGGTGCCTCCTCTTCTTGCTTTACACCTTAAAATTCCAGCTGACCCCAGCAGTAAGTGGAACCACCATCCAGGTAGAAATGTGAGGTGAGTAATCCAGGCCATTTTGCCCCACAGTGTGATCTGAATCTTAGAAGCAAATTTAGACAACACTGTATTAAACAGGTAAGAGGCCTCGGCTCTGAGGTGAAGCCTGGTGTTGGTGACGGTGGAGTTGGGGATAGTTACTTTCTATGATTTGACCACAAAGGTCAATTTTGATTACTTTTTTTTATCATTTATATCGTTCATTTTTGTAATACTAAAAGAAGAAAAAAAAATTGAAAGGAAATGGCAAAAACATAGGCAGCACGTATAAAGCTGAAACTACTGAAGTGCCAGTGGTTTCCGAGGAAGCGAGACACTGGTGGAAACCGGGGGCCTGGGGGCCGTACCTGGCCCACGTTGAGCACGGCTGCCGGGCGGGGCGCTGGGTCACACGGTGGACGTGACGCACGTGCCGTGCCCACTGCTGTCGGCACAGGCCCATCGTCCCCCGTTGACCCTCTGCTTCCTGCAACACCCGTCTGAGTCTGCACGTGCTTCTCCTTTCGTAGACCGCAGAGCAGGCCAGTGGCAGAGCCCCGAAAACAGCAAACAGGCCAAGAAAGAAAAGTGACCATGAAAGAGTAGTCAGAAAGTAGGAGGAGAATCCAAGGGAACGGCAGCAGCACGAAGCCAGGAGGAGAGAGCTCAGGAGGAGAGAGCTCAGGAGGAGAGAGCTCAGGAGGAGAGAACTCAAGAGGAGAGAGCTCAGGAGCAAGCTCAGGAGGAGAGAGCTCAGGAGGAGAGAACTCAAGAGGAGAGAGCTCAGGAGCAAGCTCAGGAGGAGACAGCTCAGGAGGAGAGAACTCAGGAGGAAGAGCTCAGGAGGAGAGAGCTCAGGAGGAGAGAGCTCAGGAAGAGGCCACGCTGTCAAGTGCTCAGGGGTTAAGTAACGTGTGGGTGAGGGAAGACAGCTCACCAGAAAACCAACACACACCGTGTGTGTAACCATGCCTCTCAAGCCTGCGGGACTTCGGACACCGAGGATTGAGAACCTTTTAGGAGCAGGAAGCTCAGGGCAAACCAGACCTCTGCTGTCCTAGGTACCACTTCTCAAGGGCCTCATTCCCTCTGGGTCTACAGACACATATGTTTGGGGAGCTTTGCGGAAGCACAGTGGTATCTACTACCCGATATCCAGACAGGTTGTTTTCCTTTGGCTACAGACAATGGTGCACACTGACATTTCCCCTGGGCCCGAATACAGCTCATCTATTGATAAGTTTTGCATAATTGAGCACATGAAGACTCACTAAAATTGATGGGCTTTTTCACACCCCATCTAAGTTCTATATCTAAAATACTCTGGAAAGACTCTGGAAAGGTCTAGTTGTCATTGCTAAGTTTACTATCATTGCGTGGTTCAGGGAGAAGTACCTGGAATATGACTAAAATGAATGAGAAATAATGTTCGCAGGGACTTACAGGGGTCTGTGTTATCTGAAGCACAAATGGCAGTGACAGAACAAGTAAGGTGAGCCTCGTACTGACTCTCGGAGAGGTGGGGTGGGACACGTGTCCCTTGACAAAGAGATTCCCAGAGTCACAGAAGCTTGGATTTCAAAGTGACCTCAGAACTCATCTAGTTCAGGCGTTTCTGTTTTTCTGGGCCTCTCCATGTATACACATTATTAAACTTTGATTCTTCTCCTGTTTAAAAAAAAAAGGAAATCATCTAGTTCAACCCTTTTCTTTTACTCAAGGGGACATTGAGGGAGAGGCTGTCGAAATCACACTTGTCCAATGTAGTCACTTGTGGTTAGACAGTGACTTGAACACGGGCTCAGTCTAGACTTTACGTTGAGAGAGACATGGAAAGTTTCTAGAGGGACGTGGAAAGATTGTGCCGAATGACATCAGAAGGCCCACCTTCATGAGACACAGAACTTGTTATTTAACCATTGAGAGAGTCTAGGATAGAATATTCTATGAGAGGCTAAGTTGGCAAAAGCCCTTTACCACATGAGCGACAGTGTTTTCCCACCAAGCATCAATGCCTGGGGGGAACTGAACAAGAAATGGAAACCACACCCAGGTGTCCCAGCTACACAAACACTCACCTGCCCTATTTCTGAGCCAGACGGGCCCTGCTCTCGAGCTTAAAGCTCACCTGCTCAGTTTCACCAGGCTGCACTCAGCGCACCCTCTCACCGTGGGATTCTCCTGCCTGTGCATTGCTCTCCCAAATCATTCACTAAAATTATCCTATACAGCAAATACTGACTGGCCGCCACCGAAACGAAAAGCTTACACTTCTAGAGGAAGGCTCGTTTACTCGTCTTTTTTAAAAACTCACTTATTTACTTTTTACTTCTGATCCCTGTCTCCCTATCTGTGAGGAAACATTTCCCCAACCCACAATGATGTCAGGGTTTAATAACTCAAGATAGATAGCCTTTGTATATCTTAACTTACGCTAGTCTTTAATCAAAGGCTTTTTCCAAGGCCTAAACAGATGACAGCCGCCGTTTCTCCCCAACCACATGATTCATCAGACATGGTTTCCTCTTACAAGAATCATGTTACTTTGTCACTCTACTGCAACAAATCACGTTTGCTTAAGAGCTCAGGAGCCTACACTTTGAGAAGTGTTACGTAATATTTGACATGTAGAAATATAGATAGATGGATAGAAACAAAGTTATGAAGCCCCAAAGAAAACACCCCAGTTTCTACCACCAGACTAAAGATTAGATCTCGTTATCAATGCCATTGGAGATAACCTGATGCTCTTCCTGGACCCCACCTTCCCAACTATCCTTCTCTTGCTTTTAAATATAGTTTTACCACATACGGATGTATCCTAACAATATATTGCTTAAATCTGCTTGCTTCTGAACTTTATAAACATGGTATTTCACTGTAGGTAGTCTTGGGCAACCTGCTTTCTTAAATTAAATACTAAGTTTTTAAGATACACCCATGTTGCTGCATGCAGCTGTCGTTTCTTCATTTTCCACTGCTGCATAATAATCTTTTGTGAGAATATGCCACAGGGCATTTATTTGTTCTCCTGTTCTGTGACTTTTAGATTGTTTTCAATTTTTTTGCTATTATGAGCAGTATTATAATGAACATTCTCAAACGTGTCTCTTGGAGAAATTGCGAAATTTTTCCTAGTATGTATACCTATAAGTGTGTATTTACCTTTGTTAAGTCAAAGGGTATATGCATGTTCCACTTTACAAGATAGTACCAACTTTTCTCCCAAAGTGATGATGGTACCAGACGACACTCCCACCAGCAGTACATGAGAGGTCCTGGTTCCCCATACGCATCATCGCCAACACTTCATATTCTCAGACTTCTTAATTTTCGCCAGTTTAGTGGGAGTATAAAAGTATGTCACTGTGATCCTAATTTACATTTCCCTGCGTGCTAATGAAGCTGAGCACGCTTTGATGTTTTTAGATTGTCTACCACCTGGCTCCTAATAATTTTAGGCAATTCATTTTGTAGCCCTGCATATCAAACTGTTCATTAGCGCAAAATCTTGCCTGGGAGGATGGATAAGACGACACATACAGAAAACACTGGTGGCTCGAGTCTTCGTGTAATGGACCTTGTTGATGTTGCAATCATTCAGCTCCGCCCCTAGTAAGCAGCTGTCTGTGGCTTGGGGATTTGAGCTCAGCTCGTAAGGTAGCCATGCATGATCTAAGGGAATCTCACCCTTCTAGCCATTAATTGGTTCAGGAATGGAGACATGAAATAAGTCTGTCTAAGGAGATACAAAGAGAGGACTACTGGGGGCTTCTGGGAAAAATACTTCCTTACACTTGCAAGCAGCAATGGGAAGCCAGGATCTAGCTGACACTAGATGTGAAACAGGAGGCATGTGAACCCACCTGCTTCCAGCAGCCACCCTGTGCCCAGAAGGCTAACCAATCATAGAATAAAGTTGTCTATATGGAAGCAGAGCAGACAGGTGCAAACAAACTGAGTCCTTGATCCCACTGCTGAACTGCCAGATGAATCAACACAGAGTCACTCTATCTCTGGGTGCCAACTTATACAAACCAATACGTTTCCCTATTGCTTAAGCTAATTTGAAACTGGCTTTTTATTACTTCAACCAGAAGCATCTTGAAACACGTGATGTGGTTTAAAAACAAACAAAACCAACAAAAAACTATGAGCCATGAATGGCATTTCTGACACTGGTAGAGAACTAGCCAATAAAAAGGTGGACTGATGCCCCACTATTGTCACCATGTTGGTGGACCGGTGGCTGATGGGAGGTGGGGATCTGGTGCAGGGATGATATTCAGAAACCTGGGATTGCAGAGCACAAGCTTTATTACCAAGGCAGGCTTTGAAACCTCCTGCAAAAGCTCATTCAGGATAGTTGTTATTAAGTAAATTCCACTCAAGGTAGCTCCTCGAAGAGCTGACTAATGCCACCAAAGTCTGACTGCTGTCTTGTCCACTCTCTCTCAGCACTTATGTGAAGCAGGCAGCTCATACTCAGTCATGGTGTTCTTGCTTATATAGACTTGTCTTCTGGGTCTTCCCTTCTAGGGTTTATATATCCTAAAGGAAAGCATTATGCTGTCTTCCACTTTGCTCCTACTTTGCTCTACTTCCTCCCTTCTACCCACCGTGGACATTGGTCCTGCTGGCAACTCCCTTGGGCCCTAAGAGAGCCATTTACTCTGAGTTTCATTTTCTTTCTCTGTCACAGAGCAACATTGCAAGAATGTTGGGTGGATTTGCAACAATACATACTAAGTGGTCAATAAATGGGAGCCACTGTTGTTAATGACTGATGTTGTGTAAGTGCCCAATGTTCATGGTGGCCATGTGTGGTCAAAAGCTGAGTTTTAGCCTCAGAATCCCTTCCAGCCCAGAACAGAGTCCTGTGTCCTAAAGAGTCTGGAAATGTTTTTCCTCTTTGGGAGAAGTAAAACCTTATTAAATTATCAATAAAGGAGAATCTGAGCATCATATACGTCAGCCGAAGAATGATGATCTTGTTATCAAATCAGATTCATCATAAAACCAACCATTGACACTCTGTTGCGGGCAAAGCTACCAGCGCCATGAACCAGTAAATGGCTAAATCCATGATCTGTGCATGAGGAAACCAGTCACAGGGGGCTGGTCTTGTCTGTGCATCCCCAAATAAAACAACATTGGCTTTGGCCACCCAGGAGCACTCTGAACATGAATGCACTCTTTCTAACTTCATGTGTTCATGGATATAAAACAAGAGCTGACACAGTTTTAATATCAACATTTAAGTATTGCATTTCATTCAGTGCAATTAAATGTATCTAATAGCAGGCTATAAATGGAATCTTAAAGAACAAAAGAATACTCAGCTAATTTAGAGTTGAACAGATTCCTGGGATGATTATCTATTCAGAAAAAGATCAAGAAATGGTTAACACCCCCCAAATCACATTATTTCAATTTTGCACATTTTTTTTTACAAAAGTATCCTAAAGCAATAGCATAGTTGTCTTAGAAAAATTTAGAAACCATATAATGTATGTTGAATTAATTTTTACAGGGGAAAAATCTGATAATCAGCCATGGAGGAAGGAAGGAATAATAACAGAACAAAAGGAAAGGAAACAGGAAATCCAAAATGAGTCCACCCAACACTGAGTTGAGATTTAAAATTTCACATGCCAGAACTGAGGAAAGAAAAATCGGAATTTTCATTATTTGCTTTCTTTTCACCATTAACCGTCCTGATTCTGTCTAGGATTCTTATCCAGCAGAAGAAACTGTAAATTAAATTCAGTCTTTCCAATACACTAAATAATGAACTTCTTAATGAGCCCACCATAATGGGTCTCTTCTTCCTGGAAATTGCAATTTACTTTCTTTTTCTAAGGAACATCTGTTGTGGTTTTGAAAGGTTGCTAAGGAAAGGTTTTTTAAAAGGCGATACAAAGCAAGCAAAATCTTTATTCTATTCTTCACCAAAAACCTACCATATTTAAAAATTAAACTTTTATTTAAAAATTCGAAAGCCACTTAAGGCTTTGATCATTCTTCATCTTCATAAAGGGGCTATGGACTCAGCTACCATGGATCACATTCACTCTGGGGCAATGGGGTGGGGTGGGGAGGGGTTAGTGACTGTGGCCCGTGGGCATCACTAACTGGAGAATAAGAGTAAAACTGTTCCCCTGGTAACCACATCCCACATTCGCCCACCAACAAATCGCGTCAACTATCAAAGTACTGCTCACTTCCACTGCTTCTGTGTCCTCCATCACCAGCCCCAGTCAAGTCCACCCTCATCTCTCCTCTGGAATCTTGCAATAGTTTCTGCACTTCCCTGTCTCCTCTCGTGCTCCCCTATACTCCACTCTCCATACAGCTGCTAGAGTGATTTTTTTTTAGTGACTTCCCATTATACTTAGAACAGAATTGGAATTACCCTCACCGTGGTCTATAGGGCCCTCCCTGAACTGGCCTCTGGCTATGGCTCTGGCCTCATCTTTATCACTTTCTCCTTCATTCAATGCACTGCAGTCACAATGACCTTCTTACCATTCCCCAAACAGGTCAACTTCATCCCACTCAGGGCCTTTGCACTTGCTGCCCCCTCTCCCTAGAATGCCCTTCCCCAACATATTCAAAAGTCTGGATCCCCACTTCTTTCATATTTCTGCTCAGTGTTACCTCTTCAAAGATGCCTTCCCCAACTATTCCATCTGGAACAGTCGAATCTCCCCACGTCATTGTCTATTTTCTTACCCTTCGTAATTTCCACTAACAGTCATCACTATCGTGCGATATCCCATTACACATCTATTCTGTGGATTTGCTGTTACCCATATTAGAACGTAAGCCCACTGAAAGTGGAGACTTTGTCTCCTTCATTGCTAGCACATGGTCCTAGAACAATGTCCAGTCCTCACTAAATATTTGTCGAATGAATGAACGAATCTATTGGTCTCCTAAAAGCTGCAGACCTAAGAGTTGCAAAATGCAAATAAAATCTCTACTTCTTAAATATTATATTATACCATAATTGTAAGCAGGTGGCCACTTGTATGCTTAGGGTGATCCACGTAGCAAAAACCAGTCAATCATGCGACACGGCACACAGCCTTCATGCCACTCTTATCCCATGAACCTCCCGTAAAGACGTCCTTAAGGAATGCCAGGAACTGAAGCCTCTGGTGAGCTCAGTCTGGACTGATGGGGTCAGACCAAATGCTGCTCTTTGGCAAAGGACCCCACAGCAGTGCCCATACACCAAAAGTGTTCTCTGATCCCCAGGGGAAGTTTAACTGCAAGAGTTTTATGAGCCGTAGGAGGCGAATGGGATTAAAACTGGGCAGGTTGTCAGCATTTTCCATTTTTTTTCTTTTTCAAGTTTTCAGAACTGAATACATCATCTAACCACAAACAAAAACAGTGTCAAACACAGTTCCACTTTACCAAAGCTATTAAGAACCCATGCGAATCGAATTAACATTGAATGGGGTCAAAATCTGCTTGGCTAGCCCTGTATAACAGCCATTGAAGTCAACGCAAAGTAAATTCAGATAAAAGCAATGGGTAGCTTTAATCTATGAATAAAGTCCCAAGTTTAAATTAACAGACGTTTGGGCACTATTCTTTGCATATACTACCACCTTTATTTGAATTTTCCACTTTTTATTTTTACGTTTTATATATGCAAAAGAAATAAATAAGGACAAGAGGGAGGATGAATAAAGTGCTAACATCTGTTACAGTAAAATGCTTTTTCTTACTGCTCAGTGGGGCAGACATTTGCCAAGAGATTCCAGAGATTATGTGCCTTAAAGACCTTTCATAAATAAAAGATAATCCTCGGCGCAATGATGATACCTACAATGGTGCTTTTCTGCCCCAAGTCCCTCGAGTCACTTTGACTTGGACTTGACCTCAAATATTGGCTGGAAGAAGCACAGTAACTCCCCATCCCAGCCAAACTGTCAACTGATCAAACACTCCCCAATTCACACTTTCCCAACTCTGCTCATGGTCTTTTGTCCTGGACACCCGTCCTCAGCCACAAATGTCTCCTGTCAAAATTATACCCATGACAGGGCTTCCCTGGTGGCGCAGTGGTTGAGAGTCCGCCTGCCGGTGCAGGGGACACAGGTTCGTGCGCCGGTCCAGAAAGATCCCACATGCCGTGGAGTGGCTGGGCCCGTGAGCCATGGCCGCTAAGCCTGCGCGTCCGGAGCCTGTGCTCCACAACCAGAGAGGCCACAACAGTGAGAGGCCCGCGTACCACAAACAAAAAAATAAAAAATAAAAAAAAAATTATACCCATTACAAAGGCTGCAATCTGCCTCTTCAAGTCTACACCAGTTCCTCACTTCTCTGAATCCCTTACTGCTAATAATATTTCTCCAGTAATAGTGCATTTTATAGCTTTCAAAGCTTTTTCATATCACTAGTGCAGGAGACAAGACAAATATCATGATTCCAGGATATAGACGGGAAAAAGACAAGTTTTCTGAGTCTTCTGGTGTAAGGGATCGACGGAAGGCCCTCTTGCCTCTGTTGCCCTACTGTCCTCATCAAACAAACTCTGGGAGATTGGCTTTGCCCCTTTGATGAGGTTATAGGCTATGAAAAGAAGAAAGTTATATCTCACAGTGCTGGCCGCACGGTAATTACTTTAAAATGTTTGTTGACTGGGATGGTAGAAAGAGCCATGAAAATTGGATTCTGGTTCTGACTATTGTAAGTGGCGGCAAGTCACCGAGATTCAGATTCCTCATGTGCCGAAATGACGGGGAAAGCTGGAAGCTGGCACTAAATCTCTGATCCCATAATTCATGAGCAGTATGCTCACACACTGTTTCTCCTTGGTTCATGCCTTCCGGCAGTACCATCATGAGATCTTCACAAATCTCAAATGGTCAAATCCCCAAATTCAAGAACTCCTAAAAAAAAAAAAAAAAATCTGTAAATGTGACGGAGGTTCAGGGCTGCCATGGGCCCACTGGAATCCAATCCTCTGACTCCTTCCTTTTGGGATTCACATCATGAATGACACCCATAATTCTGACCACACCACACATGAGGGGGTGTTTTTAGACCCATCACCACTTAGTATAGATATGGCCCTTGGGGAATACTCACAGGAAAGTAAAAAACTCTTAACCCTAATCCACGAATGCCCAAAATCCCATCATCTTTTCAAATAATTGTATATACCTTTCAAGCTCTCTATAACTACTGAACTTCGAGACACTTGAAAACTCCACCTTTTCCAATTCCTGAAGTTAATAGTGTTGGCAATGGAACCCACAATTGTTCCTAAAATGGAAATTCCTTCCCACTTTTCTCATTACCATCATCATACTCACTCTCCAGGGCAAGGAATAATTTTCAAAACTAGAGAGCCTTGAAGTTCAAAGTCATGAAGTTATTCTGTATTTGGGCCTCAGTCTCCTTCCTTATCCGACTCTACTCTGAGCAGACTCTTGGCTTCTTTCCATGCCACTCCCACCCGGCCCCACACCCTCCGAGGCCCCTGGTGCCTGGTCCCCACTGTGGCAGCAGGTTTCCAGCAACTCTTCTCCACTTTCCCTAGTCCATCCTACCCACAGCAGAGAGAATAACTCCAGGATTTCTGCTTTGCTACACTGTTCTACCTCTACACCCACAAAATGTTTTATGTCACTGTGTTCACAAGAAGGGCAGATAAGAAGAAGAGATAAAGAGGAAGTGGTGAAGGAACTAATGAGTCTGGTGTCTGTGATCTGTGTCAAAGAAAGCCCTTTGAAGGCTTATACACGTTGGCAGGTATGTTTCCTAGGGCTGCCATAACGAAGTACAACAAACTGGGTGACTTGAAACATCAGAACTTTATCGTGACAGTTCCGGAGGCCAGTAGTCTGAAATTAAGGTGTCGGCAGGGCTGTGCTCTCGCTGAAGGCTCTAGGGGAGAACAGTTCCTTGCCTCTTCTAGCTTCTGGTGTTTGCCAGCGATCCTTAGGGTTGCTTGGCTTATAGATGTATCACTCTTAGCCACATGGCCATCTTCTCCCTGTGTCTTAGTCTATTCAAGCTGCTATAAAAATATTCCACCAACTGGGTAGCTTGTAAACAATAAATTTATTTCTCACAGTTCTGGAGGCTGGGAAGTCCAAGACCAAGGCACCAGCATGGTCACATTCTGGTAGGAGCCCCCCTTCCTGGTTCATAGCCAGTCCCTTCGTCCCTTCTCACTGTGTCCTCACGTGGTGGAAGGAATTAGGGACTCTCTGAAGCCTCTTTTATATGGGCACTAATCCTGTTCATGAAGGCTCCACCCTCTTGACCTACACACCTCCCAAAGGCCCCACCTTCTAATACCATCACACTGGGCAAGAGAATTTCAATATATGAATTTGGGGGAGGGGTCACATTCAGACTATAGCACCCTGTATGCCTTCAGCTGGTCTTCCCTCTGTGAATGTCTGTGTCCAAATTTCCCCTTTTTATAAAGATACCAGTCATTATGGATTGGGGCCCAACCTAATGACCTCATTTTAACTTGATTACCTCTGTAAAAAACCTTATTTCCAAATAAGATCATGTTCGAAGGATTAGGACTTCAACTTATCTTTTTGGGAGGACACAATACAACCCTGACAGCACTGGGGAAGGCAACTTACTCTCCAGCGTGGGAGTGGACCAGCCCTTGATGTAACTCCTCCGCCCACATACCCTATGAGCCACACACGATCTACCTACATAGGCCCAGGGACAGTCCTGGGTGAGCTTGGCTTGACCTTCCTTCCCTCAGTATGACACTAGGGAGACAGAGCTGGAGTCCCGGAAGTTGTGGGGTACTATTCTGTGATTCTTGGCTCCAAGAAAGAATACAGCAGGAAGAGAAGTCAGTTTTCCCAGGAGAACAGGCATTCCTGCCCATGAAAGGTACAGGCTTGGTACAATGGATACAAAGAGATGTGCTGTAGGAGCAAGAAGACCCCAGATGCTTTTTCATATGGCCTTGTCTTTGGTCTGGTAGAAGCGTTTGCTGGTGCCTTCTTACTAAAGCAGCCCCTTCTGGACTATACCAGCTCCGATTCAGTAGGCATCGTGGTGATCTGTACGGCTTCTTCCCTTTCACAGGCATTCTGTCGTGAGTGGGAATGTTTAAAACACCCTCCACCCACACGCTGCCTGACGGGTGGGGAACCATCAAAATGGCATTTCATTCTTTTATCTTTTACTGAGAGACAGAGAGAAAAAAAGAGGCAAGATGAAAGCCCCAAGCTTGTTTTGTCTTCTCAAAGTGCAGCCTTTACGGGCATAAGAATATTACAGATGTTAAATAGTAAGAATGTTAGTTACTTTATTTGCTGAGTTCATGCAAGTTTGCTGAATAATGCTAATAAGTGCAATTTGTCCTTAAAGCAAATCTCATATTAAGACAGTAAACATTTATTGCACGCTCAAATAAAAATGAAGCCACGTAAACACTGGTGGGTTCATTACAGAACGTTTATAACAATAATGCAAACTTAGAGCTCACTCTGAGAAAAACATTTTTAAAAGGTCTCTGATCCCTCCTTATAAAAAAAAAAAACAGTGGAAAGAAACATAAGCTTATACTTGTCTCAGGACTTTGTCCAGAGTTCCACACACAGCAGCGATACACAAAATGTTGACTTGCTGAAAGCGTGTCTATAAAAATGACTATAGAACTTGAGCATTTTAAATTTAATTCAAAATGTATTTTGAGATTTAGAATGAGAAAATGTTAAAGTCTAGCTCATCGTCATTAGATACATTTTTGAATACATGGTTCATAATGAAGAGCAAGGATTCAGGCTTCTCTTTTGTCAGTGTTTTATGTTGAAATCTCCTTTTTTTTTTTTTCCTAGTGAACACACTGCTTTAAAATTTTAGAATACTGTTTTTCAGAAAAGCTTGTCTAGTCTAGCAATCCGTAAGCCCATCCACCACCTAACACACTACAGACTGCTTATCTACCGGGCCTCGAAGTTCACGTGCTGAAATGCAACCCCCAGTGTGATGGTATTTGGAGGCAGTTCCTTTGGGAGGTGTTTAGGTCATGGGGGTGGAGCCCTCATGAATGGGGTTAGTGCCCTTCGAACAGAGACCCCAGACAGCTCTCATCTCTTTAGCCGTGTGAGGACAGAGCAAAAAGAACCAGAAAGTGGATGCTGACCACACCAAATCTTCTGTAGCCTTGATCTTGTGCTTCCTAGCCTCCAGAACTGGGAGAAACATATTTCTCGTTTGTAAGCCCGCATTCTGTGGTATTTTTGTTATAGCAGCCTGAACAGACTAAGACACAACTTAAGGAGGACGATGCTAGAAGACAGCACCCTGGGATGCGCTCCCCGTCCAGCCCGGGCTCCCAGAGCCTCCAGGCTGCCTGCACCCCCCACCATTGATATGCCACGCCTTGAATCAGAGGAGAGCCTGAAGCAACACCGTGAGCTGAGTGCCCACGTGGGCAAGCGTGGAAGCAGAGGCCAGCAGCCCAAAGGCAGTGCAGAGGTGGTCCCTGTCCTAGAAGGCCCACGGGTTAGTGAACACACGGCTGCTGTCTACAGCCTTGGGTCTGCGTGCTCGACCAGGCCTGCGCCCTGCAGTGACCCCACGTTGCCTCCTCAACCCCTCGGAGTCTTGCAGCTCCCCATCCTGTCCCGTGCTCTCCTTGTCCACATTTCCCCTCTGTTATCTCATCTCTTCTCAACCACACTCCTGGTTACCTAACCTCAGCAGCCCCTTATAGCTGGTTCAGCTGAGTCCCACAGACCCCTCTTCCTCTCCCTTGGGGCTGGTCCCAGCGGCAGAAAACCCATGGCCCAGGTGAGGTTAGGGCTTCAGAACCAAATCTCTCTCACTGATGTTGATTGTTATTCCCCTATTATTTCAAACCCTCCAACTGCTCCCCGCTGCCAGGTAAGGCACAGACTCCTTGGCTTTCCTTACACACCAACCTGCTTTCCAGTATTACCCCAGTTAACAACAGTTATTAATCCAGACTTCTCAACACTTCCCCCAAATGCTGGCACTGTCCTCCCTCTATACTTTTATTAATGTCATTCTTTTCTGCTTCCTCCTCTTGATAAAATCCTGTGTCGCTCCAGAGGGCATCTCCACTATGCCTCCTTCTCTGAACACTTCAGGGCTCATTCAGCAGAAATATTTGTTAAACAAATGAAACAGGAGAAATTTTCTATTCCAATTTTAGGCTGCTTTAAAAAAAAAATCTCATAGTTACCTATGACAACAAAATCAGAGCTTATTTAAATACTTCAAAATATATAGGTTTGCACTTTGGTGCTCGGCAAGAAATCTACAAGTGGAAGCTTTGGACAGGGTGGCGGGATGTTTGTGAAAACTCCCCATCTCTTGGGGTATACTTTTCTCAAATCCATTTTAAAAGGAAAGAAAAACAAACCCAAAGAGGCACTCTAGGAGGCCCTAACCCCATTTAATAGTGTAACACAGCTATAGAGAAAAGCTGAGATACCAATTCTACGTTATGTTATTTCTAGGGAAACATGAAATAGGAAAATACAGTCTTTTTGTGGCCAGGAAGACGAGGAGAAACTTTCAGGTTGTCAATGAGCATATTATCACTTGTCGATTGGTTTGGCTGTTCCTGGTATTATTTAAATGCAGGATATGTATTCAGGATATAAAATGCATTTGAAATTACGCACTTAGGAAATGAAACAGATTTGAGATCTTACTGCTTACAAAATGCAATTTAACATTTTCCCTCTTCAAATTTATTGGATTTTTTTTTTTTTTTTTTTTTTTTTTTTGCGGTACGTGGGCCTCTCACCGCTGTGGCCTCTCCCGTTGCGGAGCACAGGCTCCGGACGCACAGGCTCAGCGGCCATGGCTCATGGGCCCAGCCGCTCCGCGGCATGTGGGATCCTCCCAGACCGGGGCACGAACCCGTGTGCCCTGCATCGGCAGGCGGACTCTCAACCACTGCGCCACCAGGGAAGCCCAATTTATTGGATTTTTTAAAAAGTTATTTCCTTTTGAACTTCCTGAATGAAACAAAACAAACTGCTTTGCCACAAATGACTTGATGGGAGTGAGTGTTCTCAAAAGGGCCCCAATCCGTAAGGAAAATGTTACGTTCCTCTTTATAAAAATCTGCCTACAGTTTTGGGCCTCTTGCGTGGATTTGCAAAGAACTTCAGGAGCCCGGGATTCCAGTCCACGTGTTGCTTCCTGGCTGCCCTCTCTAATCCTCAGATCATCATCTTTCAAATGAAAGAATAACAAACTCCTGGCCTGCCCCTCCAGACTGAAAGATTCAGAGAGGACAGACCCACATTATCGTTGTCACAGCCATTGGATGGCTACACAGAGGCCTGCAGAGCCTCCAAGGAGGGTGGGGGCAGAGGGCCCAGGAGAGGCCAAAGAAGGGACAGGCATCCGGGGACCCTGTGTCTCTTCTGTGGACCAGCTGGAGGACAGGGCCCGGCGCTTCACAAAGACCATGAGGGTGACCTCCCACGGACCCTGGCCTTTTAAAAATTTAAGGACTTTAAGGTACCTTAGAAATGATTGGGTCCAACCCACTTGTTTTAGAGCTGAAGCAACTGAGGAAATGTCCACAGCCGCCGGAGAGTCAGCGCCCTGCCAGGATCCTGCGGGGAGCACACATCTTTACAAAGGTCCACAGAACCATGTGAAAACCCACTGCCTGATTCTGCTCTTTTCAGGCATTAAAGCTTTGATACCTAAGTATGCTGCTGCCGTGGTTTGACGATTAGAACCGCGCTCGGACAAGAGGAGCCGCTGTAGTCACCCGCGGACAAGACAACTTCCCAAGGCTTGCCAGCTCGAGGACGGGGCATCTCCCTGTGTGGCAGACTACCGCCCACACCCGACGGCCAGGCCTGGAGCTGCAGACACCGTGGGGCCGCCTCCCAGGAGAGGCTCCTGCATCCCAAATGCCCAGGACTCCCAGGATGGCATCCCTGAACTGGGAGGGAAGCCACCTGGCAGAACTCCACGAATTTCCGGAGCCGCAGACTCGGAACTCCTCCCGGCGGTGGCCCCGGCCCCAGGGTCACATCCACAGCTCAAGCTTTTCTGTCGTCTCTCACAGCAGCGGGTCCACCAGGGGGAGGGCTTTTATTTGGGTGGCTGTTCTCCCTAGAAAATATGTTTGATCAGCACGCTCTGGGGAGTTTTGAATCCCCCAGCTGCGGGAGAGGATGGTATCGCTAAGGCACCCGGAACAAAGCTCCCTCCTGATGGCCTGACGGCCACTGCAGAGCGTGTCCTGATGGCCACTGCAGAGCCCCAGCCGGGGTCACGGGCCTGGCTTCCATTCTCTCTTGACCTGAGCAGGGCCCTGTGGGGTAGAGCGCCAGCCCCACCCTGCCCTCTGGTCCACGGGGGATGCGGTTCCTCTGCCGCAGGGCCTGGCACCCGCCTCTTGTGGGGTGACCTACACTGTGGGACTGTAACCCCCGCCCTGACCCTGAGCTTCCTGCCGGCCTGCCACCTTCTGTGGGACCCTCGATGGACAGCGGGGTCCATTTCCCCCCAGCTGGGGTGCGGTTGGGCCTGCCCCGGAGGAGGAGAAAGAAGAGAGGCCTCAGGAAGGCTGCCCTCTGTCCTCTACCTACATGGCGGCTGCTCGGAGAGAGGCAAGCAAAGGGAATGGAAGTTTCCATGCGTATGTCCGAAACCCAAACACAGCTGGAAGGTCTAATTTAAGCTACAACCCTGATGGGGCACAGAACGCATTTGGCAGATTTCCTAAAAGAAGGGAGCAATCACACGTCACGGGGTGACATAGGAAAACAAACACTTCATCAGGAGGTTTTTCCTGTGTTCCAGAAAGTAACGTGGTGGACGGGGGGGAGATGGAAAGGGAGGGAGGGACAGCGGGAGAGAAGAGGGGAAAAGGTAGGGGAGACAGAGAGCGAGCACGCACATTTGTGAGAGGACTGGAAGTGACGGGCAAAGACAAACTCGCACCTGCACTTGGAAATCCCACTGCTCGTGCTGCCCCGAAGCCATCCTGGGTGGGTATGTGGGGAGAGCTCCTGGGGTGAAGAGCGCTGTCCAAAGACACTCACCACCCACGAGATGTGGGCACGTTTCTTAACCTCTCATTCTTAAGTCTCATTCATCTATTCATTCATTCGTTTGTTGCAAACCTGCTATGTGCCAAACACTGTGCCAGGCTGTGCAGGTATAAAGGCCGACACTGAAGGAGGAGGGGGATGGAGAAGGGGAGGCAGCAGCTTAGCTCTGACGCAGCTCAGTTCGATGAGAGAGACTTAGCCGAGCAGTCACCCTAATTAACATAAGCAAATACTGACTTTAAGTGCCCTGAAGAAAGGGATGTTTCTTTCAGTGTGAAACCAAGAGAGTGACCCAGACTGGAGGCACAGGGCACTGGGGGCCGAGCATGTTCCCTAAGGAGGCACGCTTCAGGGGTGAAAGATCACAGGGAAAGGCACAGAGTAAAATACCCCTTGGATCACCAGCGATCTGCAGCTCCTCTCATCCTTGACTCCACTCCCACACCCAAATCCAATCCCTCGGCAAAGCCTGCGGCTCCACCTCAAATCGCACCTTGTGCGGGAAGGCCTGCCCAGACTCGGCCAGGCCCGAGCTCCGTCACCTTTGCCTGGACTGTTGCAACAGCACCTCAATAGACTCCTTGCTTCTGCCCTTTCAAGGGCCCAGGAAAACTTTAAAATCCTCCAATGGCTTCCCATCCCGCTTGGAATAAAACCCCAAACTCTTAACTCTGACCCACAGGACTCTATCCTGCCATAATGTCCTTAGGTCCTTTCACTGGCCCCCTCCCACCATCTTGCTGCTCTGAGAATATGCCAGGCCTTTGCCTTTTTTTTTTTTTTTTTTTGCCTTTTGTGCATTCTTTTATTTAAATATCAGAAAATGCAGTGGTTCTTCTTCCATTTGCTTAAGTCAAATACGTAATTAAGGCATTCGTTTTTTTTTAATTCAGATATAATCGACATACGACATTGTGTAAGTTTAAGGGGTACAATGTATTGATTTGATACATTTATATGTTGCAATATGATTCCCACTGTAGGGTTAGCTAACGCCTCTATCACCTCACATAATTATCATTTCTTTTTTGTGGTGAGAATATTTCAGATCCAGTCTCTTAGCACCTTTGAAGTTTATAATACAGTATTGTCTGTAATCACCAAGCTGTGCTTTAGATCCTCAGAACTTACTTATCTGCTAGTTGTAAGTCTGTACCCTTAAATAACATTCCCCCATGTCCTCACTGCCAGACCCCTGGTAACCACCATTCTATTCTCTGTTTCTCTGAGTTTGGCTTTTTAAGGTTCCACATATAAATGATCTCATACAATATTTGCCTTTCTCTGTCTGGCTTATCCCAGCACAATGTCCTCAAGATCCAACCATGTTGTCACAATGGCAGGATTTCCTTCTTTCTCACGGCTGAATAATATTCCATTATATATATATATATTTATATCATTATATATGATAAATATATATCACATCTTCTTTATCCATTCATCCATTGATGAACACTCAGCTTGTACTGCAATAAATATTGGGGTACAGATAGCTCTTTGATATTTTCATTTCTTTTGGATATATACCCAGAAGTGGGATTGATGGATTATATGGTAGTTCTCTTTTTAATTTTTAAAAGACCCTCCATACTGTTTTCCACAGTGGCAGAACCAACTTACATTCCCATTAACAGTGCATAAAGGTTCCCTTTTTTCCAAAGCCTCTCCAACATTTGTTATTTCTTGTCTTTTTTTTTTAAACATCTTTATTGGAGTATAATTGCTTTACAATGGTGTGTTAGTTTCTGCTTTATAACAAAGTGAATCAGTTATACATATACGTATGTTCCCATATCCAGGCCTTTGCTTTTAACCACGGGCCCCACCCAGAGCATTCCCTCATTCCACATAGGTCCCTACGTAAGGCCTCCTCCATGCCTTTTCATGGCCACCCTGGCTGAAATGCCCCTCTCCTGACCCCCTACTCGAAAGCACCCCACCGGCTTTAATTCCTTTCACTCAGCTCCTGCCTGTCCTGTCCTGAATTTCTCTGTTGTCCTAGATTGTAAGGTGCACAAGATTGGGGTCTTTGTTGGGTTCACTGTAGTATTCCCAGCAGCTACAGCAGTGTGTCACATCACAGACACTCAGCACATGAATTAAATGGGTGAAGAATGGTGCTTCCTTTTATGTATCAGCTGACCAATCCACACAAGAGCAGACTCTGCCCCCAAGGCTCACTCCCCCACTTCTAGAACTGGCTGCGCCTCACCCCCACCCCCCCACATCCCCCCGGGAAGGGAGAGCTCCTGGCAGGGAACAGGCATACAGGCAGTCAAAGCCCCAAGGCGAGAAGCAGCAGCAAGGCTTCTAGAATAAGAGAAGGGCAGGAACTCAGAGTGAGGGCAGGGGAGGCAGGCCAAGGCAGAGGAGATGGCCCAGACGGGACCCAGCACCTCTCATGAAGGAGCCACTGCAGGTTCTGAGCAGGGCGGTAACACATGGGGCTTGACTATGGAAAGGACCCACCCTGGCTCA
Source organism: Delphinapterus leucas (assembly GCF_059928025.1). Taxonomy (NCBI): domain Eukaryota; kingdom Metazoa; phylum Chordata; class Mammalia; order Artiodactyla; family Monodontidae; genus Delphinapterus; species Delphinapterus leucas. The sequence goes on along the minus strand of NC_143140.1, from coordinate 86,835,285 downwards.
AGAGTGGAGGTGGGCGGACCTGTGCTTAGGAGGGAGGTGCTGGTGGTTTTAAACGAAGGTGCTGGGAGAGGAGATACATGAGGGGCTGTTTTTCTTCCCCTGTGAGGAAGGGCCTGCCTGGAGGGCTGCTGCCTGGAATAAACGAGGTGACACTTAGCCCAGTGGCTCAGTCACGGCCAGTGGTTGATATTAGAGTTAAGGGGAAGGTGGTACCAGCAGGGAGGTGTGCCCTGGCTTCTGCGAGCTCGCCCCCACGCCATGGTAGAAACTGAGGAGCCCCTGCAGTTGCAAAGTGGGTGAGCTGTGAGCGCTTCTGAAAGTGGCAAATCAGCACGAGAGATAATTCGATAATCAAAATAATGAATCCTCAGGATTACAACTGAGATGCTTGCCACTCACAGACGCTGTCATTACAATCACTCCCCGCCTAGCCCACGTCCATTCCAATTCCCTTTCATTTGCCCATTTATAGAGGCAGCGCTGTTAGTGGGGTGACAGCCAAGGGTACTTGACAATAAAGCGCCCGCCTGTTTCTAGACTTGAGCCAGATGGAGGGGGCCCAAGGCCTGGGGACTCCCCAACAAAACGGCTGATTTGTGCCTTTGATTTCTGAGTTGAGAAAATTACATTTTAATATAGAAATTCACATTCAGCTCAGTCACAGAAGTTGATTTAAAAAAGTAAAAGAGGAAACCTATATGATTTCATTATAAATGTATTCATCAAGTCCCACGGTTTTTCCATTTACGAAGCCTTACCATCCTCTCCTTTCTTTCCGTTTTCAGGGACACTGACCTAGTCCAATCAATCACCCCATAAATATTTATTGAGTACCCACTGCATGCAAACCAGTGCACCAGGTGCTGGGGCCAGGGGCGGGAGAGAATGAATGTGGTTCCTGCCCTCGACTCTGAGAAGAATACAGAAAGAGCTCCAAATGTGGGCCCTATCTTCACCAAAAGATAAAATCTCACCAGAAGAGAACGTGATGGGACCTTCTGCGCGCCTGGCCTTGCTTAGCACAAGCCTCCTCTCATGTGCACGTCCCCCCTGCAGGTGGGCACACACCCCTGAGTGCGGCGGTGTAGCACAAGGTGACAACTCATCGGGACCACAACTGTGGCCACTGCACCTCAGACCCTCAGGGGAGGCCCTGCCCCCTCTCTGGTCCTCCTCCCTTACCCACTTCCCCCAGCTCTAACCGCTCACAGACCTATTGACCCCACGCATCCCTGATTTCTGCCACCCCATCCATCTTTTCACACGGAGCAAGGCAGTTCAGGGAGAAAGTGGTAAAAGACTTTCTGGGAGCGGGCCGTCACTGTAGGGTGATAAAATAGGGCAGGTTCTAGGGAGGTGGATGTGGGGAAATCGAGGTGGGAGCGGGGAGGGTGGGCGCTGCAGACAGGCCAGTAGCATGAACACAGTTTCAGGGCAGCAGGCTACACTCTGACTGGCACTGAAGGGCCCGGCCAAAGCAGGGTTTGCTCAAGTGACATCACAGAGCACTACCGCGTGCAGGCTCCCTACTGGGGGCTGAGTAGCGGAGGGCGGACACAACTGTGCAGGCACCAGGCAGACCCGGTGAGAAACGCTGGATGAAACCAAGAAGAGGGCCACACTGTCAGTACTGCATTGGAACTTGCAATTTAAACGCTGGACAGGCATTTGGAAGGCTTGGGCATTTCTTTTTTTTTTAAAAAAAAAAATTATTTATTTTTGGCTGCGTTGGGTCTTCGTTGCTGCGCGCAGGCTTTCTCTAGTTGCAGCGAGCGGGGGCTACTCTTCTTTGCGGTGCACAGGCTTCTCATTGCCAGGGCTTCTCTTGCTGTGAAGCACGGGCTCTAGGTGCCCGGGCTTCAGTAGGTGTGGCACACGGGCTTAGTTGCTCTGTGGCATTTGGGATCTTCGCGGACCAGGGATCAAACCCGTGTCCTCTGCATTGGCAGACGGATTCTTAACCACTGCACCACCAGGGAAGTCCCTGGGCATTTCTATTATAAACAATACTTCAGCGAAACGCCTCGTCCATATCTCATTGCTCACTTGAATTACAGTATTTTCTTAGGATAAATTTCTAGAATGGGACGTTTGGGTCAAGGATATGCTTTTTTGTCTTTTTACTTTTGATGGACATTGTTGAATGCTCACCAAAACAGCTGCACCAATGAATCTACCCAGGAGCAGTGCACATTCCCCCACACTCTCAACACTGGTTGCGATTATATGGTCACCTGTTAACCTTTATTTGATTATTAATAAGGTTAAACAGTTTCTCTCACGTTTAGTAGTCATTTGTATTTCTTTTTTGTGTGTGTGAACTGGCCCATACATATTCATACATACCTGTTTTTCTACTAAGTGAATGTTTTTGTCTTATTGGTCTCAGGATATTAATCTTTTGTGTAACAAGTATCTTGCAAATACTTTTCCATCTTTGTTGTCCTTAAACTTAACAAGGTCAGTTTTTACACAAATTTTAAACTTCCTGTAGTAAAATTTACCAAACTTTTTTGGCTTTCACGTAATACTTGCCTTTTTCACACCCAATATTATACAGTCGCTGCTGTTTTTCTACTGTTTTTATATATGTTCTCACTTATTTAAATTAAAATTTATCTATCTAGATTTGATGTAAAGTTTATCATCAACCTATGTGAGGTTATAACAAACTAAATTCTTACATATTCTGTCAATAACTTTTCTGTCTCTCCTGGAAACAGAACCACACAGCTTTAATCACTATTAAACTAATAACCTAATCATTTTTAAACAAAAATGCCCCCATCCTCCCATTCCTCATTACTTACCTTTCAGAGTTATTCCAAATATGCTCATAGTTTTTTTTCTTTCAGATGAACCCAAGAATTCTTTTAAAAACCTGCCCTGCCCCACCGCAAAATATCATGCTGTAATTCAACTGGAATTCTGTTAAATGTATAGATTAATTTTGGGGAGAATTGACATCTTTGCTATATTTAATATTCTATCTAAATACCTAATATAATTCTCCACTTATTCAAATCTGCATTTATATCCCTCATTAGGTTTTATACTTTTTTTTTCCCTAGGAGTACTGAACATTTCTTTAAAGATTTTCCTAGGTTTAAATTACTTAGGTATTGGGTTAAATTTTCAAATGATTTTTATTATATTTTTCATTAGTCATATATTAAGGAAGCAGTTTTTAAACGTCTATATAGGGCTTCCCTGGTGGCGCAGCGGTTGAGAGTCCGCCTGCTGATGCAGGGGACACGGGTTCGTGCCCTGGTCCGGGAAGATCCCACATGCCGCAGAGCGGCTGGGCCCGTGAGCCACGGCCGCTGAGCCTGCGCGTCCGGAGCCTGTGCTCCGCAACGTGAGAGGCCACAACAGTGAGAGGCCCGCGTACCGCAAAAAAAAAAAAAAAAAAAAAAAAAGTCTATATAACTAGCCATCGAGGTATCTCTTATATCATCTCTAACAGTTTTGGTTCTCTTGAGTTTTCATTCTCTTCCTGGAAAAAAGACAATCACATCTTTGGCAAATAATGATAATTTTGCCCCTTTCTTTCCACCACATTATATCTTTTATTTCCTTTTCTAATTGAATTGGCAATCTCTTCCACAACAACTTTAAGTGACAGCACTCAAGGGAACATCCTTGTCTTGCCCTTAACTTTATTGAGAATGTTTCGACATTCTATGATCACCTGTGTGATCATCCAGCCTGTATTTTCACCACTTTATCTATATGAATGTTATTGGCCACAGGATTATTGTTTTATTGTGCTGCTTTAGAAACTGGAAGTTTTTGAATTACTCACTGAATTAACTCCAAACTCAAATCTCCTCAAACTAGCCCTTAGGGAGCTCCAGCGATGGAGCTGCTGCCCCTTCCTTGTGCAAGGGTACCATCTTCATCTCTTCCTGCAGTTTCCACCACAGCCCCTCTTCTCATCAGCAAGAAGTGAAATCACAAAGGAGTAAGGCTAGAGCCCTTGCTGTACAAATCATCAGTTACCTGACGCTGGGTGACTTATTTCTCCTTGTTTTTCTTAGGTGTGAAAGACAGACACATCTTGCAGTCGTACTTTAAGATTTAAATGAGATAATGGTTGCACTGCTCCCACCAAAGTGGTTGGTGTTCATGGGCATTCACTAACTGGCAGTTATTCCTATCATTCTCATCACAGCTTCTCTCAAATCTGCTTGTCTCCCTCTCTAAGGCTTTTTTTTTTTTTTTGGCTGCGCAGCATGGCTTGCAGGATCTCAGTTTCCCAGCCAGGGATTGAAGCCAGGCCACGGCAGTGAAAGCCCGGAATCCTAACCACTAGGCCACCAGGGAACTCCCTCTGTGGCTTCATTCATGCACTTTCTCTCCCCTCCACACCCCTCACCCAAGTATCTTAACTTTCTTGTCCTCCACATGAGGCAATAGCCAACGCTTCCTTCAAAGTACAACTCATGACCCAACTGCCCCAGAGCCCCTTCTTGACTTAATGAATGTGCCCAAAACTCTTGTGTGTGTGTGTGTTCTCTCAACATTTTATATACAATCCATCCTACATTATGTACTTGATTATCTGTTGCCTTTAGAATTTTCTAGATAATTATAAGTGGTTATTACTTGTTGGTTTCATGTAGCTACACCTTGTCTTTCTAATTAGATTAAAAGTTTTTTAAGGCCAGGATCACATCTGTTGCTTCTTGATTGCCCACAGACCCTGGTGCCTTGAATGGTGCCGTAGAATACATGCTTGCTTAATTACTTTTTACATTTATTAAGTGGGTAAAAGGACCCAAGAGATTTTCCTAATTCAAATGTAAGCATGTATAACAGAATTGGAGAACTGTGAATACACAATGACTCTATCTGTAGAGAGACACAGAATGTAATTTTTGAGACCCCATAAATCTTCATCTCCCCCCAGTGCCACCCATCAAAGATCTGTTTCTGCTCCTCCAACTTCCCCATTTCAGTAAATGGCATAACCATCCACTGTGTTTCTCTGTCTAGAAACCTACGGGTCACCACTGATCCCTGCCTTTCTTTCACTTCCCCATCCATCCCACTGACATCAGTAGACAGATTCTACCTCCTGGGTCCGTCCACTCCTATTCATTCACCTCCCCCGCCAGCATCCCGTTAGGTCAACGTCACCTCTCCCGTGACGGCTGCAGCAGCCTTGCAACGTCCCCTGCAGCCCCTCTTCCCATCCAACCCACTCCTCACTCAACAACCAGAGTGAGCTTTCGAAACCACACGTCTGACCCTACCACTTCCCCACAGAAATCCTTCAGTGGCTTGCCATCCTCCTGGGAGGAAAACCCACATTCCCGAGTTCTGTGCTCTGGCTCCAGCCCCGTCTCCTGTGCTCTCTCAGCTGCCACCACACTGCCACCTACCAGCCATCACCTTGCAGCTGCTCCTCCTTCAGGCCTTTCCTGTTGATTATCTGAGGTCGTTCCCTACTCCCCCCACCCCCACCCCCCACCCCCGCGCCCAATATCTGTCTCTATGTCAACGCCATGTGAAGGTTCCTTCTCTCATCGTGTTGTCTTCCTCACCCTCACTCTGTTTCTCACTGGACTGTAAGCTCCATGAGGGAGTGGATCACGGGGGTCTTGCTCCTACTACCCCCCCAGGAGGCAGTCAGTAAATCTCTGGTGAGTGTACGAAGATGCTCAAGCTGTGAAAGCTTGTTCTCATGGAGCGGGGAGCCTTGCAGGGCGTTTAGACAGCGGGCTCCTCAGGCTGGGACAGGCCCACTTTCTTTACAGGCGTAGTTCCTGGCACATAAAATGCTCAGAGAACGTTTGTGGAATGCATGTAAGAGCACCAGTGCATCCAAGCCTTGTAACGGACCAGTCTTGGAGGTTTGAGAAAGCCAGTTGGCCTCTTTGAGCCGGAGATTCAGCGCATACAAACAGAGAATACCTGCTCTGACCACCTCGCCAAGGATGTCGTAAGGGCTGAGCAATAACTGTTCATGACAATGTTTTGAAATACACGTGGCTTTAAACGAGGCAAGGTGTTCTGTCCTGATCCTGAGCATTTTCAGACTTGCCCCCATGTGCCTGGCTGGGCCTGCTGTAGTCAGGCAGTGCTTTGGGTTCTAGATTTACCAAATCCAGCCCCTTTCCCAAGAATAACCACCACCCCCATTTCAAAAGCCAGATGCCACCAACACCGGAATGCCTGAGCAAGATTTACATTCTACCCTGAACACGCTTTTAAAATTTAAAAGTTTAAGAAATGAGAACAATATTACAACGTTTTTAAGCCATTCAATGAAAACAGTTAAAAAAAAAAAAGGTGTTTAAAAACACTTGTCCATTTTTGTCTTGCAAATTTCAAAAACTAACACTTCTTGTCAGGGGATTTTCTTTGGTGCTACTTTAGGCTATTACAACTTTTACAAAGGAAGCAGTACAACATGAGTTTGTTTTGTATATCAGGTTAACATTACAACTTAAGTCTCCAGCAACGTTTTCATTTTCTAAAAATTTCAACTCTAAATAGTCTTTCTTGAGAAAAGCAAGAATAAAAGTAAAATGAGCAATCTGAGATTCCCTCTAAGTTTTCAGAATTAGTTGTGAACCGGATGACGAGGGCTGCTTACAGCCTCAATCTGTAAACGTCTTTACTCTTCTGGGCAGAGTTCTGCTGAGAGCTCTCCCACCCCATGGGCGTGTACCAAACACCAGCAAGCGATGATGGCAAACAAACACAGCATAGTGTCAGGTTAGCCTGTAAATCCATGAAAACGAGTAACAATTCTTCCTCATGCTCACAAGACACACATACTCAATTAATTTATGGAAATTAAATAGGTGGCATGACCGCTGCTCAGAATGCAAACTCCTGGGAGGGGAGAGGCTGCTCTGGGCTTAGCAGATACGACCATCCAGGCAAATGTATGTGCTATTTTTAAAGCACAACCTACATAATGAAAGAAACTCCAAGATGTTTCACCAGGTCCAATCAGCCTTGTGGACAGCCATGCTCTACCCACCTGAAGACAGATAACTACTACATGGTAGTGAATACTGAAATGACACGGTGTGACCCAGGGACCCTTCACAGAAGGAGGGCCAAGGAGGATGGGGTTCTCCCCCTGCAAAGCCAGGCTACACACTGCAACGAAAGAAGTGACTACTTGGGATATGACAAGTAAGCTCTTAAATGCCCCTAAGAGGGTATGCTATTCAGACATCTTGAGTTAAACTTTCTGGCTTTCTCTACACGATGATAGCGCCTATTAAATAAACATGAGTTCTACACCCTCTCCTAGAACCTACCCCAATTCAGGGTTTTGGGGGCCACAGGGGAAGTGGATTTCAGATGCAAAGACCCCCCAGAGAGTGTGCCCTGAAACCTCTGAGCTCAAGTCAAGGAGCAGCCTGGCTCCATGGGCTCCAAGGTGGGAGGCTCCTGGGTCTGAAACCCAATCACAGAGTGGAGGAAAGAAGAGCAGCAAACACTTCCTCCAAACCAAACCCTCTTTCACACTCCTGCCCCTAGAGATGAAGTAGCAAGTCAGGTGCCAAAGGCCCGGTGAGGACTGACTGGAAAGAGGGAACTGGGTGCTGAGGACGCCCAGGAGGTGGCGGGGGGTGTGTGGCAGGGACTGACGGCCGTCCCCCTGAGAAGGGGCCGTGTGGATCTCAGATCCCACGAGGACTGCAAGTGGGGATGGTCCTCTGGCTCATGGCCCCCAGCCCAAGGCATCTTGTAGCTGGATGGGCAGAGGAAATGCCTGAGGGAACCTCTGAGGCCCGGAGGGAGGGGGAGAAAGCAGCCCTGGTGCACCTGCCTGGGGTGGGCGATGCTCCAGGGGAAGAGAAAATCCTTGGCTGGCCGTCCCGAGGCTGCTAGCCTGGGTTCTGCCATCTTCCTTCAGCTCCTGCCTGGCTCTCAGCCTCTGTCTAATAATACTGAGTAATAATAAACAACTGTAATCATATTGATAGAAGCGCTAACTCCCAACCATGCACCAGGCCCCATGCTTCTAGAAGGCAGTGGGCATAGAGGTTAAAAGCTCTGATCCGGGTTGAGTCCCAGCTCCACCATTCACAAACTGTGTGGTCACAGGCAAGTTAGTGTCTGTACATTGGGGATGTTCACTGTTTCTACCTCACAGAGTTGAGAGGATTAATTGGCATAATACCAGCAAAGGCATGTAGTAAAGGCTCAATAACTACAAGTTGATGTTACTTTTTTCTTTCCTTTGGATTTTCTTTCATCCTCACAGGTCTGCAAAGAAACTGAGGTCTGAGGTCACAAGAAAGGCTAATGCTGACGGGAGACGGAAGACCAGGTCTGTGGGACCCTAAATGCCACTCACGCTCTCTCCAGGGCACTGCTGAAACTGAATCCACCCCAGCAGAGCAGAGCAGCTGACCCAGGCCACTTGCCCTTTTCCCACCAACCGTCCTACCTAATTGTGTCACCGTCCTCCTTCCCGAAGTCCTTCTGAGGTCCACCCCATCACCTCCAGGTGAAACCCACATTCCCAGCAAGGCAGCCAGGGCCAGGGTGCAAAGGGGTGTTTCTTCATCCCACATCAGAGACAGACAGAGACACAGAGACAGATAGAAACAGAGAGAGAGGGAGGGAGGAAGGGACAGAGAGAAGTCTGCATGGAGGAAAGAGCTTGAGGATTGGTCTCACAAGACCCAAGTTCAAATTCTGCTCTTTTAACTACTACTTATGTGTCCTTCTGGAAGTTACTCAACCTTTCTAAGTCTCAACATCTTCACTTGCAAAATGACACTCACCCAGATTATTTAACTCAGCTGAGGCACGCAGTAAACAGCAGCCACTGTAATCCTGATGTCCCAGCCCCACTCCTGCCATTCTCCCACGGTCACCTCATCCTGACGTGGAGGGGCAGCACCCCAGTGCATGTCCTGTCCCCTGAGCCTGACCCGTCCTTTCCACCCCAGCCCTACTTCTCTACCTGATTCAACTGTATTTCTCTTTCAGGATTCCCCTCCAGCATGACCTCCTCTGGGAAGGGTTACCCTCCAGCTCCCTGAGCATCCCAGGGAGTCAGCCTCACGCTGCTCTCTGGACTGACTGCACTCCCCCATTCCAGAGGCTGGTTTTGTTCCTGTCTTCTCCACTGTACGTGTTCCTTGAGACCACAGCTGCCATCTCCTGCTTCTGGACCCCAGTTCCTAGCACTCTCTGCATGCTTGTTGACGTGAGAATGAAAATTTATATAAATGGTTCAAGTGCTTCCCTTGTGGTGCAGTGGTTAAGAATCCGCCTGCCGATGCAGGGGACACGGGTTCGAGCCCTGGTCTGGGAAGATCCCACATGCCGCGGAGCAACTAAGCAGCTGTGCCAGAACGACTGAGCCTGCGCTCTAGAGCCTGCGAGCCACAACTGCTGAAGCCCGCGCGCCTAGAGCCCGCGCTCCGCAACAAGAGAAGCCATCGCAATGAGAAGCCCGCGCACCGCAACGAAGAGTAGCCCCCGCTTGCCGCAACTAGAGAAAGCCTGCGTGCGTCAACAAAGACCCAGCGCAGACAATACAAAAATTAAAAAAAAAAAAAAGGTTCAAGATGTCACCTGGAGAGTTAAAGCACACAAAGAAGAACAAGAATCAGAACTGTAGAATCTCACAGCTGGAGGGGATATGCACACTCATCCTGTCCATCGCCTTCATTTTATGGGAGGATTTGTCAGCTGTGCAACATAATAAAGATAGGAGATGCTCGGCCTGGCAAGTTTAACCAGGACACAGAGCTCTCCAGTAACAGCTGAGTTTCATCGTGTGGCCAGGCTTAGGAGGACACGCTTAGTGACGTCATTGGCTATAATGACTGACGGCTCTTACACAAGAGAGGAGTCACCAAGAACACACTAGGAGTCAGCAATGCAGCGACCCAGGCCACTCATGTAACTGACAGCGTCAAACAATAAATACCACTGGCTGGAAAACAGATACGGTCACCTCATTTCCTAGGTGGCAAAATAGAAAAAGAAATCAAAAATAGGGGAGAGGGTATGGATTTGAAATTATAAGTTTTGAAATGTAATTTTTTTAAGATTTAGTCACTGGAGCTGTGCACATCACAGACAGAGACACAAAATCGGTGTGGGAAAAGCATGTTTTTCAGCCCAGGACAGGCCAGGGAGAGCCAGAAAAGCAGAACAAAAAACAAAAACAAAAACCTAACCACATAAATAAATGAGAATAATCTAAAGAAATAACATTTTGGCTAAGGCTCGGGAAGGAACATTTTAAATACAAGAAAAGATACCAGTAGGACAAGGGAAATTATATTCTAAACTTTCTTTTTTAAAAAATTTATTTATTTTTGGCTGTGCTGGGTCTTCGTTGCTGCACACGGGCTTTCTCTAGCTGCACAGAGTGGGGGCTACTCTTCGTTGCCCCAAAGGAACCAAATCTTCCCACCTCTGTCAGCTTCACTATCCCTGATTATAATGTGGTGAATTTTCAAAGGGAAGGTTCCTGGCCACAGTTTTGTTCCGTTGTGTCTGTGCCCCCCAGATCCTTGGGCGCCTTTGCATTTTTCATTGCACAGAAAGATTTTTTAGCAGATAACAGAAATAAAGAGAACACTAAGACAGCATCTCAAAGGCCTCCAAATAAAGCAGCCTGGGCTCCTCGTGGAGCAAGTGGGTCTACACACACAGCAGGGAAGCGAAGTGGGGTGCACAGCCTCCCTTCCTGACCAGCTCCTCTTAGACGTACTTCCAGCAGGAACAGTAATCCTCGCCCTCCCAGCAGATGGGATTCTAGGACTGGCCGGTAATGAGCATGAAATGGTTAAACGGTGGTACTACATCTCAGTCGAGGACCATCGTTATTATTATTCCTGTGAGCCCACAGTCACTTGGACATCTTCCCACCGCGATTCTGTATAAAAGAAAGCAACTCGCCAGTTCAGAAAAAAAAAAAAAAAAAGTTTGAAGAACACATTTCATCCAATTTTTTAGGGTTGTTCTCTTATGAAGATGAACTTCATGGACAAATAATGCATGGCCCGAGGCTCCCAGTGAGATGCCGTGTATGAGAACTGCTGTTTTGTTAGGCATAACCTCCTGCAAAGAACAAGGCTTGCCCTGAAATGCTTAACAGGACATCAGCAGGTAGGGAGCCAATATTTCTAAAAAGGAGTTGATTAAGGAAGGGCTAGGATGGCGGGATTTGCTTTGCTTCTGTGCAAAAACACACTATTTCCCGACAGTCTGGATGCCCTGCAAGAGGAGCGGGCTGGAAGGGCTGCCAGAGTGAATGAAGAATGTGATTACAAATGCAATCAGCGTGCTTGCGGCAGCCCAGCTACGGGCTTACGCTCACACCCTGCTTCATCCTGCCTGGATGCACTTTGAGATCATTAGATGTCATCAAATCTAGACTTGAGAATGGAGCACACTGTTCACACTGAGAGCAACAATTCAGGCCAATTAAGCCGCGGTGCTGACGGGCTGTGAAGAGAGTGTTGATTAGCTTGAACATAGGTAGATTATTTTAGGGGAGAAACAGCGCATGAAATACAGACGTTAGAATACTCTACACGCTCGTTAGGTGTCCTCACACTGCTTCAGGCATTCGAGCCAAACATTTCCAGTTGGCTACTCTCAGAAGCTAAGTTCGTATTTTGGCATAACTTCCCAGAGAGCCCTAACTCGCAGAATATAAAGATCGTGAGATCACTTTTTTGTGAGTGTTCTCTATGGGAAGTAGTATCCGTGGGAATGTCACGTGCCAAGAACTGAGCAAGGTATGAAAAAAAAAAAGGTTGCCTTGCTTAATCTGTTCGTTGAGGCTCATCCTCTGGACTCCGATCTTCTCTGCCCGCACACATCCTAATACCAGATTCAGGGACATGGGTGATGATGTGGTGAAAAGGGAGTAGTCACTATTAGATGCAGTTTCCATGACACCTCTCTACAATGCCCTCCCTGGCCAGCACCCTCAGTGGGACCAAAACATGAGCATCACAGAAAACAGTCGGGCAACCCCCATTAGGAGGATGCTTCATGGCCAACTCATGTATACGTTCAGTCTATTAGTATTTATTGAGCCCCAGCCATGTCCCAGGCACAGTTCTAAGGGCTGGCATTGAAGCAACGAATAAGACAGATAAGGTCCTTGCTCTCACAGGCTCCAAGAAATAAGCAGTGAACCCAGATTCATTGGACTAGTTCAATTATAATGATGGAGATTATTGGGAATAACCAATGTCTGCAGGGTGAAATTTGAAAGGCAGGAAGAGAACACCATGACATGGCCAGTCTAACCTGTACAAGCTGCACAAACCTTAGGCAGAGCTTATAAACATAATTCTTTTCACCACTCTAATTTCTAAACAATGAGATAAATTAAAAGCAACTTAAATAGCACCATCAAAAGAATACTGTGTTGAAAGACACATCAACATAACAACGAGCTTCAAGGTCATGCAGAGGTGTATGGTACTTTAGGGAACTGTGGCACTGAGCTCAAGGGCGGAGAACTCCCAAAATGGTTCAGCATAAGAGGAGGAGGTGTTTTGCCTGGAATGCAAGGTCAGGAAACTAAAGAAAGTGCCAAAGTCCCACTGCCTGTCCTGGAGAGACAGTCACCTCCGTGCTGGCGGCTACTGTCATTACCCAGCCAGCCACAATCAACCTTCACAATGTACCCTAAACCCAACTTCTCTCCGTGCATCTCCACTGTCCCTACCCCGCCCCAAACTGCCAACATCTCCCACCTGGGATACTGCAGCAGCCTCCTACTTGATTTCCTTTCTGCCACTCCTGTCCCCTCTATGGGTCAGGGACCCAAGGGGAAGCATCTGGCACTCAAAAAGGGGTGCTGGGGACAGTTTAACGAAGGGGCTCTTAATTAATGTGTAGGTAGAATTAAGGGACCAAATAGAGAAGGTGAGGGGCCCAGGGCTGGCAATAACAAGAAGCCATTCTAAGCCCTGGGCCAGAGGGGGAACAGAGGACAGGCACTCAGGGACTCAGGGACTGGAGGCACAGGGGAGGCCACCTGCCCGGCTGTGGCCTGGGGCAGACATTCAACTATCGCCCAGCTGCTGCCCACAGGGAGAGACGAGGAATAACTCCCCCAACTTCTCTTTCTTCCTGCGTCCAGTCTACTAGCGGTGCTTCCCACTGGTCCATCCCATTGAAGAAGCCACAGGACCAGTAGCCCTGGTGACATAGTCACAGAGGCCAGCACAATGGACCGGGTCGGTGTGACTCGGGAGAGGCAGACAGACAACAGCTCGCACACCCACCTATAGATTTGTTCTCCACACAGTAGCCACAATGATCCTTTCAAAACCGTGAGATGGCTTTTCATCCTACTTAAGATAAAATCCAGACTCCCGAGCACAGCCCACAAGGCCTTCCCTGATGGGCATCTTCTCCCACGGCCACCACAGGGCTCCGTGCTCCAGCCATGGTCCTCTCATCCCCGTCTGTCCCGGGGGCATGCAGCCACCCACCCCTACCTGGAACACCCCCAGCTCCACACACAGCCCCTCTCCTCCTTCACACCCACTTTAAATGACATCACCTCTCCAGGAGGACTTCAGGGACTCTGGAGCCCAGCCCCCCCGGATGTTCTCTTTAGCATCTTGTTACACTTCCTAGTGACTCTTCTCACGGGTTTTAATTACAGCCCGGCCTCCTCGGTTGTTCAGTGACTGCCCCTCTGACCGGAGTGTAAGCACCGTGTGGCTGGGACCCCTGGCCCCTCGCACAGTATTTGGCCTCTTGAAGGGCCTCAATCTTTCTGGACCACACCCGTGATCACACCTTTGGTAAAACTGCTCTGCTCTAGGAAGACCCACAGCAGGTGCCAGCAGAAGAGGAAACACTCCAGGCATCCTCCGGTCCAGTTGCTTTGAACCGGCACCCCTGAACACACATGCACAACCTGCCCTGGGGCTTGTAGAGCCTGCCAAGCTCCCCGCCCCCCACCCCGCTCTCAGAGCTCAGGGTCACAGGGGGGGCTCCCGACAGGAGGGAGCCAGAGACTCCACCTGTGGAGGACAGAGTCCCCTGGACTTGCTCAAGGGATGGCTGGGGACCACATCTTACCCAACCTAGGCCATACTGTGGATGAAAATAAATGAATAACCAAGCAAGCAGGAGAGAAGCAAAAGGAATGAAAACTGTTTCCTAACTGATGGGTTCATGGGGACTTATTACACTCCTCCTCCTACTTCTGTGTATGTTTGAAATTTTCCGTAAAAAAAAAAACAAAACTATCTACAAAGATGTTCTTTGCAGTACTATTTATAGTAATAATAAAAAAGGAGATAATAAACTTAAGAATTCCAAATTAATAGAATATTTAACACAATGGAATACCGTGCAGCCAGAAAAAAAAAAGAAAAAAAGAAATGAGACTGATCTTTATGTAATCATGAGGAGAGATTTCCAAACTTACTAAGTAACACAAGGTAGGTGCAGAATAATGTATATAGTATACACACCATATATGTGAGGGAAAATGAGTACACAAAACAACATACATATAAGCTTATCTATATATGTATATATGTGTATGCTGAGATATGCCTGAAATACAGCTGAAAAAATAAAAACCGTAAGAAACTAAAAAAACAAACACTGTTTCTTCCTTGACAAGCTGGCTCAGGGCTGTACCTGCAACCTGAGGACTAGTCAGGTATCATGGTGATGAGCGGGCACGGTCAACGGGGCCTAAGACACATCTCAGAAATGAACGTGCTCATCCAGCTGAACAAACGTAATAATGGAACTGAGACTGGCTGGGTTCCCGCCGGCTACCAGGAACCGTGCTCGGGGCTGTGCAGCCGTGGGCTCTTGAGCTCTTGAAAGCCCAGCTTCCCGGGAGGGCAAACGGCTAGACGCCAAGGCCTCGGCCAGGACCCCAGGCCCTCGCCCAGGGCAGAAGGAGCCCCCCTGGTAGCTGTGGCTGAGAGGCAGGCCCATGGGCGGAGGGGTGCCCTTGCTGGCGTGAAGGGGAGCCCCCAACACCCTGAGCTGCCCCAAGTGAAAAGCCACTGAGGCCGACACTGACTGGGGATGCCCCAGTCACCCTGGCTCCTTCCTCACACCTGTCTGAGTGCGGCTCCCAACACAGCCTGGCTGGTCCCACGCCCTGTGTTGCCTGCGGGTTCCGCCTGCCTGTCCCCCAGGGTTGCTGCAGACTCTGGTGCTTTTACCTGGGATTATAAACCAGAGCAACTCTCTCAAGACCCTCAGACTGGACGCCTGTCTTGGGGCACAGCCCAGTCCCAGCTCCACACCCTCTGACCTCAGCCCCACTCTTGAATCAAGGGCATCTCTCTTCAGGACCAAGCCGTGCACCTCGAGTCGCTTATGATTTAATGAGAGAGAGAGAGAGAGATGATTGACAGATGATAGATAGTTGATGGATGACTGATAGATAGCTAACTGATAGATAGATGAGATACACAGATGAAGACAGATGACAGGTTGAACAGCAATTCCAAGCATTGGGTACTATCAACACTAGAGATGGTGCAAAAGTAGGTAATAATGGAGTATCAAGAATTAATACTCGCTTCCATTTGTAGTGAGCAGGGAGGACTTCCTGGAGGAAGTGACAGTTGTGTTAGGTATAATTACTAGAGGGGAATTTCTACAAGTGCATGTGGTATGGTTTGGGCAGGAAGGGAAAAGGGAAGTAATGGGGGAAACAATTCTAGGTGTAGGACAATGTGAACTATGTGGGAAGGTGTCGGTGTTCACAGCTTGATGACTAGAAGAACTCCTTAGAGCAGAGGGTCTGCAGAGTACAGGGGGTGAGGCCAGGAAGATGGGCAGGGCCTGCTGTTGACTAGCACTTCACTGTACAACTGGTTACCCCATGTGTGGAGACAATCCACTTGTGACCCCTCAAACTCTCTCTCGTTAACTGTCCATTTTCTGTGTAGACTTTAAAGAAAAGGAAGAAAAAGTAAGATAAAAACACTACCTTAAGAGACACAAGTTGCTCATCTACATAAAGTATTATCTCACATTTCCAGAGATTATTTAGATGAAACACAATAAAAATATCAACTCTCTACATTTTACATGGGAAAAAATGGTGGGAGTGTTGAAACATGTACGTATACACAGAATGTCAGAGCTGAGAGGGCTCTGTAGTTGACAGTGGTTAGCTCCAGGCTAGAATAGAAAATCATGTTTTCGGTTGAACAGTCCATTGTCAGGGTTTTTCACCAGCCTGTTTCAACCTACACAGACAATTTTATGATTCTCTCTCCTAACAAAATAACATAAAAATAAACAATGCAAAACAAATTTTATTTCAAACTCCTATAAAATTTTTATGTTCAAGGCTGGAGAATAGGGAATGTATAATACTTACACCTTTCTTCTCGTAATACGAAAATTGTCTATTTTATCACATAAAAATGATGAGGAAGCCTGTTCAAACATGTAACTTCTGCATCTGAGCACCTGACGCAGAATTAGGAACACCAAGTGGGTGCTATTTACACTCGCAAGAGGGCTAATGTGCCCAATGACAGTACAGCTACCCTCGGAGAGGGCTTTTCCTAAAACCACTTTCCTCAGAGGGCCCTTCAAGAGCATCTGATCCAGAGAAACCTGGGGTACCAGAGTGGGGACGGGCGGCCTGGTGCAGCCATAAGCAGGTTCACCGTCCGAGAGGAATCTAAGGTCAATCCTGAAGCCGACTGAAGGCCTCTGCTGGCTGGCACTGCCACAGGCAGGCGATTTGAAACAGTAGCCGTGGCAAAACTCTCCCCAGCCTTAGGACCGCTCCAAAGCCCACACTTGGGACACCATGGAACCCAACAGCCCGTCGCTCTTAAAACAGTTCATCTGCTCTTCCAGCAGCCGGTGCCAGAGGCAGAGAAGGAATCACCAGATGAACCCCCTATGAATGAAGCATCAGCTGGAAAATGCTTCCTCTGGATCCCAGAGCAAGTCCCTGCCCTGACTTTTCACTCCACGGGGCTGCCTCTCTGAGGTCAAGTGAAGCTGAGCTCCCGGGAGCGAGGGGACCAGCAGCCTCCGCGCGCACTTCTGGAGGCCGTCCCTCTGCCACCTCTCCTTGCTCCTCCGCCCCTGGGAGCCACGCTGCTCCTGTGCAGGTGGCCCTCCCGCAGCTGCCGGCAAACCAAGCCCCCTCGCTCCCTGGAGAAGGCTGGCCGCTTCTCCTTTTTTCTCCTCCTTTCCTGAGCACAGTCTAACTTGATAAGGGCCTGTCTACTTCGACTCACAGATGTAGAAAGCCCTTCAAGAAAGAAAAGCAACCTCCTGTGAGCTCAGAAGTCTCAGGCAAAAGCAGTGGCTAAAAATCTATTTAAACTCTGAGAGATTCTTCTGTGAAGGGGCCTGGGGGAAACTTAGAAGGGGCCAAGGAAGAAGGGAACAAATGCCAACCCCTGGAGTCTGGCAGGAGGGCGCTCCCAGGGCCCTGAGAGAGGCCACCTGGGGTGCCTGAGAGGAAGATCCCCTCCACCCCTGCGGCTGGGCTGTAAGTGTGAGGGAGCAATTTCCCAAAGATGGTGACAGCCAACTAAAAATATGAACACTGTAAAAAAACCTCGTTCGGCACATGAAGTAATAGCAAATCCTGACACTGCACTTAAGATGTGTCGGTCACAGTTCCAAGAGCTTTACATAACTGTACTCATTTAATCCCCCAAACACCCCATCAGTATGTACTACGGCCCCATCTCCCATGAGAGGAGGCGGGCGCAAGGAGGTTAAGCAACTTCCCCAAGATGACACAGCTGGTTAGCGACTAAGCCAAGACCTGAACCCAGGACGCTGGACTCCAGGGTCCATGCTCTTAACCCCAACGCCACGCTGCCTCTCTGACGGATGGACTATAGAGAGATTACAGAAGGAGAGGTCTCCAACCCAACGCAGTCTCCCCACAGACTACCCCTTGGTGCCACCGGGTTGAAAGAGTCATGGACTTGACCCACTTGTACACCCTTCATAATTCACAGTTTATAAAAACAGATATATGCAGTATATACATTTGACTTCACATGCCCAAACTGACCTTAAATGAAATGGTATTGAAAAGGTCCTCTACTTAAATTTTTTCTATGAGCATTTATTAAATTATTAAATATAATGGGCATTTGCTGAGCCTTTACTAAGCCCCAGGCACTATTCTAAATGTTAGGGATACAAAGATAAATTTTCTAGTGCATCTGATACTCAGAGAGTTACTAACAGCAGATTTAAGAAATAGGAACTTCACTACAATCTGGACAAATAGTGTGCTTCACGGAAACTGGCCAGAAATAGGGCACCATTCTTTGTCCGCCTTGTGTGCGTACAAGGCTAGTAAAAACCAGTGATCTAGGTGTATATCATCCACTTCATGGAAAGTCATCTTCAGCAAAATGATTCAGAAGAAGTGAAAAGAAGTCTCAGATCTGAATCTACAATTACCTTCTTTAAAAAAAGTAAAATAAAATTAGCCTTGTGTTTAACTCTGGGGAAAGGTAAGACTCTAAGGTTGTGAGATTGTTGTAAGAGAAGCACAGCCTGTTGGTAAATTTCTAGTTCTTAGAGCAGACGGCAGATTTATGAGTGTTCATTTTATTACTTTGCCTCATAACTTACATATATGCTATCAAATAATACATGGTAATACAAAACTCCGTGATTGTTCGACTTTTCTGAATCATGACTGCTACTGACGACTTAATATATTGCAAACTCCTGAGCAAAGTTCTCCAAGTTTCATGCAAAGTTGTCCAACAATGTGCTCCTAAATTAGAACCTTTTCATTAATCCATGATGTGGCACTGAACTGTTTTAATTACCTAGGAGCTCTGTGTTAAAGTCAAATTAATGTAAATAGACAGATATATTAACTGAACAGCAAAGGGTATTTAATTAAAGTCTAGTAGGATAAACATCACAGCACCGAAACACAATAGGAATTGCTAATTATTTTGCCTATGTCAAAAGAAAGTTAACATCGACTGTACGACAGTATGATAAAACTCCTAGTACATTAATGAAAAGAGTGGGAAAAGCCCTTCTTCCTTTTTTGTTGCAGCAACATAAATAAATGACAAAGATCCTAGAGCCACAAGACAGTATTATAAAATTCCTAAATGTAAATAAACATGACAGCTATGTGATCCAGAGTTATGCTGTGGTTCCATATAGGCCTAAAATAGAGAAAAAATTTCAAACAATTATTTGGAATTTTATCTTTACTGGAATCCATCTTTGCTGACATCTGCCTAATATGGACTGTTCAGCCAAAACAGTTTTTTCTTATAAGTTTAAAAGAAAAAAATATGTATGTAATGAAAAAATATAAGAAATTTCCCCAACATAGGCCAAGGAAAACAAAACACAAATGGTCTGGGGGAACTGCTACATTTATGGATTCCTGGGAATATATTCAGAAATCAAAAATGAATACAAATCTTAAAATGAGCCATAGATTTTCAAAAGCACCAATCATCTTGTTACCTTTGCTTTTCAAAGCACAAAATATTAATTTGATTCAGAAAAGCAACACAGCATGACACGGTCCAGCACAGCACCTCCGATCAACGCTGCCAGCTATAAACTTGGCACTTGTTTTGTCTGCACCTAGTTCAATAAATGCTGGAAAACTTGAAAAATTCCTAAGGGCAAAGCCGCCATTTTATACACCTGTAAGGACCAAGTAAGTGCCTCTCCCATTAGTCCCTTCATCACTTTTCTGTAGCAAGTTTGTGAAATGCGGTACCGCCAGAACATGTGTTTCCAATTGTCTTTCCTAGAAAAGTATCATCAAGCAAAGAGGCAGGAATAACAAAAAGAGAAAACCACCTCTAGATTGATTTTTTAAAAATTCACACAGTAAATGTAGATTCTGGCATTAAAACCGTGTTTTCTACCCCCAGAAGCAAGCCTCCACTCCACTTATTTGCTGGGTCAAGCGGGATAGTCTGAGGTCAAAGCAGGAATCGCAGCTCTCGGTCCTGAAGACACACACAATAATTTAATAAACACTTACCACTCTGTGTAAGGCCCATCACGGCCCCAGATGGATGCTCTACATGCCCAGTTGACGTTATGCTGGTTTTAAGCCTATATTAACTGCCCCAGGTCTCCTCCCAGGCTGACGGACCAGCGGCCGTGGGGCATACACTTCTGTCCCGTGTCCTCTGCCACACTTCAGCCCCTACCAGTTAGAGGGCTCGGGGGCCCCTCTACCCCTCCAGCCAGCTGCAGACAGGAGCCGCCCTGACTAGAGGCTCCTTTGCTGGTGGCTGAGCGGGCGCGGCAGCGATGGGAGTGCTCTTTCTATGTCTGGGGAGACTGTCTGCAACTTCAGGAATCCCACCTGTGTTCGCTAATCAGGAAAATAACAGCGGCATGGTAAGCTTTGTCTACAGCATTACATTTGACCCACGAGGGTGGCACCCTGATAAAGCCCATGTTACAGATGAGGAAACAGACACAGAGGGGCTCTGAGCATCTTCGAGATCAGCTCTCCTGTGTCCAACCACAAAATGTGCACGGCGCTGGCTCCGAGGGGTCATTTTCCAAGGCTGAAATAATTAAACTTTTGTTTCCTTCCCTCTTCTACGACTTCCAAGACGGTCTTCTCTCCCCGGGTGCTTTACAGCCACTATGCTCAGCAAAACAGGTTCAGCTTCCTGCACAAAAGCAGCCATTTCCCCAGCTATTTCGAGCCCTCAAACTCTTAATTTTAAATAGCTCCCTCCTGGGATAATCTCCCCCTTCTCATATGAGACCAATTTAACCAGCGCAAACCCACTTCTGTGTGTCTGCTGGAATCCCTTCGTGGGGGCCAGTTGTGCAGTGTAAACCCCGTGTCCCCGGGGAGCCCCGTGTGTCTGGGGGGCCAGGTCTTAGGAGGGGGAGGCTTGGAGGCCAGAGGTCCAGCAGACAGAGAAATCACCAGGAAAATGCAAGAACCAGAGACTAGCAGACAGCGTTCAGAGCTAAATTCCTCACAAGTCTTATTAGTTTGTTCATCTTGCAAATATATCTCGGAGGCCTTCCTGCTGAGCACAAGCTACAGAGCATCGAAGCAGATTCCTGGACCTCACTCCAGACTTTCCGAGTCTAAATCCTGGGTGTGGGGATGCACAAATCTGAGCTCTAAATTATGAGCTCTAAATTAGCTCTAAATGTGAGGAGCACAGAGCTACCCTGTGTCAGGTCCTGGAACAGACCCGAGAATAACAGAAATGAAAAAGACACATTTCTCACACAAAAGGCCTTCATGTCTCTGGGGGAGGCCCTCATGGCAACCCACCAATAATTTCCAAAGGCAGGTGATGCCTGTTAACTCAGCTCTCCAGGCAAGGTCTGAAGAGCTTTCCTTGCAAAGAATTTTTCAGGTTGCAAAACTTTACTAGCCTTACTCAGAATTGGAAGTCATCATAATCTGTGTGTGCACACCCTTTACTGCCCAAAGATGATGCTCTATTATTTTTGCTTTCTACAACATTTTATTTTATCTCTGGCCCAATTTCTGCCACTGGGTTTGTTAATAGGAGATAACCTATATAGCACAAGTCTACTGTGGTCTCAATGTATCTAACTTTAAATTTTCTTAATAATTTCTCAGTGGATCAATAAATGCATTTAGGATACTCTTCTGAAATTTTTCTGTCTGTAAAAGCCACTGCACAGCTCCCACCAATTATTGCCCCTCAGGCCCAGTGTTGCCAGGTTTTCAGATTTTTTTCAGGAAAAGCCAGAACACTTGAGCTTTAGCTGAAATTTTCCTACTTTGGTTTTCATAACTAATTCAATATTTTTAAAAACCACAGATGTGACTTCTGCCCTTTACTGCTTAGTCAGCAAATACTGCCTGGATGGCTACCGTGTGCTAGGCACAGGCCCAGTCCGGGGATGCACCTGGGATGGGGCCTCAAGGAACAGGCTCTCTTTTTATGTGGACAATGCTATCATGGAACAGATGGCACTGGGCAGTATGCACTGAGCTGTCCCAAGAGTGTGGCATGGCAAACTGAGGCCCTGGGTTGCCATGGGAACCAGTGTTGCTGGCAGAGAGGTTCACACAGGCAGATGGGAGCCAGCAGCCCGGAGGCTGCAGAGACCTCTGACCAGCTCTCCCTCAAAGAGGTGTGAGTGGGCTCAGAGGTAGCTGTGGACCAGGCCAGGGCAGAACAAGCCTAAATGCCTAACTCAGGCTTTTGCAGAAAGACCTGCCTTCGGGGATAGAATATCTTAAGCACGTTGCATTTTTTTTTTTTTTTGCGTGCGGTACGCGGGCCTCTCACTGTTGTGGCCTCTCCCGTTGCGGAGCACAGGCTCCGGACGCGCAGGCTCAGCGGCCATGGCTCACGGGCCCAGCCGCTCCGCGGCATGTGGGATCTTCCCGGACCGGCGCACGAACCCGTGTCCCCTGCATCGGCAGGCGGAACTCTCAACCACTGTGCCACCAGGGAAGCCCAAGTATGTTGCATTTTAACGACAGCCTCAGAACACCTCGTGAAAGACCAACCTTGGGAGATTTCTATTTTTCTTACCCTCTCTTGCTAACTAGAACGATGCTAACTCTCCGGATATCGTGGTTCAAAGCAGTTGCTCCCAGAAAGAAGGGCTCTGACTAGGCTGTTTTATTTCATTTCACAATGTTCACGGGGGAAATGTGTGATTATGGGGGTGGTTACTGTCTTGATGGGTTTGGACATTTTTACTGCATTCTGCTCCCTAGAAGTTCTGTTCTCAAGGAGGAAATTCTCAGAAAGGTTCTCATGAATAACAGTGAGTCAGGACCTCAGAACTGATGTGCTGGTATCAGTTTCAAAGCGGGCACCTAAATGTACTCTATTGGGCTTATGACAGGTTAGATATAATCTAAAAATGCCATAATCTAAAATTTAATGGTGCAATGGGAGAACTGAACATGTGTGTACTTTTCTAAAACAAACAAAAAGTCTCTCTTCATTAATTGGTCCAACCCAATAAGCAAACATTAAAATGTTTTTTTAAAAATGCTACTTTTCACCATGTCATGTGATAGATTAAAGATGGCTACATTCTTTGCTGCCCCTGCCACTGAGGGATAAAGTGTAACCACTTTCCCCATGAATCTGGGGCCATTTTACTGACTTGCTTGACCAAGAAAATGTGACAGAAGTGCTGATCTGGGATTTCCAAGGCTAATTCATAAGAAGTCTTGCTGCTTCGGCCTTCGTTTCTTAGAATGCTGCCTCTGGAGTCTGACTACCCAAGACCACCAATCTGTAAGGAAGCCAAGGCTAGCCACGTGGAGAGGCCACGTGGAAACACAGCCTCCCACTGTTCCAGTCATATCCACACAGGAGTCACACACACACACACACACACACACACACACACACACACACACGAAGAAGCCATGGGCTTCCAGCCCAGTCAATTTCAGACTGAAACTGCATGAAACATCCTAACCCCAAAGCAGAATCTGGTCAACCAAAAGAGCCACGAGGTAGTATGACAAAATTTGTTTTGGGGCTACTAAGTTTCGGAGTGGTTTATTAAATGGCAGGAGATAATTTGAATAGGCAGGAAAAGAGAATGTGATTATTTTTCATAAATCTTCCTTCACGGTCAGAGGAAAAAATAGTGGATTTGGACAAATAATAGTTTCACATACATTCACATTCATTTTATAAGTAAAATCTACTTCATAAGTTATAAATGTAATTTGAAGAGTAGAAGTAATCATTAAATCAGTCAATAATATTTATTGAACACCACTATGTACAAACTGAGAAGTGGAATATCTAATCTGAAGGAAATTTTCACAATTCCTGGTCTAAATGAACTATCAATATATGTAGTCATAGAAGTAGAAGAGGGTAAAGAAATGAATTATTTGAAAGGTGAGAGGAATTACTCAGTATATATATTTAAAGAACAAAGTTACAAAAGTACATGTGTTAAAATATACATACAAACTGAATATTCCAGGTTGCAGTCTTATCAAGAGCTGGGAACGATTCTAATCAATCTCTAGAAACTTCAGAACTTCCAGATGAAAGAAAGATTTGCAACATATGTTTGTGACTGTAATGATGAAATATTTAAGCATGGACTAAATTTTTATTACTGCTTTGAAAAGATCTTTGTTTACTGTGATTTTTACTGGTTTATCATTAGTGGGTTTTTTTTAATCTGATCAATAATAGTTGTGGAGGGTGAGGGGGAGTGAGACAAAGCTCCAGCAACATCTCCTTGGCTTGAGAATTATTTTACAACTAAGAGCATATCAATCCAAATGGCCATCTTCACCTAGAAGAATCTAGAGTGGGAAAGCTGGATGGATCCATTGGATTATTTCCTTTCTGGATGATTCTCTCTCTAGGATCAATAACTATTTTCTTCTGGTGAGGTGTTGGGCGTGGAGTAGGAAAGCAGTTTAATAAAACATCACTATTAATATTCAATAGTATAAGATCAAGGTTGTGGGTTTGGGAAACAATTTTCAATGGTCGACATCCCTACTTACGCCATATTCCAAACACCAAAGAGACAACAGTGAGCTGTGACATTTTGTTTTCATATTGTCTCAGTTATCCACATTACAAACTAAGCATTTCCCACTGAAGGCTCTAGTTTCCAGCCATTTCACACGCTCTTGTGCGTGTCTGCATATCTAATGACTAACACAATAATTAATGTTCTCTCATATAATGTGCATCTACCTACTTGAACTCAGCTGCCACAAGACTCACTCTGGAAAAGACACTGCTACCCAGCATCACTTATCTTCATGGGATTTCAGGAAATTTCGTTAGTAAGGAAATTGAACCATTTTCTTCTTAGTAATTGTGTGAGGGTCACAATTAAACTAAGACAGCACCAACTAATCTGTACTGCACGACACACATCTGGCACCTCACAGTGGGTGACTCCAGCTCAAATCTGGGAGCTGACCCCTCCAAAGCACAGCAAAGCTACAGGATACCCAGCCAGGAACTTCAAACAGCAGACATGTAGAGGTAGATTTATAAACACAATCAATTGTTGTTTCGGAGAATTATATTGTGCAACAAAGCAAGAATATGCTTAATCTTCCAAAGAGGTTCTCAAAGAGGGCTTTAGAAGCCAGAGTATATACAAAACTACAATGAGGTATAACCTCACACTGGTCGGAATGGCCATCATCAAGAAGTCTACAAATAATAAATGCTGGAGAGGGTGTGGAGAAAAAGGAACCCTCTCGCACTACTGGTGAGAATGTAAATTGGTGCAGCCACTATGGAGAACGGTATGGAGGTTCCTTAAAAAACTGAAAATAGAGTCACCATATGATCCTGCAATCCCACTCCTGGGCATATATCCGGAAAATACAAAAAACTCTAAGTCAAAAAGATTCATGCACCCCAATGTTCATAGCAGCACTATTTACAATGGCCAAGACATGGAAGCAACCTAAGTGTCCATCGACAAATGAATGGATAAAGAAGATGTGATACACACACACACACACACACACATACACACACACTGGAATATTACTCAGCCATTAAAAAAGAATGAAATAATGCCATTTGCAGCAACACGATGAACTTAGAGAACAACATACTAAGTGAAGTAAGCCAGACAGAGAAAGACAAATATCATATGACATCACTTATATGTGGAATCTAAAATAAATGATACAAATGAATTTATTTACAAAACAGAAAGACTCCCAGACATAGAAAAACTTACGGTTACCAAAAGGGAAGGGCAGGGAGGGATAAATTAGGAGTATGGGATTAACAGATACACATTACTATATATAAAAACGATAAACAACAAGGATTTACTGTATAGCACAGGGAAGCATATTCAATATCTTGTATTAACCTACAATGGAAAATAATCTGAAAAAATATATATAACTGAATTGCCTTGCTATACACCTGAAACTAATAAAATATTATAAATCAACTATACTTCAATAAAAAAACTAAAAAAGAAAGAAGAGAGAATATAAAACTTCTTTCCCTAACCAAAAAGAGTCAGACATTTATAAAAAGTCCTGGGAGTCTGCACCTTGTCAGTAAAAACTCGGAGAACAAAAGACTGCCCTGCTTCATTTCCCTGATGTGGTAGAAGACTGAGTAACAGCAACAAAGAGAAAGAAAAATAAGACTTCCTTATAAGTCAGAACATAATACAGGCTTATGGCTTTGAGGTAATTTTGCTGTTGAAATTCTCAAAGGATCCACAACTGTGCACGTAACATTAGAGGTCATCTCATGGAAAGCTACAGTCAACACCAGTAGAAAATATGGTAGGAAAAGCATAGAAAGGGTGAACAGGGCATGCCCACCACCTCTGAAAACACAGAGCTAAGGAAACCACTTTGAAGTGAAGGAGGTAAATTTAAGATAAATAAGAGAAAGAGGGCTTCCCTGGTGGCGCAGTGGTTGAGAGCCTGCCTGCCGATGCAGGGGACGCCGGTCCGTGCCCCGGTCCGGGAGGATCCCACGTGCCGCCGAGCGGCTGGGCCCGTGAGCCATGGCCGCTGAGCCTGCGCGTCCGGAGCCTGTGCTCCGCAGCGGAAGAGGCCACAACAGTGAGAGGCCCGCGTACCACAAAAAAAAAAGAGAAAGAGCTGACTTTACATGGTGGTGGAAAAGCCAAGAAACTCATTGCATAGGAGACTGAAGAGGCAGACATTATACATAAGGTCAGAGAAGATTTAAAATCAGGGATCAGACTTCCCTGTTGGTCCAGTGTAAAGACTCGGAGCTTTCACTGCAGTGGCCCAGGTTCAGTCCCTGGTCGGGGAACTAAGATCCCACAAGCCACCTGGTGCGGCAAGAAAGAAAAAGAAAAAGAAAAAAAAATCATGGATTTACAGTGAGTTGTACCTTTTTAACTTGTTTTTTTTTGAGTTTTGCTATTTTTTTAAAACTGTGGTAAGAATGCTAACATGAGACCTATTCTCTTAACACATTTTAAGTGTATAATACAGTATTGTTAACCACAGCCCAATGTTGTTCAGCAGATCTCTAGAATTTTTTCATCTTGCATAACTGAAACTTTATACCCATTGAACAGCAATGGGTGTAAAGTTTTATGTCCATTTCCCCCTCCTCCCAGCCCCTGGCAACCACCATTCTACTCTCTGCTTCTATGAGTTTGACTATTTGAGATTCCTCATATAATCGGTATCCTGCAGTGTTTGTCCTTCTGCTATAGCGAGCAGGGCTGTGATGTAGGTGGGGGTCATATCAAGGGAAACCAGGCTGCTGATGGGCACCCCCCCTCCAAAGCTGTCTTTGGTGCCATGTCACCTGCTGGACCAGGATCTAACACAACAAGGCTTTTTTTTTTTTTTTGCGGTACGCGGGCCTCTCACCGCTGTGGCCTCTCCCGTTGCGGAGCATAGGCTCCGGACATGCAGGCTCAGCGGCCATGGCTCACGGGCCCAGCCGCTCCGCGGCATGTGGGATCTTCCCGTGTCCCCTGCATCGGCAGGCGGGCTCTCAACCACTGCACCACCAGGGGAGCCCCCACAACAAGGCTTTTAAAATTTTTTCTAAAGCATGAAAATTTTCCTAAATTATCCTAATTATCCTAAATTATCCCAAATTATCCTTCTGCCTCTGCCCTCTTTACCTATCTTTCACAGCAGGGAGGTATCCAGCTGTGGTCAACAGCTCCCTGCCATGCCCTCAGATCCTGGAGAAGCACTGCCATTGGTACGCACATTCCCAAACTGCAACAGGTAATCCCGTATTTTTATTTCATATCCAGAAAGAAAATGTGTCTATAAGGGTGGGAATGGGGGCCTCCAATTTAAAGACCCTAACTCAAAATATAGCTGCTTTTACAGAAATAACTAGAAACTAGGAGGCATGACTAGGGAGCATGCTTTTAACCAATCCAAATGCCTTTGCCTTTGGGGATGCCATGAGCCATGGGACTGGGGCCGGTAATAAACTGCACATATCATGAGTTCAGGAAAGCAAAGTTTCAAAACCCACAGTGATCTGCCTGACTCCTATGTCTTGCTACAGCTGTATCCTAACGTCCCTCTTAGGGCTATTTTTAGTAACAGTCATTATTCGACAAGGAGGAAGAGAAATTTATATCAAATATATTCACAGAGGCCCAGGAGACTATGCCCGCAGGTGGCATCCTTCCCCAGATAGATCCCATAGGTTAGAAGCCTGAACCCCCTACAACAGCTTAATGAGATTCAGTGAGATAGTGTTTATGGTGGAGGCCACCTGGGACTTTCCCAGGCCCCTGGAATGCGTGTGTTATTTCAGACTCCAAAAACCGCCAAAGTGCACGGCAATGACATCAGATTCTCCACTACAAATTGCATGTGCCTTTTAGCCAACCCTTAACTTGGCTTCTTGCTAAGCCAATCACTGTGGCTGGTAGTCAGGAAAAGGAGCTTTCTTGAGCACATGCACATTTTATTCATTGTCCAAACAGGAAAAAATAGATCCAGGAATTACTCACCTACCTCCTGTTGTTACCAACCTCTGCTAACAGAGAAACATAACTGAGCAGTAAACCATGGTCCAAAGGCGCATGGCCAGTACTCCGTGCTGCACTGTGCACACTGGCCATGCTCCTTTGAAACCCTTCCCCGCTGTTTTCCTAATGCCTCCCCAGTCATAAGCAAATGGAATACACTTATATACGGGCCCAGTTTTAGTCACGTTATTTTCTGCCTCTGTGTGACTCAAGTGTGCAAGTAACAACTGGCGCTCTTGATTCCAGTTGATCCAGAGCTCTTGATTCCAGACTTCTAGGAAGATTCCAGACTTCTAGGAAGATTCCAGACTTCTAGGAAGGCTTTCCATAGAAGGATTTCTGCACAGGGTAGGAAACTGGATTGAATGACATCTAAATGACTCCCTTCTGATTCAGAGTTTGTATTTTTATTCCTCAAGCGGCAAGCTTCTTCAAAACTCTTCGTCATAGGAATTTAAGAATTGCTCTGTGGGTGTCAACAGGGACCTTTGGAGAAGCAGACACAGGAAGACATCTTTTTAAAAGACGTCACAGCTCTATGTTGATGGATTGACCTGCAGGAATGAAGAAGTGGAGGCCTTGCCCATTAACTGTGCCCCTCTCCTTGCCACCTCTGCACCCGATTTAGGGACGCATAGGCCACCCTCCCCTGCCAGGCTCTCTAGGCTTACTCATTCCGGAGATTCCAATCCCAAGGTTCCCTCCAGTTGCCTCTGCCTCAAGCTCCCCAGAAACCCCAACCTTTCCCGCATCAGCTGATGGGCAGCATTCATTAGCGAGTGACTCCCAGCCATGGCAAAAGTCTAGTCAACCTTCCCTGTCAAAGGATGGAAGGTGTCTTATTCTTCTGTAACTCCCATTGCCCCTTCAACAAAGTTTCCACACTTCCAGTCACCACCAGAGAAACAAGGAATTGTCCCCCCCTAACACTTGGGAATATCTTAAAAGCTGCTAGGGAAGGGGATCCAGGGAGAAGCCAAGGAGAGACTAACTCATTCTGCTTATAAGGCTTGGGGCCACCATCAAACAGTAATCCAGAGTGCTGTCATTTAGAAACAGCAGGAGCTGTACGGCACATTTTCTACATTATAAGAAATGTCAATATGTTTTCCAGAAAGTTCTTTCCATAGACAGTTTTGGAGAATTCCTTTATCCTACATATCTGTAGGTTTAGATATGGATGAATACTACTCTGGTAAATAGTTCAGAATAGTGGTTCCTGACCATTTCAAGGATAGAAACTGTTTTGTTTTTTTTTTTTTTTACGGTATGCGGGCCTCTCACTGTTGTGGCCTCTCTCGTTGTGGAGCACAGGCTCGGGATGCGCAGGCTCAGCGGCCATGGCTCACGGGCCCAGCCGCTCCGCGGCATGTGGGATCTTCCCGGACCGGGGCACGAACCCACGTCCCCTGCATTGGCAGGCGGGCTCTCAACCACTGCACCACCAGGGAAGCCCTGTTTTTTAATGTTAAAAGATTATGTATCTCCCTATGGTAGTAGTTGTATTTTATATCTTTTGATTATTGAGAAAATACATAATTATAGAAGGTGATCATGAATTCACTAATGCTTCTAAATTGAATTGTTTTATTAGTCACAATGGGATCTACACGCACTTGAAAAAATGTAATAGCACACACACATCCATAGGGTATCTAATTACTGTTTACAGACAACGCTGGATTCTTTTCCCCTTGCAGTAACCCCACCTCCACCAGCCTCCCCCAGGCTAAGGCCCAGAGACTGAGAACCTCTGTGGTCTATGTACTTTTGAATTGAATTGAGGTGAAGTGAATTCCCAAACCCAGCATTTCACTAGATTATCCCAAAGGAATTTGGATTCACATTTTCAAGAGGAAAACAAGCAAAATCATTCACTTGTTAATTGTGTTTCCTTTCATGGTGCCCTTATATTCCTGTTATGATATTAAGCAACGTAACAGATATCAACAGAATAGATTTGCTACCATTTTATGTAACTGTCAACAAATATTAAATAAAAGAAGATACTTACAAATCACAACACTCTCCTCTCCCAGGGACTATTAGAATCTAATTAAAACCCACAAGATCAATGCTACACTTAACGCAAAAAATCACCATGGGAACAACGAAGGAAAGAAGACTCTTGTTAGCAATCACACAGAATTACCCTGAGTAACACTCCTTCCCTTTATCCCCCCGCAAAAACACTCCTCTAGGCTTAAATATAAATAAATGTCAATAACCAGACTCTCATAAACACTGACTGCAGAAAGAGGAAAAAGAGCCCCAAGTATATGAGGTGGGAGGTGGAGAGACAGACACCAGCTGTTTCGTCATCTTTCCCGCAAAATCAGTCTAAGCAGATGTACTCACGAGTGTTTTACGAGTTGGTTTCTTTGGTCTTGTGTTTTAACGTGTCCAAATTTGCTCTTTATCACCAGGATGGAGACAACCCCAGGCCCCCAACTGTAAAAGCTCAGCATGGAGGTTCAGGCTCTGTCACTGCGCTCCCTCCCTCAAAGGTGCGTTGGGCTGGGAGGGAGGAGGAGGGGCTAGGCAGCGACCACTGGATGAGACCCCTCAGAATACCTAAAACCGAAAGCACAGACTCTATGGGGAATCAGATCCCAAAGAGATCCCAGGGCCAAGGGCAATCCACTTCCAAGCATAATCTTTGACATGAATATCACCTACTAGCAGTTAACAGAAAAATCACATTTCTATAACTTCAGATTTATAAAAAAAAAAAAAAGAAGAAGCAGCAAAGATATAGCATGTAAATGATTGGTAAGGATTCCGGTGAATATCTTTACTTAACCATGTACTCCTGCTTGCTGGCAAAGGCTGAAGGGAGAAGAGTGCAAGTTTTATTTCCATTTTAAAACATTATAGGATAGTTCTCCTCTAGAATTCTTAGAGCAAAGCACCAATTTCATATTCCAGTTACAGAAAATATCATTCCCAAATGACCTTGACCAACTCAATGTACAAAACAGATTTTATGACACCAACTAATATTCTTGCTCTGAGCTCCAGAAATGGCCCTGGACTCCCTTTATGTTCCATGTGGTTAAAGACGCCCAGGGCCCATCACCTTGACCACTGGACACCTCGACCACTGAGTCCCCACCTGTGGTCAACTCAGCCGCCAACCAAGTGTCGATGACAACTCAGTCTTTTTACTAGCGTAACAGAATTACTCATGACAACGTTATTTCATGATAATTTAAAGCACAGGTGGACAGAACCAAAATGGTTAAGTGAACTCTCCAAATAATTGTAAAACTCTTCTTAACCCTCCTCCTTCCTTGGCAAATTTTCAAACTTAAAAAAAAAAAAGTGATTAAATAGCAGAATGACTGGATGGATTCCTTCCTCTACCCATACCTGTACTCTGAAGAAGTACAGATAGCCAAGGTGGGGGTGACAATGCTTTGCCTTTCTTTAATTCTTTTTTTTATATATTTATTTAGTTAGTTAGTTTTGCCTGCATTGGGTCTTCACTGCTGCGCACGGCCTTTCTCTAGTTGCGGCGAGCGGGCGCCACTCTTCGTGGCGGTGCGCGGGCTTCTCATTGTGGTGGCTTCTCTTGTTGTGGAGCACAGGGTCTAGGGGCGTGGGCTTCAGTAGTTGTGGCTCGCAGGCTCTAGAGCACAGGCTCAGTAGTTGTGGCGCACGGGCTTAGCTGCTCCACGGCATGTGGGATCTTCCAGGACCAGGGCTTGAACCCGTGTCCCCTGCCTTGGCAGGAAGATTCTTAACCACTGTGCCACCAGGGATTCTTGATGGTTTTAAAGTGGTCTCAACTAAATTACATCATGGCACGTGCTTAGCTACTCTGGGTGCTACACTGAGCAGGTGCCATCCTTTCCATTTTGTGGAAACCAAGTTTCACACAGTAGGGGACTCACCCACAGTCACATGGCACTGACTCCAGAGAACCAGGCCACTGGCTGGGCCTCCATACTCCATCCAGTGCTCTTTCAAATACAGGATGAGCAAGGGGAAGGCCGCATGGACCACGAACTACAAAATTGGCACCTGCATTAAAGTGAGTCAACTGAAAGTATCAAGAGTATTTTTAGGCCCTTGAGATCGACTTCAAAATCAGAAGGCTAACAGAATCGACACACGACTGGACTGGTCTTTGCTCAAGCCCTAACCCAGCACCTCCGTTCAGAATGAAGGGCCACAGGCCTGCGAGGCTTCCTCAGGAAGCAGAAATCAGGAAAAGCTGCCCGCCAGCAGCAGGCCTCCTCCTGAAGCAGAAGAGGATGTGTTATCACAACAGTGGCAGCCATCTGCAAATATCAGTGAACTCTAACGAAACCAAGGCATCGCCAATACAGCGAAACTCCCATTTCCTCTGTTCCTTCTCTGATGCCATCCTTCTCCCATTGCCTCGGTTCCTTCTCTTCTTTTCCCCAAGAGTCAGATTAAGGGGGTGGGGACTGGTACGTGGTAGCTACCAAAGAATGTCATTTGACACTGAGATAAATGCTGGGGAGAGCTCCGCTCAGACACACAATGGGCCAATGTGTTTCTCTGATTCCCCATCTAAAACTAACTGCTTTATCTGAGGGAAAAGGCTGTGTTCCGCACTCATTTTCTTTCTAACAAGAGCTGCTTGTATCCCCAGCTGACTGTAAGAAAGATTACATTCTGTTACTCACGAAGCAAATCACAATGGCCCCTACATGGCCCAAGCCCTGCAGAAAAGAGCAGCGGACGAGTGGAGAAGCCACGAGCTCTGACGCCCCTGCCCAGGAGCCTGGCACCCTAGCTGCGCCTCTGGGAGCTAGAAAACACAACAAAAACAAACGAAAAGCCAGCATCATCAGGGCCTCCGGACTTGAGAAATAGCCTTTGAGAAAAATCAGTCTCTACAAGAAGCCTAGTGGGGATTTCACATGTGATTCACCTGCTTCATTTGGGGGGTGCAGGGCAGTGATAAAAAGGGACGACAGCTCAACATGAACCCCTCATGCCACCATGACCCTTCAAGGCCCAGATGCTTTCTTTCCCTGCTTTTGTCCTTTTTGCTTCCTGAATCCTCCTCCCCTAAGACGCACTCACGGATCACTCTGCCCTCTTTAAGGCGTCTCTGGCACACTTCTGCTGCCCTTATAGACGATGCATCTTCAGGGAGATCAAGGCTGTCTGAATCAAGTGGCCGTCAGAACCCCTGTGGTCCTCCTGCGGCCTGCCAGTGCAGACTGGGGACTGCTCTGAGAACTTATGAAGAAAGTGACACTGCAGTAAATACCCAGCTCAGTTCGCTTCTAAAAGCTTTCTGCTGCCTTTCAAAGTGGCCTGTCAGCACCTCCCAGGAAACATTAGGCCACGGACGTGCAGCGAGAAAGACGGCATGGACAAAACTCTTCAATCTGCGATAAATGAGATTGTTAAGATGGTGACACCTAAACTGAGGCCTGTTTGCAGCTCAAAGTAACCAAGGGCATCGTTCCCAGGGCTGTCAAAGGCACTCACAAAAGGATGTTTTCTGGTCCGACTGAATTCAATATTGTGCTTTTGCTGTGGCTTAGAGAGCATTTAAACCTGATGTCAGTATCAAATACAGCATTAGCAAAAGAAAACACCAGCTTGGCCTGCAGGTGACATCAAATAACTCCTGCGTTAATATGTAGAAAATTACCAAAACTTTCAGAGACATTTTAACATGCTGGAAGAGAAATGGGAGCATTTATTTCTGTATTTGCTTTTAATTTTGTTAGTTTGTGTTTAAAGATACATTAGAAGCATTTTAAAAATTAGTAATATTATGTTGCATTTTTCTTCTTTCTTTTTTGGATAAATATATCTTATATCTAAGGATCTTCTGGAGTTAAAGAGGGTGACCTGTTACCACAGAGTATTTACAGAAATGACAGAGAATTACTCTGTGATATTAGAAGAAAAGAACATTCATAAGTAGCAAAGATTGAGAACATGACAGGAAAAATAAGTAGACAGTGCTTTAAAAATGGCTAATGCATATATTTTAACCTTATTTCTTTGACCCGTAACCTTTTGGGTGGCTGAAATGCAGATGTGATGGCTGGAGCTGGAGCAGCCATCTTGGACTACAAGGAAATCTTGGGAATGTAGGCCAGCTACAGCTAGCAACAACAAGGAGTCTGTGGCCTTGAGGACTTTGCAAAGTAAGTGACATTTTCCTATTGCTCACAAACCTCAAGCTAAGTTATACATCCCATATTAAAACCCTTGAGATAAGCATAAGGTTTGGAACAACAGCTGTCAACTAATAAGCAGGGCTATTTTTGGAGCCAGAATTGAAAAGAATGCATTGGCCACCAAAAGTAAGTAGTAAATATGTGGGTCAACCATGGTCCAAAAACAAAATAAGACAGAACAACAAAAAAAATGGCCTTAGCATGAATGAAATCTAATAGAAGTTCAAGTGGGCCAGCTAGTCACCCATCTGGTCTTTGAAGGAAAGACGCTGTACCTCTACTACCTAATACCGTGTCTGGGACACAGTAGGTGCTCAATAAATACCTACTGAATGAATGAAGTTGAAGTCAAGGATAGCTAGTCAATCTAAAATCCAAGCCCAGGGGACCAATTATTAGAAGATCCCTTTCAGAACAGAGCAAAATAATAAAATGTCAAACTCTCAACTTTGTGTGAAAATGTGTCTTAGAATCAAAGCCCTTTGATGGTTCAAGAGTCACCACAGTGGCAGGAGAGAATAGAAGTTAACAGTTCGTGAGAATTTAAAGCTTTATTCTGAGGGATCTGAGAAGACTGAATCTACAATTGTCAAGGTTTCTGCGTATGGATATCCTGAAATTCTGATTTCATAAAGCTTAAAAATAAAAGAGCAACACCCAGTGTCTGTCTGAATTGAAAGAACACAGATGAAAAGCAGAGATCCCTTTGGAATTCCTGCCTGAAGAAAATGCCCCTTAGAACCTGGAGATACCAAGATCAACAACACCTGCTGTTATCCTAAATAAACCCAGCTCATAAGAGAAGCTCCGTAGAACAGGAGATTTCTACCATGTAAAAAACTATATATAACAGATAACTGGGGAGGGGCAGGAGAACAAAGATATTGAAGTTATTACCCTCCTCTAAGGACCAACTGCAGTTTCTTTATTAAAAAGAACACTTCCTACGTTTCAGCGATCTTTTATGAGATTTGTCAAACATCTTGATTTCTTATTTAGGTTATAAAATCTAAGCCCATTTCCTTGACAGTACAGAAAATTAAGAAATCACAAATTCTATCAAAAGCAAAGACTGAAATTATAGCATTTAGAAAATGGGGGGTACTGTATTTTAAAATTAGCATAAGACCCTGAATCTTTAAACAAAAGTAAAATCCATAATTGTGTTGAGCAATTCCCATAGGAGATCATATACAACACACACACAGACAAATACTCTTCCAAAAAAAAAAAATCCTACATCAGAGATATTACTGCTTAGAGACAGAGGAGTTCTGGCAAAAGTGGGATATTTCAGGTTGTAGACTAGTAAGCCAGTGTTTCCCAAAGGGTGACTCCTAAAGCAGATGGTTTTAAGTGATTCATGGACAAAGTCCTTAAGTCCTTGCAAGTGAGTCCGTTTGTAGGGAAATACTAAGCGTGTTAGGAAATTAGTAGTACAGGTGGTAGGTAGGCAGTTTACAAATACCAGTAAAATATAAGTCAGAGGCTGGAAATCTGTCCAGTCCAAGGTCAGGTCTGGGTGGAGGGAGGGGCTCATGGGGCACCCCGACCTCAGCCTCAGAACGTGCTGACCAGGTGTCAATACGGTGCTAAGTCGGCCATAGCACTGGGGCTATCCAACCTTCTGGACGACTCACAAGAGCTCACAGGACCCCAGGACCGTCAGCAACCTCTGTGGTCCCCACAGTTCCAGGGACCCCATTCACCCCAGGGATCCCAGCAGGCACCTTCTGTTCCCTTACTCTGCCGTTTCGTCTCCCCTTAAAAGTATGTGCCATCTTCAATAATGAATAGCCAAGAAACAAGGCTTCCAAAAAATAATCTGAGATTTAAAAATTTTCTCTCAAATGCTTCTTCTATTACGCTAAAGAAATGAGTTTGGTTTAACCGGAACCAAATGCTCCCTTAAATAATCTTTTTGACTGTAGTCCAGCAATAGATAAATCTATTAGTTCATTATTCCATGTATTCATTTATTAGTAAATGCTCACTGAATGAAGACGTATTTATTAAAACAATAGAGAGCCTACTATGTGCCGGGCACGGTTGCCAGGACCTGGGGATACACTGCCCTTATGGAGCTCACAGTCCAACTCATAGAATGACTCTGCTTTCTAGTTCAGGTGCGGGTCTGGACTTCAGCTTTCTCCGTCCAGACAACACGCTGCAGGGAAAACGGACAAGGTCTTTGTTCTTCCACTGGTCACTTCTCCAAATACCTCAAAAATTGTTCTTATTTCTGATATCGATTTGTGCTAATTTTATCAAAGGAAGATGCACCAAGGATTAGCATTTGTAAGCTCTGATGAAGGTCAAGATCACAGCAAAGGTTAATTGGTTTCTTTTAAAATCATAAGCATAGGCATTCTAGTTCATCATCTCAACATTCCACCCTGACGGGAGGGAGGTCAGATCACACCCAGAAAGAAGGGCGCGATCAGTCTCTGCAGGCATGCACAAACAGAAGACCAGATTTTTGACATCAAAGTTTCTCCCACAATCGAGAAAAATTATGAAATAAAAGCAATAGTACGTTTTTGCATGTAGGGATCCATAATATGGTAAGTTAAAATCCAGTAGAATCAAGTGCTGATCACGGATATGTGCCTCGAGGAAATCTGACTCAAGAATCTCTGTGGATAATATTTATGAGAAGCACAGGTGCCTTCTACTTTATTGCTATTCGCACACCTGCATTAGCTGACCTGAGTCAGAGGCGAGGAGGGGTGTTGAAATCCAATTGTCAAGAGGTACAAATAGACTTGCAGTAAATATATGACTTTTTCAGAAGCTGGTTTGGTTTTTTTTTATTTATCTCTTGAAGTAATAAGGTTGATCTATTCACGGGCTGGTTAGTTCCAGGCCCTTCAGTCTGCAAAGAAAATAGTCTACAAAAAAAGAAAGGAGGAGAATATTGAGTGTTTGGGAATTCCTGAAGTTCATGAAACAAGTTGGTGATTTACTTCTTTCTTTAGTTCTTAACTCAAGTGTATTTCATGGACTCGGAACTATTCTTCTTCAAATACATTTATTTGCTAACATTTATAAATATTTACTGGAGTTGTTACCATGTGTCTCGAAAGCATCATCAGATAAGGGTCACGATCTGTTATGGAAAAATCTGCAAATTAGTTTGGCTTGAGAAATACTATAAATGGGTCATTTCCTTAATGACTCATCAGAGGCCCCCAATTAGCAGGGAGATATAAAGGCTGTGTCGAAATAATCGTTGTTATGTGTTAATTCTTATGACGTGCCACCTTCTGCTAAGTGCTTTACCTGTGAAATCTCATTTGGTTCTCAAAACAATCCTCTGTGCTATATACTATTATTATCCCCATTTAAGAGGTGATAACACCAGGGTCCAGAGAAATTAAACCTGCTCAAGATCACATGGTTACAAAGTGGAAAAGCTGCAATTTAAACCAAAAATCTGCCTGATGACAAAGCCCATCAATGCACATGGGAAAATTCAGGGTAGTGGTTTGCCTGAATTTTCCCGTGAATTCGGGAGTGAATTTTCCCATCCATGAGAAGTCAGGAGGCATGGTGGAGCCTTCTGATTCCACTGGAGAGTAAAGCGTAGTTCATGTGCCCCGAGGACTAAGAGACTAAACGTAAAAACAATTAAAAGTGGGCTCAAAGTAAGTAAAAGAAGCCAGACACAAAAGACCACATCTGCTATGATTCCATTTTCATGGCATTCTAGAAAAGGAAAACTAGAGTGATATAGTGAATCTGTGCTCACCAGGGGCCGACGGAGGGACTGACTTCAAAGGAGCCCAAGAGATGACAGACAGATGAGTTTTCATTACACCTGTGGGGACGTTTTCACGATTGAACGTATTTGTCCAACTCATCCAGCTGCACACTTCAAATGGGTGAATTTTATTTTATGTAATTTTTACCAATATGATTATGTTAAAGTGGGCTTAAAAGGAAATTGAGTAATAGTCATATAATATACAATGTATATTCTTTCTATTCCTTTTTAATCTAACTTTCAAGTAAACCTACCTTTGGTGGGAAACTCTTGAATATATTTGAAGAACCAAAATCTTTCATGGTTTGAAGCTTCCTAATTCTTTATGAACCTAACCTCACTGCACAGGAAATTTACCTTTCTCTGACAAATGTTTATGATTATTTATGATAAGACTGTGGTCCTGCATGTGGTCCTGCATGATTGTGGAGAGGCAAGGTACGTGAAAAGAGGCCTACACTCAAAGTCAGATGACTTTCACTCTTGGCCTGGCCCCCTGAGTCATAGCTGTGTGACCTTGGGCAAGTCACTAAACCTCCCTGAGCCTAAATTTTCTCTTTTATAAAATGGGGATAATAGTGTCTCCCTTTAAGGGTTTATGAGAATGAAACGGGCTAATTATAAATAAAAGCACTTTCATTCTTATTATTTTAATGTTAATAAGTTCTCACATAAAAAAATAGGAAAATAATCTCTTCAAGAAACTGACAGTCCACTATAGTACCAATAGTTGAAGCCATAAAATCTAAAGTTTTATTAAATTTCTTATTTGTCTTTCATTGATCCAAGCACACAACTAGAATCTGAGCAGGGACCTTGTGTATTGTTCACTGGGCCTGACCACGTGCTCAGCACGCTTAATAACAACTCCTGGGTAATTAACAATAAAAGATGAGAATCGGAGGGGAGATGGTAGGATCAGTATATGTAAGTAGAGGGGAATGCACTGTAGATGGAAAGAAATAGTTTCTGTTGAAATTAAGTGCATGCGGAGTAAAATTTCTTTTTATTATTTGTGCGGTTGCAGTATTCAATGTAGTCATTTAACAGATATAGTGAATTTTATCCCCCTACCACACATACTCCAGGCAGGAAAAAATACTCATTTGGTAGAAAAATAAGCTTCATGGTAGAACAAAGTTTCGCTCTGCAATTATCCCAAGTGGCGCCTTTCAGTTACTTGAAGGCAGAGCTTAGCACCACAATTAAAAGAAATTTAAAAATATTTTTAAACACTGCTGGAAAAAGCTTCTAAGTGTTGTTGGGGAGAAAAGCTCCAACATCTGTGGTGTCTATACAAGAGGCCCACTCGCCCTATGCCTAAAATGCAAACATTACAAAGCAAGGTTAAAACTCAAATGAAATGGCTGCAGCCTCCTTTCTTGACAAATGTTCTCCACGTGGACCCGGAAGGCCAAGTTCCGATTTAGGATTCTTGGACTCCCAGGCACTTCTAGCCCAGCTCCCAGCCCTGGCCTCCCTCCCCTCCCCCCCCTTGTAGCCCCATTCCCCGTCCCTTGCGTGGGGACAGCCCAGCCTGCACATCCAAGTGCTGTTCCCCCGACCCACCCTCCCCAAGAGCTACCCTGACCCCCAAGGTCCTGCAGTGACACCCCTGAGCACGGGGAAGAGCCTGCACAGTCTCTGAAAGTGGGTTCGAGACCATTTGGATGAGGAATTCCGGGTCCTGAGTACCCAGAGCACGGTCTACAAGAAGGGGGAGGTGTGTCTATCTGGCCCCTCAGGCTCCTGACCCCATGGGGAGACACAGAGCAACAGGAGGGCCTGAGCAGAGACCCCTAAAGCCAGGACAGAGGCCTCTGTTGCCCACACTGGAGACTAAATACACAAATAAAACCTTCAGCAGATGAAACAGTATTTTATTCAGACAATATATATTTATAAATGTATATATGTATGTGTATATTATACATGTGTGTTTTATATGCACATACCTAATTATATCAGTATATGATCCTGATATAGCAAGTCACGTGATGCAGACAATACAACAAGGAGTTACAAAATGAAGCGATATCTGCCAACCGAAGGGTCAAGAAAGACACTTCGGATGAGACAGGGATTAAGCTGGGTTTAGGAATGGATAGAATCTGGCTGTGGACAAGGCTTGAGGTGGATAAATGGTAACTGCAAAGCTGAGTGTGAACGCAGCGTGTGCGTTAGGTAATAAAGGATGAGTTTCTGGAGATGGTTATCTAGATAAGAGGGTACCCAGATCCAGGTAAGAACTCAGACAGACGCCACGTATTCCTAACATAATGAATACCACCACATTCAGACTTGGTTGCAGCAAGTAAAAGGGAAGTATGGCCACTCCAAATTCTTTTTGGAATAAGGTTATAAACAGAGGCGTATGATCAAATTAAAAGGTAATCGCTAAAACCTACAGTCAGGGGCTTCCCTGGTGGCACAGTGGTTGAGAGTCCGCCTGCCGATGCAGGGGACATGGGTTCGTGCCCCGGTCCGGGAAGATCCCACATGCCGAGGAGCGGCTGGGCCCGTGAGCCATGGCCGCTGAGCCTGCGCGTCCGGAACCTGTGCTCCGCAACAGGAGAGGCCACGGCAGTGAGAGGCCCCCGTACCGCAAAACACACACACACACACACACACACACACACACACAAAACAAACAAACCTGCAGTCACCCTCACGCACTCCATGCCACCCACTGACCCAGTCTTCTGGGTCAGCACTGTGTGTGGACACGGAGCTGGTGAAGGGGCACTGGCCCCAGAGGTGGCTTCGCGCCGGAGCAATTGCTGGGAGAAGGGGATCAAGTCTGATGTCTTGGTTTCATAACTACTAAACTCTAGGCATTTGGAAGCTTTTAGTCTCACACCCTAACCCCACCCCCCTCTCAATCAGGCTTTTTCCAGACTGAAACCATCTTGCCTCCGTTAATTTTTTTTCTGCATCTAAATATAGTTTTTAAAAAACAACAACATTAAAGGCCTGGGATCAAAATGTGGAAGAGGGATGTTTCACTTTCAGACCAGGCTCTATTTTAATAGACTTCCCAAATAACGTCTCCAGGACATTGGGCGTAAGAGAACTCGTCTCCACCCCACACCTGGTGCCCTGCACTCATGCGGCCCGTTCTCCACCCCAAGATGGCAGAAGCCGTGAGGGGACACTGGGCCAAAGCCGGGTGCTGCACCCCGGGCACACCCGCGCTGGCCTCTCTAACCCAAGCCTGAAAGCATCCTTTGTTGTTTTAAAAATAGAAACCGTTTTGGCCAGACAGCCGCATGAAACGGAGATGTAACAGGAAGACAGGGGCAAGACAAATGAAGCAAGGTTTCATCTCTTTCCAGTCCAACCTGCTCTTGTTTATTTTTAATAAACTGTGATGGCCTTCTCTAATCAAAAATGCTGCAAGAAGCTGGCACAGGCAAAAGTAGCTCTTAGAATCCCTCATCCCTCTGGGTTATTTATCCCCGTGAATTCGGAGCTATTGTTTTCAACAGTTTTATACGAACTATAGAAATAAACTCTCTGTGTGTCTGTATGTGTGCGCGCCCTTTGTAGGAGTCACTGGAAGTGTCTCCTGGGCCCTGTCCCAGGCTCCACCTCTGTCGACCTGCTCAGAATCGCTGCCCTAAACCCGTTTCCACGGGACTCTTCCCCCTGGGGGCCCTTATTCCCTCTGTGTTGAACCCAGCTCCTGCCTCCGTGTTCCCTTCGGACTTTGCCTTGATCGCTACACTGATCCTCCCGCCTGGCCCTTCTCTGACCACCAGCTCCTCCAACACCTGCTTTGGTCTCATCCTTGTAGGATCGACCAGGCACTGAAGGGACCCTCAATGGGGAAACGATGGCCCGTGAAGGCCTTTTTACCAAAGGCTGCCCATAAAATGTCTTCTGCAACTGAGATGGGAATATTTTCACTGACTCTCCTGGATTTAGCAAGAAGAAATACATCCTCTTACTGGACTGTTATCTCAGAGTCTTTTTCATTCTCAGAATTGCTTGACTCAACACTGGTTTCCTGGTGCCCACAACCAAATCTCCCATCCCGTTACAGGAGTGGAAACAGAGACTAGTGCCCTGAGATTCTGCTGTCAGCCAGGCCGTGCTCACTAATGGTGGTTCCATTGTGGATGTAGAGACTGTCCATGATAATATTCTGGAAGCGTGGAACTTGGAATCAGAGAGACAAATTAAAACTTTTACTCTGCCACTTATTCACTGTTTGACTTTGGACCAGTTCCCTGACCTCCTGGTCCTCATTTTCTTCACTTATAAAAAATAAAGCTCCTGAGGGCTTCCCTGGTGGTGCAGTGGTTGAGAGTCCGCCTGCCGATGCAGGGGACATGGGTTCGTGCCCCGGTCCGGGAAGATCCCACACGCCGCAGAGCGGCTGGGCCCGTGAGCCATGGCCGCTGAGTCTGCGCGTCCTGAGCCTGTGCTCCGCAACGGGAGAGGCCACAACAGTGAGAGGCCCGCGTACCACAAAAAAAAAAAGGAAAAATGTTAGCTGACTCTGAAAAATAATAAAATAATATGTATTTATTCATGCATGCATGTATGCATTCATTCAGTGCATACAATACGCCAGGCACTGTTCTAAAAGTTTTGCTTTTTAATTAACTTTTTAATTAAAAGTTAAGACATTTAATTTCAAACATAACGCTAAAAGGCAGATATCTGCACTTTACAGAAGAGAAAAACTAAGGCCCAGAGAGGTCAGGGTGCTACCCAAAGTCACACAGCTAGTAAGAACATTAAGTGGTATTCTAACACTAGCAATCTGGGCAGAGCGTTATCAGATCAATAGGAGCCATACATATCCACAAGCAGCTAATCCATCTTGGCTTGCTGGGTTGGAAAAGTCTCTCAATCATTCATGGTAAAGCTGGATGTGTGTGGATTCTCTTCATGTGGATGGGTTTCGCCATCATTGAGAACAGCCACTGTGGGTCAGTCAATAGTCCTGGTGGTTCCCTGGCTGCTGTTTTGGTCTTGTTCAAAGCCCACAACCTGGTTTCTTTTAAGTCCGTGTTCCTCTCGCTGGAATGAACGCTGAGGTTGGGACACGAGGGGCTAGAGCAGAGCAGAGGGGGTGGGGTTACGGGCAGGATCTGCAGGGCTCTCCCTCGCTC
This sequence comes from Delphinapterus leucas, assembly GCF_059928025.1. NCBI lineage: Eukaryota > Metazoa > Chordata > Mammalia > Artiodactyla > Monodontidae > Delphinapterus > Delphinapterus leucas. Next base: position 86,791,765 of record NC_143140.1, on the reverse strand, counting down.
TGGCGGTGGGACCCTAATCCGAGTGACCTGTGGACAGTTACCTAAGTTGGCCTCAAACTAGTAACAGAGGAAATGACTCCCTCACTTTTGCCCAATGATGTTTTTTGACCAAGTTCTGGATAAATCCTCCTTGAAAAAGTCTTAGAATTGTTGCTTTAAAAAAAAAAAAAAAAAAAAAACCACCAGGAGCCTTGCCAGGGGCAGCAGATGCCTCTAAGAGGGCACCTGTTGAGGACCATCCAGAAAGAGGGGAGTGAAGTCTTCCTCAGGGGGTACCTGACTGAAGGGTCTCAGACTGGGGCGATTGCAGGCTTCTTCTGCAGGGGCAACAAAGCATATTATTTGGTGCCCTCCAGGGAATGCTTTCTACATCAGGATAAAAGAGCCCTGGGCAAAATGCCAGGAAAATGATGTATTGCAAACATTTTTTTTTCTCTTTAGTTAATGGAAATAATATTTACTTGCTCATGGACAAACAGGCGACCAGGAGAAAGGGGCGTAGGAACATGTGAGGAGTTTTGAAGGCAGCGGAAAGAGGGTTCTTGTACTCCCTCCCTCTCTAATCTACTCATCTTTCTTCTACCAAACTAAGTTTTGATAACAGCCATAGTTCCTGCGTCAGTAATGAATGTAGCATGTGGATGTTTTCAAGTAACTTCATGCAATTATGCGTGCCTTCAACAGAGCACTGCTTCTACTGTTCTGAGGCTGGATAATAAGTATCACTTCATCAGTTTTACAGTTGCTAAAGCTGAGGCACCAAGAGGATGAAGGATTTGAATCGTGAGTTAACCGTAATGCTAATGCTAAACTTGAACACTCTCAGTGCTTGGATGGACCCTGCCCCTTTTTATAAACTTTGTCTTCTTACATTATTTAACTGGAGAGCAAAGACTTATTTATATTGGCACAAAATACTTTTCCTATAGTATATTGAGTAATAAAATCTTTGTACTGAGAAACAAACAGGTTCAGATGTAACACCTGTTGGAGGATCCAACAGGATGTTTGCAGCACAATTCACTTGTAATGTAATTTTTATTAACTCCAGTGCCCTGACTGTGCTTCCCTCCTGGCCAGCACCCAATAAGTCCTTTCAACCCACCGCTGCCTCCCTTCCCAGGCTCTAGCTCTCTTAGTCCAGGGCCACGTGATGCCTCAGCATGTTGTGAGCACACAGTCATCCAAAAACTTGGGCCCCAAGTAGTCTGAAAGTCATGGTCACATGTCTCAAGTCAAGACAGTTCTCAGCGCTTCTTATACCAGAGACTGGAGAATCCATCACTTTGCCGTTTCCTACAGTTCCTAAAGCAGCTCCCAAAGCGAGTTCAGATACTGAAAGTGAGGGCAAGGAACTGTGAACTTAGTTGCACTGAGCATATTTGCAAATCAAGATCAAATATCTAAACCACGGTGGTGACATCGTGCAGACCTCCCCCCCGATGCGGGCAAAGACAAGGTGCAGACTGGCAGCTTCTCCGGGATAGACCACGCCTTCCACTGTCCCCATCCCCAGGAAGACTGCACACCACATGCCCTTGTCACTCGACCTGCAATGCGTCCTGGTAGCCAGAGTATGCCTCCAGCCCCACTGTCCAGACCAGCCATGGAACTTGTTTTGGCCAACAGAATGCAAACAAATGTGACACTGGCCACCTCAGAAGAGAAGCTTTAAATTCAATGCTGTGGTTCTGTGTGGCACCCTGCTTCTGCCTCGTGCCATGAGAACAATCTGTCCAGACAAATGCTACTCCTGGAATGAGAAAGCCCATGTGGGGACCTGCAACCCGAAGGGCAGCTCTGAGTTACGGGAGCAAGAAATAAACATTCACTCTTGAAAACCACTGGACTTCTGGAACTGTGTGTTACAGTAGCAAAGCTAATACATTGGTCTAAGTCATCAGAGTCACATAACTAGTGGGTTTGATCTTCACCTTCCTTGCCCATGTCCTGCTATGTGGCTCGCTGGAAGGGCCCAGGGGACCAACAGTGACACTCAACATGCTTGAACTACTTTCAATCACACAAAAAACTGGATGGTCACCAGGACTAATGATTATCAATAATTCATGGCATTTATTATTAAACAGTTGGATCTGAAATATTCTTTAAACAGGTGCACTGCTGGATTATTTGGACCAGTGTGTGCTGAGTAGAACTGAATTATCTGAGCTTCGTTTCCAGTTTAATCTGGACATTCTGGTATTCACCATTATCAAAGCTTGTTCATGAAAAAATTCATTCCATAAGTGTTTACTAGGCACCACTGCATGCCAGGAACTGTAGTAGGCTAATCTGTTGCTGTAAGCTATGTACATTTCACTGTAATCAAAGGTTATTTCCATTTTTTGCAAAGTAAATGGTACTCTAGCTGTGTGTGTTTAGGTGTAGAGTGCTGAAGCAGGCCAGGGAGGAGAGGTGATAAATGCAAAACACTTCCCACATCACTACATGTCTTTTCCCTACATACTGGGGAAGCAGTGTAGTGCAGTAAGTACGAACACAGCCTCTAAAGTCAGACAGCCAGCTTTGAACACGTAGTGCTACTACTCAGTGGCTGTATGACCTTGAACAAAGACCTCTCCAAGGGACTTTCCTGGTGGCGCAGTGGCTAAGAATCCGCCTGCCAATGCAGGGGTCATGGGTTCCAGCCTTGGTCCGGGAAGATCCCACATGCCGCGGAGCAACTAAGCCCGTGCGCCACAACTACTGAGCCTGTGCTCTAGAGCCCGCAAGCCACAACTACTGAGCCCACATGCCACAACTACTGAAGCCTGCGCGCCTAGAGCCCATGCTCCACAACAAGAGAAGCCACTGCAATGAGAAGCCTGTGCACCGCAACGAAGAGTAGCCCCCGCTTGCCACAACTAGAGAAAGCCCACGTGCAGCAATGAAGACCGGAAAAAAAAAACACCTCTCCAAGCCTCAGTTTCTACATCAGTAAGAGCATCTACCTCACTGGCTTTCCACAAGGAATAAATGAGAAAAGCACATAAAGCTCCAGGCACAGGTCCTGGCATTGAGTATGAATTCAACATATATTATTGACTATTATTAGTTCTGTACCCACGGTCCTCAAGTAGAGCTACTTCATCTTATTTTTCATTTAACAATTTTACTTCTCCCAATGTTCTACATTAACAAACTACTGTGGTTGAGATACTGAGGGACCTTATATCCTAATTAAATCCTACGTATGAGGGAGAAGGAGATAAAGTGCATACGTGTTTTGAACATAGATTTCCATGAAACATGGGGACTTTTCTGTATGGAAATAACACACACACACACACATACACACACACACACACAAGAATGGAAATGTGTTTTTCTTCTTTTACGCTTTACTTTTTTATACAGGAGGCTGTGTCTAGATTTGCACGTGTGCTTGTCAGAGAGAAATTAACACAGGGACCCCGCCCCGCTTCCTCCCCTGCTGCAAAGCCAGAAAGATCCGAGCCCTATGTGATCCTTCCAGACAAAATGCTGCATCTATTTTCCACCTCTGCCATGATCTCCACCTTCTAAAAGTTTTGCTAGGCCCCTCTTTCCAACTTCCACTAGCAACTTACTCGAAGACACAAAACTATTCCAGACACACAAAAAAAGGGGCAGAAACAGAAACCTAGGGACTGTGTGTTAGGTTCACTCTGGATTGGCACTGAAATGGTCAAAGACCCTGGAACCAGAAAAGACTCCAATAAGTCAATGGCCCAGTTCTCTCCCTGCAAACAGGTCAACTTCCCAACCTGGAGACTCTTTGCCCTGTTTGCAGGTGCCAAATATTCATTGAGGACATACTGCATGCCAGGCAGAGTGCCAGCTTCTTCAGGAGATACAAAAATGGGTGCATCTCATTAACCATCCATGAAGCTGCCCTCAGGGGACTTATACTGATTATGAACAATATTACTAATCATTTACTCAACAAATATTTATTGAGCACCTACTGCATTGAGGTCCCGTTCTTGATACTGAAGATTCAGTCGAGAATAAGAGAGATTTTTAAACTTCTGCCCTTGAGAAGCATACATTTTAATGGAAAGAGGTAATAAGATTAAAAAGTAAGGCATATATTATATTAGACAGTGATCAGAAGAAAGGATTCAAAATAAGTAGGGAAAGGGCTAGGAAGTGTAGGGGGATCTCCACTTCAGGCAGGGCAGCCAAGGGGTTGAGATGCAACAGGAGGTGACATTTGACTAAACCCCTGAAGGAAGACAGGGAATAAGCCATGTGTACAGCGCTGGGAAAAAGACTTCCCAACGAAGGGAAAAGCAAGTGCCCGGACCCCGAGGGGGAGTGGCTGGGTGCTGAGGAGCAGCTGGGAAGCCAGGGTGGCTGGAGCAAATGGGAATGGGAGGGGGTGGGGGACTGAGGCCACCTGGGGCAACTCCGTCACGTAAGCTCACACAGAACTCCCAGCCACCGTAAGGGCTCTGACGATTCTGAGCAGAGGCACGACATGATCCGACTTCTGTTTTAAAAGATCGCTCTCGTCGCTGTGCTGAGAACGGGGCTGGAGATGGGGTCGGGGGAGCGGGGAGACCCATCAGGAGGTAATGATGATAGGGGCCTGGATGCAAGGCAGCCATGGAGGCTGTGATGATGTCCAGTCGCATTCACACGCACGTTCTCTAATGTAGGATGAAGTAGAGTGAACGCAACAGGGGGAATGCCAAGGGCCATCACTCCCCAGAGTTGGGAATGGAGGACGTCTCAGTGTTAAATCACTGCAAGACAGTGTGGAGAAGGGGGGCCCATCTGGAGTGCACCTGAGAACCCATTTCCACATTTATAAAGCAGGGACAATAATACTAATAGTGATCAGACCTGATGATGACCATAGGCATTGGTGAACACCACAGGGGCTACTAGAGATGACTCGCTAAGACGACCCAGGCCCTCTACACACAGAACAGCCTGGTCAACTGCTGAGAAACAAGAAGGCTCTTTCTGAGCCCAAACTTCAAGGTGACTGTAACTCAGCAATAAGATGCTCTTTAAAGAAAAGTTCAAGCCACTAATTGGAAAAGAAGAAACTCTCACACACCTCGAGGAAGAGCAAGCCCGCAGGTCACTGTCTTTTAGGTTCCCCGTTGCCATGGCTACAACAGCCTCCGCAATCACTTTTACTGCTCTGCTCTGGACAATTTCATGTCACCTTTGAAACTGAATAACAAAACCGAACATAATATTCTGATAAGAGCCTGATAATGGCCACAGGGAAGATAACTCCCCGATCTGGCCTTGTCACGCTGCTATTAATATACTGAGTACATTTGTTTCAAGGAAACCCCACAGTACTTCATTGGCATCCAGCAAGATGGCCCGACCCCTCGGAGCATATCTGTGACCGTGCCAGTCTCTCCCCATCCCGTGTAGCAGTTGTATTTGAACTAGTCTCGGTCAAGCCTCTGCTGTTTTGATTAATAATTTCTAATACATAGTTTTCAAGGCCACTTTGAACTCTACTCTCATCTTTCACGATACTAACAAATCCACCATGGTGTTATATGTAAATGTTATAAACATGCTCACCTTTATTTCATCCAGGTTACCAAAGATATATTAAGTATCACTAGCCATGAGTGCACATTCAAATCCTAGGTCATGTAAAAGGGTTCTCTTCTCCTGCATGAACTACAAACGAAAGAGGCGCACACAGCTCCTGATATCGAGGGCTTCACCACCATCAGAAGACAGGAGGGGCTCTGGGAGAGGCACACAGTACAGTGGAAGATGCCTGGGCTCCGCGGCCGACCACCAGCTCCACGACTCATGTCAGGGTGACCTTGGAAGTGGTCCAAGGGAAGTGGCCCACTCTTCCCTTCACTCAGATTCCCTATCTGCAAAATGGGGGTAACCCCAGGACCTGCACGTAGGGGTGTCCTGAGGATGAAATGAGTTAATATGTAGAAAATATTTAGCAGAGTACATCTGAACACGATAAATGTATATGCACACTCAATAAATTTCTTAGCACTTGTGGACCAAGAACAATGCTAAGTTTTTTGCATGCTTTTCTATTTTTTTAAACTTTTTATTTCCAAATAATTATAGATTCACAGGAAGTTGCAAAAATAGTCCAGGGAGGTCCTGTGTACTCTTCACCCAGTTTCCCCCAATGGTAACTTCTTACAGAAGCTTCATCTTTTTTTAATCATCACATTTTATGAGGTTAACATAATTATCAGCCCACTGCACAGAAAAGGAAACTAAGTCTTAGGGAAGTTAGATAACTTGCCCTGGGCCACACATCTGTCAATCAGGATAATGCTAGAAACCAGACTCTCGCTCACCCAGCACATCACACCGCGTGCAGAGAGGGATAGAGGGAGGAAGAAGGGCACCGTCTCCCTTACTCTGATGCAGACTGCCTGCTCAGATACTTCTTCCTTTGTGCAAATCTGAGGCATGAGGAAATATCCCTCAAGAAATAAAATAACCAATATTTGGCAAATGCGGCATTTGGGGGAGTGAACACTCTATAAATACTCGTGTTGAAATTTCAGAACCCTCAGGGTGACAGCTAGTCTTGTAGGCCCCTCAATCCACGTGGCACAAGCTTTGCAGCGGTTCCCTGGAAGAAGCCCCTGAACCCTGAAGATCAATAAGCTAAACACACTCCTAGCAACAGGGGCCTTAGGTAGGAAGTCAGGATTCCTTTTTTTTTTGCGGTACGCAGGCCTCTCACTGTTGTGGCCTCTCCCGTTGCGGAGCACAGGCTCCGGACGCGCAGGCTCAGCGGCCATGGCTCACGGGCCCAGCCGCTCTGCGGCATGTGGGATCTTCCCGGACCAGGGCACCAACCCGTGTCCCCTGCATCGGCAGGCGGACTCTCAACCACTGCGCCACCAGGGAAGCCCATGAAGTCAGGATTTCTTGATGAACATGATGAGGTTACAAAATAATTATAATTATAGCAAATATTTACATGCTACACACTGTGACCAGGGCACTTTACATTTATTACCTGATTTAATCCTTCAGTATCCCTCTTAGGTGCGCCCTATTTTTATCTGCATTGAGGTACGCAGCTCACCTGAGGTCACACAGCTGGTAAGTGGTAGGGCTGGGATTTGAACCCAGGCAGCCTGGATGGAGAACTCGGGCTCCTGACCACTGCTCCTCTCTCCTCTCTGAAAACTAAAAGGACCACGTGAACCCCAAGGAGATGGCTGCTACCCCCCTTCCCACATGGCTCTGTTGGATCCCAAGGGATTTAGCTTTCGTTATTCTACTGGTCATGCACTACTACTTTGTCTTCTTGTAGGCTCTATGTGGGACTAGGAAAGAATCCTGCTTTCACTTTCCTGTCCCTTCCGCAGGGCTTAGTCCAGTGAGGAGCATTTTCTGAGTGGGGAAGCTCCACGTGTCTCTCCTACGGAGACACTGGGTTAGGCTGGTACCTTCACCTCTTCCTGGAGTCCGGGTGGTAAGTCTCAGGCTCCCGTGTGCAGATGGCTTACTTATGTAACTTGATGCCTTCCCCAATAAAGTTAGACCATAAATCAATACCCATGGGGAGTTCTCCTTTTCTTTTTAGAAAGAGATACCTTAGAATCAGTCCCTCTCCAATCTTACAAATCTTCTCATATCTCCTACAAATTCTTAAAAATAATTTCTAGTGCTCTGCAATTGTAGTTGCCATTTTCTTAAGGGCCCTAAGATGTTTTGCAAATGAAGAAAGGAAAAATTTAGCAGGAAATAAGAGGTGTAAATGGCTCCACTTAAATGGGGCGAATGAGAAAGTTTCTTTAGATGTGGAACTGTACCAACCCTAAGTGATAGGGTGCTCCGTGACCCTCGTAATTCACTGCAGTGAAGACTCTCTGTTGGCAATATGATTCTTTGAGAGGTGAAGCAGCTAACTCAGCATGAATGCCCAGTTCTAGATGAATTCAGCTCCTGGAACTCGCTACCGTCAGGACAATATCTTGAATTTATCACTTATAAAATATATTTGGCCAATGCATCCCCTACTCTCCCCCTTAGCCAAATACATCCATAAATTCCATAACTTTGGCTCAAACTGCTTTTGGAAATAGTATTCCAACTTCCTGATACCAACACCAATATTTTGGCTGCTTCTAATATGACATCCAGACTTTTGGATTTCAAAAACAATGCCTGGGATAAGGGAGGAATATCCTGTGGTAGAGCAGAAAGGAAAATATCATTTTATTCGCTGAGAAAGGCCTTTCATAAAGGCACAAGCATCTTTTACTAACAATGTTAGAATGTAAAGTTTAATATAATGTTACTGTGGTGATCCTCACATTTGCAAATTCACACGGGATTTTAGCATTGTGCTGTACTGTGGATAAACGTGAAGATAATTTGTTTACTTCAGCTGATGAAAAATACAGAGATTTCTCTACAGCTGACATATGTTTTCAAGAGTTTCACTGATCTTCCATACTTCCAAATGCAACTCAAAGCCCAGATTTTAATCCTACAATCTCATGCTCTTCACTTGGCTGCCTTAGAGATTTCCTTACTTCTCTGGTAAAAAAAAAAAAAAAAAAAAAAATCATTCCATACAAAAAAAACTAATCCTATTTCTAGAATCTTTGAGAACTTCCCATAAGCATTCTTATCTTAATTACTTGCTTTCCTCTTGCCCAGGGAAGCCCAAATTTGTGACATCTTAGCATTCAGTTCAAGAAGTATATTTTTCCGGGTAAATACATTCTTATACTCTTTCCACTTTCTCATATCTTTTTGAAGATTTAGAAATTTTTCACAATAGAATTAATTAAAACCATATGCAATCCTTAATGTCACTGAACTGTACACTTTAAACTGGTTGAAATGGTAAATTTTATGTTACATATATTTTACTTTAATAAAAATTATACAATAGTTCAGTACACATAACTTTTAACTAGCTTAATCCCTATTTAGAAAATCAAATAATTTATAAAATAAAGAGAAATTAGACCTGGCTGTATTTTTTTACTGTACCATCCTGGAGAAACACTGAGGTCTATTAATTCAGTCAACCTGTGCTTTCCTTCTCCCGCAAAAATCTGGCCTACGTGACCCCGTAATTTCATATGGGGAAGAATGAATCATAGCATTCACAGGACTATTTTTCCCAGTTTTCAATATACAAATTTATTACCCCACTCTAATCAACTCTATAATTGTCTAGAAGAGCTAGTAGCCTACAATAATGCATATTTGAATGTATTGTACCCTGACATAGAAGGTCATCCTACTAGTGACAATGAAATGCTGAAACTGAGTCTTTAAGGGAAAGATTCTTAAACTGGGGTCTTCAGGGGCTCCATGAGCCCACTGGATTGACCCAAGCACTGTATATAGGCACAAACAGGAATTTTTCTGGGAGGGGGGCTCATTACCTCCTTTTCAAAATATTAAGAACCTAAATCTCACTGCAAAGATAAACCCATTCAAGGCTGGGGCGAGAACAGAATGAAGGCCTGTCCAGGAGGCCCGTGAGCATTGCTCAGCGCACAGAACGCCTCTATAAAGAGAATCTAAGTATCCTCTTGAGGGGACATGGCCTCCTTAAGAAAGGAAGAACACATCCATTAGCCTAATTCGGTGTCCCGCATTGTCTGTGTGGATGCCATCTGAAAGTGAAAATGTGCTGTCCAATGTAAAGCTTTGTGTGACCAGAAAACAATGACCCTTCAGCAAAAGGCACTTAGTGGGGTTCCCGATGCAGCGCCCCAGGCTCCCCAGCCCTCTCGTAGGCCACACTAATTATGGGAAAGGCCTGGGTTGCATTGGGAAGACCAGTGGTCATCGGTCGGGGCCACATAAGCAGGGCCAGTTGTTGTCACCATGTCACAGGCACAACCACATCCCTCTGCCCTTTCTCAGCCTCTTCTGCTCCCCCGTCCCTGCCACCTGCCACTCCAGCCCCTTCTCAGGAGCTCAGACCTGTCCTCAGCATCCCCCCCTCCATTGGCTCTGTGCACGTGATTTCCCTGTGGACTCACCTGCCCGACCCTCCCTCCAGAGTTCTAGAATGGCATGTACTAACTCGCTGGAACCTCTAGATCTGCAAAGTCCACAGGCACCACAGAACCAACACAACCCACACGGAACACATCACCTGTCCAAAGCAAACCTGTCTCGCTCCCCTCTTGCCATGAATAGATTGTTATTCCCCTAGGGACTCAGATTCCAACCTTCACCCTTTCCTTTAGTGAGTCACCAAGTCCTGTAGACTCAGCCTCCATGAGGTCTCGGGCACCTGTACCCACCACTACATTCTTCCCAGAACCCCCAGTTCAAGTCCTCGTGATTCCTCACCTGGGCGGGCCACTCCAGTGCCTAGGAACTGATCTTTGCATCCCTGTGGGGTCTCTGCCTCTACTCCAAACCAACCTACTGCTGCCAGATTTATTTACCTAAAAGCTCAGCCCCAATCACATCGCTTCCCCAAAGAAAGCAACACTTTCTCTATGGCTAGTGAATTAAGAACAGCAGTAATAGCGAACTGCTGTCAAGCACACACCTTACTGTGAGTCAGATCTTGTGTTACTTAATCTTCCAAACAATCTCAAGAGGTTGTCCTTCATTATCTCCATTTGACGACTAAGGAAGAAGCGGAGGATTTCTTCCACTGCTAACCAACCCCTGGCAGGATTCTGAGGACCAGGCTCTAGAGACACTTGAACCCTTGCCCTGCCTCATCGGCTACTCCTTGTACCCTCTCCTTGACCAAGATACCAGGAAGAATAAACCAGACTCTGTCCCGTTCTTCACACCTGTGCTATTCTCCCTGCCTAAGACACCCTCCACGTCTACATCCATGCCAACTGCCCATTCACACGTGGGCCGCACACCCGCGTGTGCCAGGCTCTCTGCCACACCATCTGGCCCTTGGGATACGGCGAAGAGAGGGAAAAATGGAATGGGACGGGGGACTGCCTACTGAGCTCACGGTCTAATGCCAGAGTCAGACACTGGCCAAGAAAGCACATACCTGTCTAGGCCCTTGCCTCTCCCCACGGTTCACCCCAATGTCGCCTACCCCGTGAAAGCTTCTGAAACATCCCCTTCTCTCCCTCTCTCACTCACATCTCCACATGCGCTAGCATCTTCCCCGATTTACATACTTACCTAATCTCCCTGGATTAGGAGGCAAGCTTCCCACGAACAAGGGGTATGTAGTCACATCCTAGACCTACCTCTTGCTACCTAAGGTGACTTTACAGATCCTTAGCTCCCCCATCTGTAAAGTTCTTAAAAGCAGTATAAGAATTAAGAGGGATAAATGTATAGACCACCTGGAAGACTTGATACGGCAACTCCTTCCCAGGTGAGCACGAACTTTACAAGCACCAGGGCAGAGATCCTCTGTTCAGTGACAATGCAGAACAACTTGCATTATGTGTTTATGTGAAGGTCAAAACAAATAAGCCTCTGGAGAAACCCGGGAAGCTCATGCTCTAAAGGCTTTGCTGGCAGCCCAGGAATGGAAACTCCGAGTAGGTCCCCTCTCCCAAGACTGCAGCCAACCCTGCAGGCCTCTTACGAAACATGTCACAAGGATTCTCTCTGCTGTGGAGCAGGTCCAGTTTCATCAAGCACATGGCTCCAGGGAACTATAAATGAAGGGAGGAGGCCGGAGCCCTTTTTTTTTGGTAACCTGGCTCTTCCCTATATCATGTAAAGCTTGTTGAATGTATATCTTCATGTGGCCTGATCCACATGGACCAAAATTTGATAAACTGAATAAAACTGGGTGAAAGATCCATTTTGAAAGTACCCAGGGGATAGTAAAAGAAAGCCCTACTGCAGCTATTACTGTAGGTTAAATGATTCATAGAAGTGTGCTTTCAGTGACCCACATACAATGTTTAAGGGCACCTAAGAGCATCACAAAGGGAGCTAACAGGAAGTGGCCACCAAGTTGAAATCATTTTATCAGATAAAGTCTTCACAGGGACTTAGGGAACAGAAGAAAGGGGAACGCTAGGGCCACTCTGGCGGTGGTTTAGGCTGATATGAAACACCAGCCAGCCCAGCGTAAGCAGGCCTCAGCTCCCGGGGGCCCTCGCCTGGCTTTGCGGGGTGGGGAACGGTGGGGGGGATCAGCCATGCTCTGACTCCACACTCCCCCCACCTCAGTCTATTCAGAGCATCAGAACAGCTCCGTGACCCTGAACTCAAAATATAACGAAGCTATCGTATATAAATACACATTTCATAAGCTAGCCTCTCTTACTTTTAAATTATCGGCAAATAATCATATGTTAGATACAATACTGTTTTCCTTTCCTAGTTTCTTTTTGTTGTTGGAGGTTGTCTAATCTCGGAGGCGGGTTTTTCCAAAATCCTTTAGCACATCTGTGGACAGCGCTGAAAACCACATCCCCAGGCACTGTCTCTGGCATCACACGGGCCTGAAGCTATTTACGACGCGTGCACTTGGCTCAGTCACAGACTGATACAATTGCCGGGAACAAAGTGCTAGCATGGAGGGGAGCGCGGACCTTTTCTTTTTCCCCAGTCGCTGCTATTTCCTGTACCCACAAGTCCAGTGCTCCCTCGGGAAAGATGCAAGCCGGCCAACTGGAAGATATCAAAGCATCCTCCATTTTCACAGCACATGTCATGTCACAGCTTGTTAATGTCTCCCTCGGAAGGGACACTTGTCAAGGTCACTGAGGACCACCAGCTGTGCTCTGAATCATGAGCGGGTGCATCTGTGCACGTGTCTGCACATGCCACTCTGCCCAGCTGCTGTTACCAAAACCTGCCCTTCCTGGAAGCACAATCATGCAACCAGAGAGTCTTTAGAGCCGAAGAGGCCCTGGGTCCACTCCCCGCACTGTAACCCGGACAAAATAGTGCCGTGGAGGTTAAGTGGCTTGCCCAGAAGATAGCTGTAGTTAGGCAGCTGTTCTCGAATATCTCACCCCAGGCCAGCCTCTGAGAGCCCTAAGTCTCTGGCTTTGTCTTAGTCACTACTTTTGCAACCTCTTCCTTCCATTATTTACAGAACATCTATGAGTTTCTGCATTTAGGCAAATAAAAAGCATTATTCAAGAGGGTGCTATGGGCTTCCCTGGTGGCGCAGTGGTTGAGAGTCCGCCTGCTGATGCAGGGGACACGGGTTCGTGCCCCGGTCTGGGAAGATCCCACATGCCGTGGAGTGGCTGGGCCCGTGAGCCATGGCCGCTGAGCCTGCGCGTCCGGAGCCTGTGCTCCGCAACGGGAGAGGCCACAGCAGTGAGAGGCCCGCGTACCGCAAAAAAAAAAAAAAAAAAAAAGAGGGGGCTATAATTACTCAAAGAAAACTACCCTCTTTTCATGCTCAGGAAAGACACACAATGGTATTTGGCATTTCGCTTGCAAACGTGTGCCCACATGAAATTAAAATAATTAGGTATAAGGGCCAACTTAATTCAATTATAAATTCTTATTACCCAAATAAGTCTCAAGAAATAGAGTGATCGTGCCAGCAGTGTGCTAGATTTCATGCCCAAATGCAAACTTGCCATCTGCTAAGGCACATGACAGGGTTTTCAAAGAAAAGTGACCTCAGGTCATTTAAAATCTTCATTAGAAACAGACACACTGCATGTTGGAGGTGAGATGCTACAGCCCCATGACAACAACAGTAGGGCTGCCCTCCAAAGTAGATTTTAATGCAGAAGGAAACCTTTTTCTTTACTTCCCACTTGATCAGCAGGGACAGTGCTCCTTTTGGAACAACCATCTGGATTCAAAAACATGAAAATGGTCCCGAGAAACCACACATGCTTAAATGTCAAGAGTATATGGCAACTTTAAGAAGCGTGGAAAAGATGCTTTTCCTACTACATTTTTCTACATTACTTTATTAGTCACCATCGGTTGAAACACTTGGCTCGTGTCAGTGGCTTAAGTGGCATGAAAGCCATTTTGCCATTCATAAAATCACGTGGAAATAGCTTTAGTTAGATTTCTAGTACAAAATAGGCCTGCCTCCATGCAATCTTAACACCTTTTATTCTACCTCAGAGGAATTCAAATTTAAATTAAATTATAGGGACTTCCCTGGTGGTCCAGTGGGTAGGACTCTGTGCTCCCAATGCAGGGGGCCCAGGTCTGATCCCTGGTCGGGGGACTAGATCCCGCATGCATGCTGCAACTAAGAGTCCGCATGCCACAACTAAGAAGTCCACATGCCGCAATGAAGATCCCACAACTAAGATCCAGCGCAGCCCAAATAAATAAATATTTTTTTAATAAATTAAATTATCCAAGAAACCAGCAGAAGCTACCAGACAAAGAAAATAAATTGTTCAGGAAAGCAGCAACGCAGGTAAATTTCAGTTGACTTATGAACTCTTTCTTAAGCTTTCCACCTTCTATGCAACCACTCACATCCCTAGAAAAAGCACTGGGCAAATACAGCTGCGAGACAGGAAGCTCCTCGAAGTAAGGGCTCTACCCTGTTCTCTTCTGTCCCCCACAGCCTCTTACTCAAATGCTATTTTATTACTAAAGGAACGAATAATGTGATTATTCATGCAACACAGTTGTCGAGCATCCACTCTGTCAAGTACTGGAGATACAAAGATGAGTAGGCCAAGGTTCTTCTGTTTGCCTGAAATGTTTTCATTTTAAAAATCAAATATATACAGCACAAGAAGCCTCAAACTCAAATTTCACCACAAACAGAAAGAAACTTCAAGTGAACTCTGCTTCTTCCCATGGCTTCCTACAAAGCCAACTTGTGAGCCCTTTCAGTAGATTGTTACTGGCTGAGCATTTCCAAGAGTCCAAGGGTGAAAAATTAAAGGAACATTTCTTTCCTTTCCTTTCTTTCTTTCTTCTTCTTTTTTTTTTTTTTTTTTGTTTGCACCACATGGCATGGAGGATCTTAGTTCCCTGACCAGGGATCAAACCCAGGCTCCCTGCAGTCTTAACCACTGGACCACCAGGGAAGTCCCCAAAGGAATATTTCTTTAAAAAGCCAAAGGGATAGCTGATTTATTTTGCTGTACAGTAGAAACTAACACAACTTTGTAAAGCAACTATACTCCAATAAAAATTAATTTTAAAAAAAAAGCCAAAGGGAAAACGTCAAGTAACTTGTTTGGTTTATTGTGACCACCAGTTCAGACTAAATTTCCTAAGGAGTTGAAATAACCCTGGATACCCTCAACAGTTAAGAGATTTCAACATAACCCATACTAGTAATAATGTCGAAACTTGCTCCTTAATCCCCATAAAATCTCTTAAGGTCACTGATCCTCAGTCATCAAAACAGAATTCTCATCCACAGAGCAGCTCCTTCACCCTTTCCCATCACTGACACACTACCTTGCATTGGATATAGATGCTGGCACTATCATCCCCTCTATGGAGGTGGGAAACCTGAGTACACAGTTGACCCAACGAAGAAACATTCCCGTCCAGGGCTAGGAGCCTGGGACTCATCTCCCCTCTCTGTGGTTCCCAAGAGGAGAACTGTAGGGCTGGAACCCAGGCCCTGCCACTGAGACCAGTTGAGTCATCTACTGGATGAATTACTAGTCCCCCCGAGCCTTGCTTGCCTCTTCTCTAAATAGGGACAGTAATGGCACCAACCTCAGACAGCTGTTCTGAAGATTAAATTCAAATAACACTGCTCAGAGCCTGAGGCAGGCACTCAGTTACTACTACCCATACTCACACCCCTTTCACCCTGTGTTCCACACACAATCTGGCAGATGGGAGTAGGTGAGCCAGATGAAGAGAGCTGCTATTTACAATCAGCTTCACTGAGTAGATCAGCAATACTATGACAGCTTTGCAAAGTACCACACAAGAGCATCCCACAACCCGGCTGTACAATTAACCCAGCCAAGCCAGCTGTCAGACCAGCCTTTCCCCTGGGACAACTACCCTGCTCTGTATGAATGGAACCATTTATCACATCCGTGAGATGCTCATGGCACATATGCCCAGCCTGACTGTACTCCACATAAATACAAAAGCTTTGGCAGGGGCCACCAATGATGGGCAATCTTAGAATGAACCATATGTGGTAGGCAGGATGCTGGCCCCTACAAGATCATGTCAACATCCTAATGCCTGGAACCTGTAAATATGTTAGATTACATGGCAAAGGGGGATTAAGATTGCAGATGGAATAAAGGTTGCTAATCAGCGGATAGGGAGATTATCCCATCTAGTTATATCCTAGATGTAACCTCTGGGTCCTTTAAAGTGGAAGAGAACATTGGAAAAGAAAACCAGAGAGAAGGCAGCAAGAGGAGGACTCAGTCTGATATTGCTGGCTTTGAAAACAGAGGAAGGGGGGACTTCCTTGGTGGTCCAGTGGTTAAGAATTGGTCTTGCAATGCAGGGGACACCAGTTCGATTCCTGGTCGGGGAACTAAAATCCCACCTGCTGCGGGGCAACTAAGCCTGTGAGCCGCAACTACTGAGCCCATGCGCCACAACTAGGGAGTCTGTGTGCCGCAACTACTGAGCCCGCAAACTCTGGAGCCTGCACACCACAACTAGAGAGAAGGTTGCGCACCATAACAAAGAGCCCGCACGCCGCAACTAAGACCTGATGCAGCCAAATAAAATAGAGGAAGGGGCCACAAGCCAAGGAATGTGGTAGCCTCCAGATGCTGGAAAAAGCAAGAAAAAGATTCTCCCTTAGGGGTTCCAGGAGGAATGCAGCCTGCCGACATCTTGATTTTAGCCCAGTAAGACCTATTTTGGACTTCTGACTTCTAGAACTGTAAGATAATAAACGTGTGCTGTTTTAAGCCACTACATTTGTGGAAATTTGTTAAAGTAGCAATAGGAACTTAATACACTGTATTCCCCAATCAAGACCTCTTCAGCAGAGATTACATACCCCTCAGCAAGAGCATCTTCTCAGACACTTCCTTTGCCCCTGATGATCCTCTGCTATTCTGATCTTTGGCTGTTTGGCTTGGAGCTGCTTACCCCTACCCATCCTTATGAAGTCTTCATTGAGTCACTTTCCAGATCACTCAGGAAGTTGTTTTGAATACGGAGGAGAAGAGAGATGGTTGCTGACATCCTGGCATGAGCTTGAGGAATGAAGTATGATCCCCCGACCTGCCTTATTCCAGCCCTTCAGGTCTACGAAATCAGAGTTTTCTCCCTTTCCTCCTTTTTCCTTCCCCTTCCTTCTTTCCTCCTTTTTTTTTTTTTTTGAATTTTTGAATTTTATTTTATTTTTTTATACAGCAGGTTCTTATTAGTTATCCATTTTATACATATTAGTGTATATATGTCAATCCCAATCTCCCAATTCGTCACACCACCACCCCTGTCACTTTCCCCCCCTTGGTGTCTATACATTTGTTCTCTACATCTGTGTCTCTATTTCTGCCCTGCAAACTGGTTCATCTGTACCATTTTTCTAGGTTCCACATACATGCATTAATATACGATATTTTTCTCTTTCTGACTTACTTCACTCTGTATGACAGTCTCTAGATCCATCCCCGTCTCTACAAATGACCCAATTTCGTTCCTTTTTATGGCTGAGTAATATTCCATTGTATCCTTTCTTCCTTTTTCTTCTCTTTCCTGCTTTCCTTCCCTTCTTTCGTCCACAAATAGCCATCTATCAATACCTAAGTATTTAACATATGCTACATATAGCTAGAGGCAAGGGAATACAAAAATGAATAAATAATCCTCAATCCTTATCCAAAGAGCTCATTAAAAACAACAATTCATCTAGAGCAGTGGTTTTCAAACTTTGGGGACCATTAACCATAGCAATAAATGCATTTTTACATCACAGTCTAAAACACACACACACACACACACAACTGAAACAAAATTTTACGAAACAATACTTAATCTTTACCAAAGGAGATGTACTGTATTTTTTTTTAAGATTTTTTTTGATGTGGATCATTTTTAAAGTCTTTATTGAATTTGTTACAACATTGCTTCTGTTTTATGTTTTGGTTTTTTGGCCCCGAGGCATGTTGGATCTTAGCTCCCCGACCAGGGACTGAACCCACACCACCTGCATTGGAAGGCGAAGTCTTAACCACTGGACTGCCAGGGAAGTCCCTCCATTTTCTATCCTTTTCTATTCTATTCTATTCTATTCCATTCTTAATTCTGACCAGCAACTTATTAAATTGATTTCATGACCCAGTTTTGTATTCTACTTCTCAGTTGGAAAAATGTGACCCAGAAGTCTTGATAGAAGTGTCTAGGTGTTCATTATCCAGACCCAAGGAAGGCAGCCTCAGAAACCTCCTCAAGGTCTTAGTCAACCCCAGCCCATTCCTTCCCTGCCTACCACCATCCACGCAGGGTGAGATGACTCAGACTCATTTAGATTCCAGTCATTCGACTGAAGCTGTCACCCACCTCTCCCCTCCCCGCTCTCAGGCACACACACACAATCTCATCACCTCTTGAAGGGAAGGAATTAAAGGTACCAGATGTGGGAAACCGTGACTCACTGTTCCTGTCACCCAGGTACACGACTATGAACGTCACTCGAGCACAATGGAAGCCAGGGGCCAGAACAATGAATAACAGCTCCTGGAAAACAAGTGCTGGGCGTGGAGACCTCTGACTGTTGAGACCCAACCAAGGTCAGGACGCAACTAAGGTCAGGAGATGAGACTTGATGTAGGGAGACACACAGAACATTTGCCAGAACAAATGACTAAAAGGTGCTATGATTAACTTCAGGAAGCACCCAGCACCGACGGGAAGGTCACTAGTGAACACGCACCAGACCTGCCCTCCGTCCTCCTCCTGGGCAAGCATGGGCTGAAGGCGGCAAGCGAGGCAGAGGGGCCTCTCCCCGTGCTCACCCACTGGGTACCTCTGGCCCGCAGCTTCAGGGTCCCGCTGTAAAGAGCAGCTGAGAAAGTCCCCCCCACCCTTTTCTTTTATGTAAGAGGCCTGATTTGTACAGAGATTTTTTTTTTAATGAGAAATTTCCCTCTCAATTACTTGTCATTCCACCTAATGACACATATTAAAGCTTATCTTTTCACAGGATAATTTTAGACTGATACCAGTTCACAGATCACTGGGTTTACCCTGCTCTGCAAAACCAGTCCACTCTCCCTGGCAGCTTCCTACCACAGAAGAGCTGGCCAGGCCGGGCCCACCAGAGAGTGGGAGCAGGCCTGGGCTGTGTGGTGGGCGTGCAGCCCTCTCCCCTTCTGCTCTGTGTGCTGCCACCCACACGGGGGGAGAAGCCAACCCCACTGTGGCTCTCTCAGTGTCTGGCCACGTTGGAACATCGCCCTTGCAGAGGTCTCTTAGTCTTACCAACAGCTGTCCTGGGAAGGCGCTGAAAACAATGCACATCAATGACAGAGCAAGACCCTGGAAAGAGCTCAGGATTCCTCTAATCACATTTCCCCCCTTCCCGGCAGTGTCTTATTAGATTCACCATTTATGCTATTACTGAGAAAAGGTGGAAGACTAGAGCACCCCCTCCACGCGTTGTCCTCAGGGCCTTTAACAGCATAAACAGGATCTTGATTAAAAGATGTTTCCGGGCTTCCCTGGTGGTGCAGTGGTTAAGAATCCGCCTGCCAATGCAGGGGACACGGGTTCGAGCCCTGGTCCGGGAAGATCCCACATCCCGTGGAGCAACTAAGCCCGTGCGCCACAACTACTGAAGCCCGCGCCTAGAGCCCGTCTCCGTAACAGGAGAAGCCACTGCAATGAGAAGCCCGCGCACGACAACGAAGAGTAGCCCCTGCTCACGGCAACTAGAGAAAGCCCACACACAGCAACAAAGACCCAACGCAGCCAAAAATAAAATAAATGAAATAAATAAATTAAAATAAAAAAGATGTTTCCACATTCTAATGGGAGGTGGGTCAATTTCATATCACATTTCTGGTTCTCACTCCTGCAGGATTAATAACCTTGGCACATCTGCTCTCTCTGAAGTACACTCCAATTTGGCTCTCATTCTGATATCTCAACATACCCACTCCCCAGGCCTGTGGACCCCTCTATTCTCCTCACCTCCCTCTGCCGGCCCAGACCACACGCTTCATCACTTTGGTTTCTCTCTAGCCATTGTCTTTGGCTTTCCAGCCTCCCGGTCCTGCATTTTCTCTGCTAAATAGTCCATCCCTGAATGAATTGAGCCAACCATCCCCATCTACACAACTCCATGCTCCTAGCCCCTGCTGGGGAAAACCAGAGCAGGGAGCAGATTCCCCAAAACGTGAATGGTCTCCAATCCCAGAGGCCCAGGAATCCTGCCATGCCTTTGGAAAATTCCCTCCTTATTTCGCTAAGGGACACTTCCAAACGTGGAACCCTCAACCCTCACAGCTCTTCTCACTTGGCCTCTGACAACACCAAGAAAGTCAGGGCCATGAGGTGAGAACACCCTCAGCTGCCCTTCCACCGTCCTCTCTCCTGTCTCCCTTTCCTCCTGTCTCCGCGCAGGGGTGGCCCTCCCCAGACAAGGCTAATACTCCCCACCTCCTGCATTGGACGCCTTCCTCCCCTCCCTGCATCCTCCCTGGGGCCCCTGCTGTCCAGCTCTTCCCTCCTTCACCCACTTGTTCCAGCTTTTCCTCTACACTGACTCTGCTACCTTCTCCTTGGGATGCTGTCTGAACCTCCTCCCGCCGTCGGATGAGTAGCACCTGCAGCGCCCACCCCCCACCCCTCAGCCCCCAGCTGTTACTCTTCACCCCTACAAGGACGTCCCCACTTCCACTGAAAATGCTCTTGCTGAGGGTACCGGTGACCTCCCAGCTGCCAGCACAGTGACCCTTCCGCCCCTTTCCTCGCTCGCCCCTCTGTAGGACTTGACTCTGGGCTCCACTTCCCGCTCCGTGGAACGCCCTCCTCCTGGTTCCCAGGTCCCCATCCCCTTCGTTTTCCTCTTCTCTCATCATCATTCCTTCCAGACTCCTTTGCAGGCTCTGCTCCTCCCTCACATGAAAAGTTGTTTTCCTCCAAAATTCTCTGATTGGCTCTTTGACATGCTCCTTGGGTTCTCCCCATCCTAACCCACAGCAGATGACTCCCCAGCCAAGCCCTCCCCCCTGCTCCAGACCCACAGACCCAGTGACACATCTTACTCCTCCCCGCCTCGGGTGCCCTACAGGTCCCCCCAACTCAGCAGGTCCACAGCTCCGTGTCCGTCATGTCACATTGAAAACTGAGAGCATGGCACAGTGCCTGGCACACCAAAGCTGTTCCGTAAATGCTTGCTGGATGAATGTCCAATCCCCATCTCAGCGCATGGCATCAGATCACGCAAGAGGTGACCTCAGGGCACCCCTAGATGTCCCTTTCCTGTCCCCACCTCTGCCTCCATTCAGTGGTCGAGCCGTAAGCCCCTACCTCCACACCGTCTCTCACGTCTGTTCCCTCCTTCCCACCCCCGGGACCATCACCTGACATCCAGGTCTCATCATTCGAACGTGAACCCGCGTGATGGCCTCCTCCTGACCTTCTACCCCTGGTCTGGCCACCTGGGACTCACCGCCCGAGGCACCTCATGACCTGACTCTGTCTGGCTCTCCAGGAAGGGGGCAGGGCACTAGGGGGACAACCACTCTGGCTGAGGAATCAAGGAGGCTTCCCTGGGAGAGTGACTACTGAGACGAGCTCAGAAAGATCATAGGAGCTGTTCAGGCAAAGACATTTGGGGTGAGAGAGGCAGAGCAGTGAGCCTTACGGGCAGAAGAAACAGGTGTCCAAGGGTCCTAAGTTTGGAAGGGGCAAGGCATTCTCTAGAAGCATCTGGCTAGATGAGGCTGAGGGGCACCAGGCCCTTGGGACACAGGTGAGAATAGTTTCCTCCTCGGAGCAATAAAAAGCAGGGGAGTGACATAATCAGGTCGGAATTTTTAAAACCACCCTGTAAAAATGCTTCATTAATGAAGTAATCATGGATACTTCCCTAACATGATAAAATATAGCTATCTTGACCTGAAAATCCTCATTTAGAATGGGAACACTAGTAGCATTTCAATACTCAGGAATAAGACAGAATGTCCACTATCACTGGTCTCTGAGAAGCTGGCCAACGTACCTGAGTGGGAGAAAGAAATCAGAGATTTAAAAAATCAGGAAAAGAGAGGTAAGACTGTCACTATTTGCATGTGATATTCTCATACAGCTAAAAACCCCGAAGAATCCACTAAGAAACTATTCAAACCATAAGACAGTTCAGTAAGATGGCAGGAGCAAAAACTTGATTGTATACAAACAATGACCAGCTAGAAGAGGTACTGGAAGCAAAGGCCTCCATTTATAATAGGAACAACAGAGTAAAAATCTTAAGAATAAATGTAACAAGAATTGGACAAGATCCATACGAATAGAATTTAAATTAAGCTGGAAGACACAAAAGAAGACTTGAAAAGTCTATTCCTGGACAGGAAGATTCAACAACACAACTATGTTGATTCTTCCTAAATCAATCTATAAATGTAAGGTAATCCCAATAAAAATAATGGCTTCTTTTTTTTTAATTAAGAACAATGTGATTTCAGAGTTCATATGAAAAGATCCCTCTAGCTATAGTGTGGCTAGACCTTAAAGAGTGAAGTGGATGGGGTTGGTGGGGACAGAAGGGGGTGAGCTAGACTTTGCAGTGGTCCCAGCGAGAGCTGAAGAAAGCTGGGCCTGGGCCCATGAAATGCAGAGAAAGGGTGTATGTGACAGATATTTACCTGGTGAAATTCACAGGACATGGTGATTGACTGGACATGGGAGGTTCACAAGAGATGGCCAATGATGACTACTGGTTGAGGGTTTGCATATTTAATAATTAATCAAATCTCCTACAAATATATCCCCTCTTTACTAAAAATCGCTGCTTGTGGTGGTATTTCTGGGCCTTGGGCCTAGAACAGATTTAACAAGGTCCTGCATAAAGGCTTTGTAACTAGCTGTTTGTCCACAGCAGAAATAAAGCACCAGTTTTGCTTTCTGACTCTGTTAATTAGGTGTTCCGCACAGATCTTGGGTGGACAGAATGGGTCAGCCTCAGAAAGGCTGCTCACCCTGTTCTTTCCCTGTCTGCCTTTTCTTTTCCCTTGTAATTCAAAATTGTGCTAGAAGAAAATAGGGCAGTGATTATGCTTCAGTTTGACCTCGTTGGACCCAATGTTTACTTTCGCTGGGGCTGGATAACATCTCCACCATATCTTTACCCTTCCTACCTAATAAACAGATAAATCCTTAATGTTCAACAAAAATCCTCACCTCCACTGTCTGTCATTCTGTCAGCGGCAGTCTCCCTTGAAGGTTTGCTTTTTTCCCCTGTTCAGAACTCTTTACAACATATTTTCAGCAGAACAAAGTGAGTTTAAATATATCACACAGTGGTTGCCTCTCAAACATCTACAGAAATTATTTCAGTGAATGTGTTGTCTGATATGAAGAAGTGGATTTGTTTTCAGCAAAAGACATGTGTCTGTTAAAACTGAGGTGAAAGAAGCCAGTGCCTTGGATGGGACAAGTTCAAATCCAGCTTACCTCAAAGGTCTGCCAGGTTGGGCTCGAGGTGCCTGGGCTGGCGCTCTGAAACTTGACCTGCATGGAGATTGCTGGACCTGCACGCAGATTGCTGGGGGTCTTAGTAAGTGCAGATTTCGAGTCTGCACGTCAGGGTGGGGCCTGAGATTCTGCATTTCTAATGAGCTCCTAGGTGATGCCATCCTGCAAATCCACAGATGGCACTCGGAATACCTAGAGTTTAGACAGGCTCAGCAACTTAGAAGCTGTATTTCTCAAAAGTTAACCTGCAGATTGGAAGTCATTCTCCTGATTTACAAAACGGAGACTTTGCCACTGTCCTATGTCAAAGAACCTCAGACAACAAGTGAATGCTTTAAAGTCTCTTCAGACGTGCACCAATATTTAAAAGTCAGAATACTCCATCCCAATCTAACCTAGATGTTATATTTGCTAAAAAGAATCATATCTAGGGAACCCTGCAATACTCAGTAAAGCCTCACCCATTTGAATTAAATAAAAGGGAAGCTTTAATTATGTATTTTAAAAATACAATCAGGCTTATTACTTTCAATTTCAGAGGGGAAGCAAACTTCAGGAGTTTGAAAAACAGTTTGCTCTTTTAAATATTTCCTATACTTCCCTATGGATCATGTTTGTCCTATTTCACTTACAATCTACAAAAAAATGAAATGTCTCAGTCTTCCCAGGCCCCATATGAATTATCACAAATTCTAAATAAAGGAAATGGAATTTCAAAAGTCCTCCTGCATGTAAAATAAATAGTCTCTAACACTTAATTATCAGTGTCAGTTCCTTCATTAGAAACCATTCCTGTCAGCTGGCTTCATTTAACCCGTTTTTGAGGTGGAAAAACTAAGGCCTACAGTCACAGGAGAGGTCAGTAGAATTCAAGGCCAATGTCATTTTCAGGACCTTATTAAGCTAAGGAATGTCAATGGCAATAAATTCTACACCCACTCAAGTACCAGCTGCCTTGAGGGAAGGTATGTGTGCCTCTTGACAAACACATAATCTCATAGCCTAGTTGTTTGGCCTTGAAAAACATTTCCTTATCAACTGAAAAGAGGAATGCATAAGAAAGTAAATTAACTGCTTTTTAAAAAGAGGGAGGTAAAGTAAGTACAGTGCACACATTTAAGTGTGTTTTTCCTAGAAGTACACAGTTCCGTGCTCCTGCGTACAAAAGGCCACCAGGGTACTCAGATTATGGAAAGAGCTACTCTGTTTTACAAGGAAATGTGCAAAAGAGGGACTAAAAAGGGTACAAAATAAAAATACAAAAAAGCACTGAATAGGTCTATGAAATGCCTTATACATACATTACTATCTTTTCCTCTTCCAGGTTACCATGAATAGTTTATCCTGCCCTCTCTGATAATGGGGGGTGGGGTGGGGGTAATCTTAAAAACATGAAACATTTTTAAAAATCATTAAATGAAAATAGACCACATAGTATGCTCAAATAATAATGAGCCATGAGAAGTTTTTAATTAACTTGGGTTTTATTAAGACTAGTAACCTTCCACTGAACATCTTCCCACCATATAGTCAGATCTAATTGCCTCCCTGGGTAACATGACACCAGAGGCTAGGTGAGATTAACTCCGCAAGAGTGAACTGGCCTCCTACTATTCATTTAAATCTGGGATGGGTGGGGTGGAGGTGCAAAATCCAGAAACAGAGATGCAGTTTAAAAATAAAAATCCTGGAACATGCATTAGACAGGTATGGGAAACGTCGGGCAAAGAAAAATAGTTTGCAGTGCTTCCCCGACGGTAACGCTTGGACGGATATCCACATTCATCTTAACAACATGGAGAGTTTTCTGAGGTTCCAACCTCAACCCACCCTCCTGTGCTACTGTTATCCCTTTAATTAAGAAGGCTGAGCTAAGAGCATCCCGAGAAGGGTCTCTAGCTGCTTGAAAAACAGCTTTTCCCACCAGGCTGCAGTGTGGCCTGCTGGAAAGGGCTCTGTACTGAGAACCAGACGCATGGGTTCGAGTTACCCCTCGCGCTCATCCGTTTTCTCACCTCCACAGTGGAGATACATTACCTCCCCCTGAGAGTTGTTATAAGGCTCCTGAAACCTAGAAGGGGTTCAGTAAATGCTGAATGAATGAATGGTCAGATGAGACAATTATGTCAAACACAACCCACATGTCAGTTATTATTGTTCTTTTAATACTTTTCCGTTAAGCTCTCAAAGCACATAAAATTCCATTAATTCACAGTCTACTGAGCAAGCAGTTTGCTGGTACCTTGGTTTATAGAAAACTTTTAGACTCCAAGTTCTTTGTACAAAGTCTTCCTAACTTCTATTCCAGGCTCTACAATACCAGTAGCACTGATGATAGATTGATATTAAATTGAAGGTGCTCAAACAATGGAACATTATGCATTTGTCAAAACCCATACAACACTTCAACAGAAAGAGTGACCCATAATATAAACTATGTACTTCAGTTAATAATAATGTATCAAAATAGGTTGATCACTTGATCAACTGTAACAAATGTACCACACTGTCATCACAGACCAAAAATTGGAGGGACAACCCAGGAGGAAGAAGCCAGAAAATTTAAGCTCCTTATTTTTGCCCGCCGGGGAAGCCCACCGCCCCAAGAGCAAAGAAACCCTTGAATTTCCAGGCCTATTCCAAGCCTGCAGCTCCACAAAATGGGCTCCAAGCTCTTGAGAGCATTTTAAATTTAGCACAAGGACTACACTATGTATGGCATCCTAGAATTTTAGAGTTCAATCACTCAAGGTCCTCAATAGCCCAATGCAGTGATCTAATTACTAAAGCATCCCCCCACCCCCTCCCAGGACCCCCTACTCAATTCAGTGCTCTTATCTTCGACCACATGTGTGGGGCTCTGACTGGCACAGAAACATACACCTGGTGAATTATTCAAAGTGGATATCTTTGAAGAACTCACTAAAATGCTTCTGGAATACTGAGTGGAGATGGGGAGAGGGGAGGAGAGCAGGACGGGCATTGTAGTCTGTTTTTCACTGTGCAGTAAAAAGGCACTCAAAGTCATGGAGTATTTTGTATATCAATAATTTAAAGGCCTCTTTCTGCCCTTGAACAAGTCTTGTCCACCCACATGTCCTGTCCTACAGTTTTTAACCTGTCATTTTTCCCCACTGCTTTGGCCATCCTTTCTAAATAAAGGGCATACACCCCTGATAATGAACAGTTAAATAAAAACATGTCAGGTTTCATAGACATGCTACAAAAAGCAAAGTGCAACACTCTCGGATCTATAAATCACTTCCTGAACAACTGCCTAACCCTGATTTATGCCTAAGGAAGTATAAACTGGGGCCACATCTTCATAAGGCAGTTTGGGAATATACTGCAAAATTTTCAATTTAGCATTAAAATTGCTGAACCCGTAATCCCACTTGTGGGACTTTATCCTTTCAGAGAGTATGAAAGTTGACCTCTCAACATACATTCTCCCGGTGGTTGGTGAGCGTTATAAGAATGGGTAATGGGACCGACTAGGCATCTTCTAGGAAAGGCTTCCCCACCCTGGGAAGGACATGCTGGAATCGACGGTCTCACCGCTCCCCTGGATGTGTCCCCTGGAATCAGTGTGGCTATCCCGGCACCACGGAGAAAGTGAGTGCAGAGGAGGAAAGAGCCCGCGCCCTTGAGACATCACGGAGCTTATGGACAAAGACGCCCTGGAGCCTGCCTGACCTCGACTTCTTCTTGTGGAGATAACAGATTTCTTTATCACATAAGCCAATGCAAGGCATCATTTTCTGTAACTTGCAGCTGGAGTCATCTGATACAGTCGTATCGATAAAGTCACACCTATGTGCCAATGTGTATGTACAAGAATGTTTACTGCAGCCTAGTTAATAATAGCTTTAAAAACTTGGAAACCTAGAAGTCCTTT
Source organism: Delphinapterus leucas (assembly GCF_059928025.1). Taxonomy (NCBI): domain Eukaryota; kingdom Metazoa; phylum Chordata; class Mammalia; order Artiodactyla; family Monodontidae; genus Delphinapterus; species Delphinapterus leucas. Next base: position 86,764,383 of record NC_143140.1, on the reverse strand, counting down.
CTGGCTAAGTAAATTATGGTCTATCCCTACTAGAGAATGCTATGCAGCCCCTAAAAAGAGAGAGGGGCTCTATATATGGTGAGGGGAAAGATACCCAAAATATATTAGTTGACAAAAAACAAGGTACAGAACAGTATATATGGTATGATCTCATTTGCACAGTATATATATGTATATACATACATACACATATGCTTTTACATACGTGCACACACATACACACACTTGCATGCACATTTCTGGAAGGACACTATAAAACTGCTAATGGTTACAAACGGGGGAGAAGCAGCAAAGGCAAGGTGAACTAGTTTTCATTTGATAGCCTCTGGGTTGTTTGAATTTTTTACCATAGCAGGTACTACTCATAATTTCTTAAATCAAGATGAAAAGTGCTTTCAAAAAGACCGAAGGACTCAATCAGACAATCCACAGAAATTCACATGGAAAATATACATATAAAAAATTAGTGCCTAGAAGTTCATCCAAATCAGACGTTACGTACGCTTTCTAAGGTTAGCCACAGAAAAATGTTCATTTTTTTAGCCCTTTTACTACCTGTCCTCAAAAACCTTATAATCTTTCTAGCTACCTGCTGTCAGTATGAATCAGGGAACTATGAACTAATTTTCACATAGCCTACGCAAAATAAAACTTAAAAGATACAGTCCAAATGCCCACAAAGTCCAAAGCCAAATATAACTTTTATCAATGATCCACACCACCGTTACCCTCCGAGAAACGAGAGTGGCCTATAATACGAATGTTAAGACAATCCAGGTTTTACTTGGTTTTCCATATTCACTCAGAGCCCAGCTTATACATGGGGCACTTATAACTACCTTTACTCGCACAGATACCAATTTTGAATTATGCTCCAGTGGAGTTATTATAAAGAAACAGTGGCTCAGCTCACCACCACGAAAAGTAGCCCTGCCCCAATGCATAGTAACAGTCAGCGGGGCGGGGGGCTCTGGTCTCCACTTTGCAGGCAGCTTTCCTGACTGAAGCTTCCTCATCGGCTTTCTCATGAGAATTTCCCTCTCTCCTCTGACCGCATGCCTTTCCCTGGGCGTCACCTTCTCCCAGGAGCCTCTCCCCGCCCCCATCTCCAGTCTAGCTGTCTCTAGTTCTGCGCTGTTCGTTTGTCTGCACCTCCCTCCCCTCCTCGACCACCGCACGGCTCCACTGGGAGCCAGGGCTTGTCCTGTTCCCTGGGGTGTCCCCGGAACCCGGCACGGTGTCTGGCACTTTGCAGAGAGACAAATCTGCGACGGATTCTGAGCCCACCCCTCACAAGCCCAAGTGACTCTGGATGAGCTCCTTGGTGACTCTGCGCCAGGGTGTCCTCATGTGCCAGATGGAAGTAATCGTATATTGTTCACAGTGGGTCCCGGGGGTGATGGTAGTAGTAGTAAAGGTAATAATGAAGATAATGACAGCTGCCCACTGAATAAACTCATCTGAATAGCCTTGAAGCTCATACAGTTGGGCTCAACTATCCCACTTCAGCCAGCAGGTCCATCACGTCAACAGGAAGCTCAGTCTAGAGATTCCTTAATCAGATGGTCCTGGCCACATGAAAGTAACTGACTCACTGTCCAGCCACACTGAAGGGTATGTAACACGTGGATCTTCCTGCAGAGCTCTGGTCTCAGCCCTCCAAAGCAGTGTGACCTCTTCAACAGTTTTTGGTTTTTCTTTCATTGGTTTTATACTTAAAATCCTGGCTGGCAAGAGCTGCTTCTCTAGCCGTCGTCGAAGAATGGTGCGTGGGCCTTAAGGAAGCTCTTTTGAAAGCCGAAAGGCATCTTTCCCCCAAACCCCTCCCCTTTCCTACCATACCATCTCCCATCGAAGTGAAATTATTTAATGTATAGGATCTTTAGGAACAGAAGGAACAACCCTTAAGAACTCCACGTGTGTCCTTCTGAATCAATTACTTCCATAGCGGAGAAGAGGCAGGCAGAGCTGTACCCTATATACAAGCGTGACCTACTTTACGGCTTTATATAGGTTCACTGTACAAAGAGCTGACCTGCCTCCTCACAGTACCTTTCAGTGATCCGAAAAAATAAACAGTTCTGAAAAGTTGAAAATGTGTGCCTGCAAAAGAAAAAAATCTCCCAAGGAAACAAGACTGATTTGAATGTTAAAGAGGGGAAGAGGAATTGAAGAGTGAAAGGAAATAGCAAAATGCAATTTCTTTTTTTTAACCACAATGTCATCCACTTTGATGAGGCCTAGAATTTCAGACCCTGCATTCACGGCTTCATGAACCACAGAGGCAAGCTCCCTGAAGCCCAGGGCTCCCTCCTGTCCTGCCATGCCATCGGAATCAACAAGGGACTGAATACCTTGTCTTTGGTATTTTTCAGGTTAGAAAATTATACCTCCCTTGGAGTCCTTTTGGCCACCAGCTTTTACTCCATCCTTCTAAAGCCATCCAGGATTTTAAAAAATGGACATCAGATTTCTGGCAAGTTCTTTTCTGTTAAGTTTTCTCTCATGAAGCATATCCCACCTGTTCTATAAAAGCCTTAATATGACCTAGTTACCATTCTTTATTCAATAAGTATGTTGGAAGGGTCTTTTCATTCTTTATTTACCACTCCCCTTCCCTTTCTGCCTCTATCAATTCACCTGAGAGTGGTGGTTTTTTAATACTTTCCTATCCCTTGCAAAGCTCTTTGATAAACAGGCAATAAAGGCAATATCAATAAATTGTTTTGACAATAGTAGAGGCCATTCAGGCATTTTACAGATCAAGAAAGCAAAGCCCAGAGAGGGAAAGGGAGCTGGCCACGGGCACACAGGTGGGCAGCGATAGGGCCAGGACTGGAACCCAGTGGTCTCTCAAGTGTCTGAAGTCGCTTTAGGTTTTATTCTTAGAGAAACAGGCCAAACACTCAATGCTCCCTCCCCAGTGCCTGATGTCCCAACTTATGAAGCAATCTCTAGACCTGCTCGCTTACTACTTTTTTTTTTAATTGAAGGATAGTTGATCTGCAATGTTGTACTAATTTCTGCTGTACAGCAGTGACTCAGTTATACGCGTATATATACTCTTTTTCATATTCTTTTCCATTATGGTTTATCCAAGGAGGTTGGATATAGTTCCCTGTGCTATACAGAAGGACCTTGTTGTTTATCCATTCTAAATGTAATAGTTTGCATCTACTAACCCCAAACTCCCAGTCCATCCCTCTCCCTCCCCCCATCCCCCTTGGGAACCACAAGTCTGTTCTCTACTATGTCTGTGTCTGTTTCTGTCTTGCAGCAACATGGATGCAACTAGAGATTATCGTATTCCTTTACTTTTGAAAGAAGGACAAGAAGCATAGCTCAGGGTTCTGTCACGTTGACAAGCCCAGGTCTTTGGTTCCTGGAAATCGATGGGCTGATCAAGGTGGTTGAAGTTTCTATCCCAGGTGATGACTTTTCCTCACAGTCAAGTCAGCCCAGGCAAACAAGACAAGCAGCTCAGTTTCCACCAAGAAGGCCCTCACCCAAGGCAGATGGGGGTGCCTGGATGCCTCTATGCAGAACCCGCACGGAATTGATTCACCACAGAAGCTTCCGGCAGGTGTAAGGGCAATTCAGCCTCAGCCCCAGGTTCATTTCAAGCTCAACAGTGGGGCTTCCCTGGTGGCGCAGTGGTTAAGAATCCGCCTGCCAATGCAGGGGGCATGGGTTTGAGCCCTGGTCCAGGAAGATCCCACATGCCGTGGAGCAACTAAGCCCATGTGCCACAACTACTGAGCCCACGAGCCACAACTACTGAGCACGCATGCCTAGAGCCCGTGCTCCACTACAAGAGAAGCCACGGCAATGAGAAGCCCGCGCACCGCAACGAAGAGTAGCCCTGGCTCGCTGCAACTAGAGAAAGTCGGCATGCAGCAACGAAGACCCAACGCAGCCAAAAATAAATAAATAAAATACATAAATTTTAAAAATAATAATTAAAAAAAAAAGCTCAACAGTGACCCCCACCCCACCACCTGAAACCAGGCTGGTGGGCAGAAGAACAATTGGGTGAAAGTGGATGTCTGTATGCGTGTTTATGCTCTCTGTTCTGGTCAGTCTGAAATGGTCCACCACATTCCTTTTCTTCTCCTTCTTTTTTTACTCCCCTTTCCTTGGTAAACACTATTAACATTTAGTATTGAAAGGTATAGCTGTAGAGTTTAATTTTGTCCAATGCATCCTCACCGATGTTAAAAGCTGCAGGAAATACTGCCCCAAAAAGCACAGGATCATTTCCTCATATGCAGTTGCGTCTATGCACTAAATATGAAACACTGTTATCATCATTCAGGCTAAAGTCCAAGGTAAATGGACCAGGTCAGAGAGGGCATATGAGAACGTCACGGGAATTTTAAAGTAAACCTTTGAACACTGTCAGCTCCATATTTGGAATCTGTCTTCCCCCGAGTCTTCTCTGGCTACACGGAGAAGTGTCTCTCTTCCCAAGGCCAAGCCCTCCACCTGGGCTTTGGGCCCCATCCCACCCTTGTCCTCTCAGGAACCCCACACTGCCAAATAAAACGACTCTTGCTCAGAGTCAACTGGATCCTTGTAAATGTACTTCAGTCTCTGCTGTTCAAAAAAGAAAAAAAAAAAAAAAGGCCTTTCTCACCTTCTGAGATGGCCCACACTCTGTGGAGTGTATTTCTCTTTAAATAAATCCACTTCTTACCTATCACTCTGTCTCTCACTGAATTTGTTCTGCGATGAGACATCAAGAAGCTGAGCTTCATCAAGTCCTGAAACCAGGTGCTGACCGTTTATTCCCAACTTATAGCTAGACCAACTCCACTGTCAACACCACTGGGGACGTCTTCTGTGCCGTTTCTTTGCGAGAACTTTTTGGGCACTAACACCTGGTCGGGAGACTATCTTGGAACAGATAGCATCTAAAATCATACTGAAACCCCTGCCAGGTGGGAGAAGTTAACTGCATGCTGCCCACAAGCACGCAGACCCCAGACGGCTGGAACCAGAAGGTTGATGCTGCTGCCTCCCACTTACCTCCCCACCAACCAATCAGAAGAAATGTCCACCAGCTGATCATGCCCACCTCTTTGAACCATTACTATAAAACTCCTCACTTCCCCCTCTGTGTTGGAACACACAGTTTTGAGGGCATGAGCCTGCTGTGGCCCCCTTTGCCTGGCAAAGAAATAAAGCTATTCTTTTCTACTTCACCCCACCCCACCCCCCGCCCAAAAAAAGCCTCTCAGCCTCATCCCCCTTCCAGCTGCAGACCTATTGCTATTCCTCCCTTCATGGCCAAACTCTTAAAGAGTTGGTTGCTCCCACTAATTGCTCAGCCCACTCCAACCTAGTATCCCCATGCTTGTTCCACCAAAACAGCCCTTATGAAGGTCACCGCCATGCTATCCAAGCTGGCAGTCCTTTCCAGCACAGCACTCAGTTCTGCTGACCACCCCTCCTCGAAACATTCCCTTCCCCCATCCGTGTCCTACAGCAGCCCCGCCTTCCCCTCCGCTTCCCTCTCTGCCACTTCTCAGTATCTGCGACATCCTCCTCTGCTCAACCTCTCACATCCCAGGGGGCCTCGCCCACATTTGAAACTCTCCCCTTAGATGCATCACTTCCTGCAAGACACAGATAACTCACAGGTTAGACAAAAGCATCTCAAGCTCAACAGGTCCAAATGCTTGCTCTCTCTCACGTGTGCTCTCCCTTTCTCTCCCTCTCCCGGCCCCTACCACCGCCACTGTCCATCCAGTGCTGCAAAGTTACAACCTGGGAGTCACCCCTGACCCCCAGCCCCATATCCAATCTCAGCACAGTCCACTCTCCCTTCTCCAAGAGGTCATCACCCCTCTCCATCTCCTCTGCCCCACCTGGTCCATGCCCACCTGGTTTTCCTCGACAGCCTCCTAATTCTCTCTCCCACCCCCTCCCCACTCTTCTCCTCTAACCAGCTCCCACACTTAGACCAGAGTCATCACTGCAAAGTGCCACAAGGAGAGCGCTCCTCCCTCCCCAGTTTTCCTAGTTAACACCTCTGCATTCTTCAGACCTCAGCTCCCCGGGGGAAGCCTGCCCTGGCCCCGCCCGCTCTCCCCATCCCCCATTCCTCCCCCACCCCACCCCCACAGGTTAGATAGACCCAGGGCACTCTCCTAACACTGGATGCTTCTAACTAACACTGTGTGCTTGGCTTTTGTTGGAGTTCACTGCAGCTCTAATTTTACATTTTTTCATGTGTTTTTTTTTTTCATTAATATCTGCCTGTCCCATGGCAGCCTTGAGAAGGCACTTCCCACACAGGGAGCATAATGGACTGAGGAGAGCCCCAGCTGCTGCCCTTGGAAGTCCAACTGGGTGTGGGCAGGCTGGGGGCCCAGCTCCTAGGGCGCCGTCCAGTGAATGACCGAGAGCAGCGAAAATACTAAGACACACCACATCCTGGGAGACCTGGCATCCCCTGTCCTCTGACTTTGACTCAAAGACTCTCCGACAGCTTTGCCAAACCTCCCTAGACCACACAGGATGCTTCTACGCAAGCCTCTCTCCCTCTTGCCTTCACTGGGGTCAGACCTACAGGTCCAAAGACTCTCCCACGTTTCTGGCTCCTTCCTCATTTTCTCCCGTTAGGGCATTTTCCTTAATAAAATCCTTACACTTTTGATCCCTTTGCCTCTGCTTCTCCAAGGACGCAGACTAACACAACCCTCAAACTCTAAGCCCCATGAGAGCAAGGACCTTGCCTGTTCTGGTTGCTAGCTGACTTCCAGTGCCTCTTGCAAATAACGGCACACGCGTACTTGTGGAGGCTCCTAGAATACCAACACCCAACACCTCCTGTTGACTTTATGCCTTTACTTAGCGCCACAGGTATCTACACAGAACACTGAGCAAACGTGCAAGGCAGTCACTGAGTGAGGGCAAGTTCCCAAGTCACTGGCAGGGAGTCACAGTGGAACCTAATCTGCCTGCCGCACTACAATGGGAGCGGTGCATTCGTTTCTAGGAACAGTAGACAAGCACAGAAGGAAATGCATCGGGTCACCTTCACGGTGTCCTCCACACCGCCAGCACGCCCTTGCCTTTCCTGAGGGCAAGGAACACGGTGGCATTTCATAGACAGAAAACTTGTGACCCACAGCAAGCGAAGTGTCCATGAGAAACCACCACTGGTGGAACCCTGAGTACAGGCACAACATTTCTGGAGAAAGAAAAGAATGATTTGGGGGTAGAGAAGAGCTTTGAGGTTCCACGGAGACAGAAAAAGACATTTCAGAAAAAGCATTGTAGAAAGCTCTCCATCACCCACATCCTTCCCACTAAGTATCGGAATGTGAGAAGTTTTTGGCTGCCTTCTGACTTGAAAAAAAAATGCCCTAAAAGAGATACCTTAAAAAGAATTTTAAAAAACATCATTCTGAAAGAACATTGCCTGCTCTTTCAGGTAATTTTAAAGCTATGAAATAAGAATTCCCCCTCCTGAGGCAAGGTGTCTAAGGCAGTGACATCATACCTTTGAGTACTGGTAAAACCAAATCAGAGAAACTGTAAGCACCCACGAGATAAAAATGTTGGGATGTGAAGAGGGGGTGTCCGTCAGCTCTCTCTCTGCACACAGATCTTTGGTAGCATCTCATGAGCAAACCTCTGTATTTTAGAGAGGTGTCGTCCAGGGGTTGGATGCAGTGAACATGAAGTCTCGACCTGACAGGCAGGACAATTATCGGGCTGCCCCTCCCCTCCCAGCAGGACCCCATAACCGTTGCTTCTACAAAGATTTAGTGAGTCTCACTCTATACCAGGCACTGCTCTTGGCATTTTAAACATTTCCAAAAAAGAGGGTTCTCTCCCTCCCTCGTTCACTCTCACTTCACTTCTAAAACTTTATTCCCTGAAGCCTCACTTTAAGGTCTCTCAGAAGCGTCATCTAATCTCTTTCACTTTGGTGACAATCCCAAACAGCTAACCCCCTGGGCCTCTAAAACACACAGATTTGGGAGCTGTTACGTCTGTAGCCTTTGGGGCAAAAAGGACTCAATTCCATACCCTTTTTCCTTTGCTAGGGACCTCCCTTTGCAAGTCTTCATGCTCACTGGACTGGCTGCAGGGCTGGCCGTCCTTCAGAGTGACTCCCAGAGCTGCATGTCTAAACCTGACATGGGGCTCTGCTCGGATTCCAACCAGTTGGGCTCTTTCCACTCCGAGCTCTTCTTCTTCTTATGACCCTTCATTCTCCAGGCGATCTAAGTCACTTTAGTTGTACCATCATTTTCACCTGAACTTCAAGGGTCATGATCACTCCAAGCTAAGACAATTCCCACTGCAAAGCGTATTCCATTACACAGCCATTGGTAACATATCCAACAAACTTCAGATCCAAGACTAATCTCCCTGCCTGTGGCCCCCCTGCACCTCCACACTAATCCACCCATAGCCACCAAGGGCACACACATCCGGTGGCTGTGGGCTCTAAACCAGGGTTGCACATCAGAGGCACCTGCAAAGTTCTTAACTTTTTATTCTGAAATAATTATAGACTCACAAGAAGTTGTAAAAATACTGCATAGTACTCAACCTCTTCGTTTCTCTCTTCTTCCTCTTCTTGTTTCCCTTAACCTTCTTTTCTCAGATATTATTTTCCGTGTAAAAATGCACCCATCACTCAACCTGCCCCGATAGCCACACCTGACAGAACTAAAGGAAGGCGGTCGGCACAGTACTATGAACTGGACTACAGACTCTACTCAGTTTGCACCATTTTTGCACGCATTCGTTTATTTCATGTGCCTTTGCATATAATTTGATGACATTTTATCACATGTACAGATTAATCAAGATACAGAACAGTCCTGGAGACACAAAGGAACTCGTCCTGCTGCCCTTCACAGTCACAGCCTCCCTCCCCATCCCTAACCACCTGTCTCTTCATCTCTATAATGCTGTCATTTTAAGAAAGCTGTGGGCTTCCCTGGTGGCGCAGTGGTTGAGAGTCCACCTGCCGATGCAGGGAACACGGGTTCGTGCCCCGGTCCAGGAAGATCCCACATGCCGCGGAGCGGCTGGGCCCGTGAGCCATGGCCGCTGAGCCTGCGCGTCCGGAGCCTGCGCTCTGCAACAGGAGAGGCCACAACAGTGAGAGGCCCGCGTACCGCAAAAAAAAAAAAAGAATACTGTATAAATGGTATCATACAGTATATAACATTTTGAGACTTTGGAAATAATTTTTGATAGCTTTTAATAAATAGCATCTCCTGAGTTTTATCACTACTCTCACTATGCCAACCCAAGGCCCAGGATTCTGATTCACTAGGTCTAAGGTGGGACCCAAAAGATGGCATTTTAAAAAGCTTCCCATATACACACTACTATATATAAAATAGATAACTAATAAGGACCTACTGTATAACACAGGGAACTCCACTCAATACTCCGTAATGACCTACATGGGAAAAGAATCTAAAAAAAAGTGGATATATGTGTATGTATAACTGATTCACTTCACTGTACAGCAGAAACTAACATAACACTGTAAATCAACTACAGTCCAATAAAAATTAATTTAAAAAAAAAGTTCTGCTCACATTTCCATGGTCAAAGCAAGTCACAAGTTCTGACTTCTGAGGGGTCAAGAAGTATAATCCTCTCCCAGGAGGGAAAGCAGGTATTTGGTAAATAAAAATGAAATTTACCTGGATTGCCAAGTCAGAACCTAAGAGCACATAAACATTTAAGTTGTTCTTGGAAAAAGGAGTATCTCTGAAGAAAGCTGAACAGGAGTGGACAAAAATGTAAGTGGAAAACACAGGGAAAAAAGAAGAATCTTCCCAGGAATCTTTATCAGCTGTGGTGTATGAGCCACTGCCCTGGGCCATTTCCCTAGCTAATGATGTTGAAGATGGAGTCAAGTATCTTGCTAAAACGCAGACAACATTACATCCATCCTTCACCTGCCACACCACACAGCGCTTCCAAGAGAAATGGACTCGTCTGGCGCACTACTTCCTTACTAGCTATTACTTCAGTGCCTGTTCTTTTTCTTTTTTGATTTGAAAGTGGACCATTTTTTTGTAAAGTCTTTATTGAATTTGTTACAATATTGCTTCTGTTTTTTATGTTTTGGTTTTTTGGCCACGAGGCATGTGGGATCTTAGCTCCCCAACCAGGGATCGAACCCACACCCGCAGGTAGGCAAACCCACATTGGAAGGCGAAGTCTTAACCACTGGACCGCCAGGGAAATCCCCAGAGCCTGTTCTTTCTAAGCTGCCTCATAATTGGGTTTGTGATAAGGGCTTTTTTAAAATTGTTTTTAGCTCGAAGGTCTGCAAACTTTTATACATAAATTCTTACTTTTTCACTCAGAAATCATTTTTTTGAATGCATTGTAACAAATCCAGCCAACTTTGCTAGACAAGTAAGTATCACCATGTCTGAATAGCACTAAAATGATGTGGCACGTTCTACCCTTACTTGTTTTCCCACCTTCACTGGAAGGTGATTACAAAGTAAGCACAACATATTTCTTGAGTGCAGTTTGGCTGACATTTGGGATCTAGAGGATCCCAAACCAGAAATGAAAAACAGATGCCCTAAGGTCAGGCAGTCTCCCAGCCACAAAGAGAAGCCTCCAGTGAAGTGCTGACAAGCCAGGCTTGCTCCAGGGAGGCACTGGCACCTGTTAGGACAGCAGCCAGGAGGAGAGAAACCCTCTCCACGGGGCAGCCACCGCGCCCTTAGAGGAAACAGGGAACCACGGAGAAATGCTTTCATGGGATGATGGTGGAGGTGAAGAGAAGGAAATGAGAAGGCTGAGGGCAATTCATTCGCTCCTTTACTTCCCTGGATTCTGGAGCCTCCCCAGTGGGATGTGAGCTCCATGGCAGAGGCGTGGTGTCTTCTGTCACCTGCTGTGCTCTAGTGCTGGACTTACGTAGCTGCTTAGCATCCATGGAGGAAGGCATTTACTACAGGAGTGGCTGGGCACCCCTCAAACGCCTCGCCGGAAGAGAAAAGGTCACCTCAGAGAACAGGACCTGCACTGATTCTGCTGAGAAGAGCGAAGGGGAGCAGTTTCCTGCACCAACCACAGTGGAGGGTAACCTGCTACTGCCTGGTCTCTGGAAGGTGGGATCCAATCAGAGCTTCCAAAACCAGATACCTGGCTGGGCCTTGGGGTAGGTTCTCTTAATGCCGTGTGGCTGACAGGGTCTGGGTGCTCTGGCCGGGTGTCAGGCCTGAGCCTCTGAGGTGGGAGAGCCGAGTTCAGGACACTGGTCCACCAGAGACCTCCCGGCCCCATGTAATATCAATTGGCGAGAGGTCTCCCAGTGATCTCCATCTCAACGCTAAGACCCAGCTCCACCCAACGGCCAGCAAGCTCCAGCGCTGGACACCCCATGCCAAACAACTAGCAAGACAGGAACACAAGCCCACCCATTAGCAGAGAGGCTGCCTAAAATCATACCAAGTTTACAGACACCCCAAAACACATCACCGGACGTGGTCCTGCCCACCAGAAAGACAAGACCCAGCCCCACCCACCAGAACACAGGAACTAGTCCCCTCCACCAGGAAGCCTACACAAGCCACTGAACCAACCTCACCCACTGGGGACAGACACCAAAAACAATGGGAACTACGAACCTGCAGCCTGTGAAAAGGAGACCCCAAACACAGTAAGTTAAACAAAATGAGAAGACAGAGAAATACACAGCAGATGAAGGAGCAAGGTAAAAACCCACCAGACCTAACAAATGAAGAGGAAATAGGCAGTCTACCTGAAAAAGAATTCAGAGTAATGATAGTAAAGATGATCCAAAATCTTGGAGATACAATGGAGAAAATATAAGAAACATTTAATAAGGACCTAGAAGAATTAAGAGCAAACAAACAATGATGAACAACACAATAAATGAAATTAAAAATTCTCTAGAAGGAATCAATAGCAGAATAACTGAGGCAGGAGAACGAATAAGTGACCTGGAAGATAAAATAGTGGAAATAACTACCGCAGAGAAGAATAAAGAAAAAAGAATAAAAAGAATTGAGGACAGTCTCAGAGACTTCTGGGACAACATTAAACACACCAACATTCAAATTGTAGGGGTCCCAGAAGAAGAAGAGAAAAAGAAAGGGTCTGAGAAAATATTTGAAGAGATTGTAGTTGAAAACTTCCCTAACGTGGGAAAGGAAATAGTCAGTCAAGTCCAGCAAGCACAGAGAGTCCTATACAGGATAAATCCAAGGAGAAACATGCCAAGACACATATTAATCAAACTATCAAAAATTAAATACAAAGAAAAAATATTAAAAGCAGCAAGGGAAAAGCAACAAGTAACATACCAGGGAATCCCCAAAAGGTTAACAGCTGACCTTTCAGCAGAAACTCCGCAAGCCAGAAGGGTGTGGCAGGACATATTTAAAGTGATGAAAGGCAAAAACCTACAACCAAGATTGCTCTACCCAGCAAAGATCTCATTCAGATTCGACAGAGAAATTAAAACCTTTACAGACAAGCAAAAGTTAGCACCACCAAACCAGCTTTACAACAAATATGGAAGGAACTTCTCTAGGCAGGAAACACAGGAGAAGGAAAAGACCTACAATAACAAACCCAAAACACTTAAGATAATGGTAATAGGAACATACATACCCATCATCACCTTAAATGTAAATGGATTAAATGCTCCAACCAAAAGACACAGACTGGCTGAATGGATACAAAAACAAGACCCGTATATATGCTGTCTACAAGAGACCCACTTCACACTTAGGGACACATACAGACTGAACATGAGGGGATGGAAAAAGTCCATGCAAATGGAAATCAAAAGAAAGCTGGAGTAGCAATTCTGATATCAGAAAAAATAGACTTTAAAATAAAGACTATTACAAGAGACAAAGAAGGACACTACATAATGATCAAGGGATCAATCCAAGAAGAAGATATAACAACTGTAAATATTTATGCACCCAACATAGGAGCACCTCAGTACATAAGGCAAAGGCTAACAGCCATAAAAGGGGAAATCGACAGTAACACAATCATAGCAGGGGACTTTAACACCCCACTTTCACCAATGGACAGATCATCCAAAATGAAAATAAATAAGGAAACACAAGCTTTAAATGATACATTAAACAAGATGGACTTAATTGATAGATAGGACATTCCATCCAAAAACAACAGAATACATGTTCTTCTCAAGTGCTCATGGAACATTCTCCAGGATAGATCATATCTTGGGTCACAAATGAAGCCTCGGTAAATTTAAGAAAACTGAAATCGTATCAAGTATCTTTTCTGACCACAACGCTACGAGACTAGATATCAATTACAGGAAAAAAACTGTAAAAAATACAAACACATGGAGGCTAAACAACACGCTACTAAATAACCAAGAGATCACTGAATAAATCAAAGAGGAAATCAAAAAATACCTAGAAATAAATGACAATGAAAACATGACAACCCAAAACCTATGGGATGTAGCAAAAGCAGTTCTAAGAGGGAAGTTTACAGCAATACAATCCTACCTCAAGAAAGAAGAAAAATCTCAAATAAACAACCTAAGCTTACACCTAAAGCAATTAGAGAAAGAAGAACAAAAAAACCCCAAAATTAGCAGAAGGAAATAAATCATAAAGATCAGATCAGAAATAAATGAAAAAGAAATGAAGGAAACAATAGCAAAGATCAATAAAACTAAAAGCTGGTTCTTTGAGAAGATAAACAAAATTGATAAACCATTAGCCAGACTCATCAAGAAGAAAAGGGAGAAGACTCAAATCAACAGAATTAGAAATGAAAAAGGAGAAATAACAACTGACACTGCAGAAATACAAAGGATCATGAGAGATTACTACAAGCAACTCTATGCCAATAAAATGGACAACCTGGAAGAAATGGACAAATTCTTAGAAAAGCACAACCTTCCGAGACTGAACCGGGAAGAAATAGAAAATATAAACAGACCAATCACAAGCACTGAAATTGAAAATGTGATTAAAAATCTTCCAACAAACAAGAGCCCAGACTCAGATGCCTTCACAGGCGCATTCTATCAAACATTTGGAGAAAGTCTAACACCTATCCTTCTCAAACTCTTCTAAAATATAGCAGAGGGAGGAACACTCCCAAACTCACTCTATGAGGCCACCATCACCATGATACCAAAACCAGACATAGATGTCACAAAGAAAGAAAACTACCAGCCAATATCACTGATGAACATAGATGCAAAAATCCTCAACAAAATACTAGCAAACAGAATCCAACAGCACATTAAAAGGATCATACACCATGATCAAGTGGGGCTCAACCCAGGAATGCAAAGATCCTTCAATATATGCAAATCAATCAATGTGACACACCATATTAACAAATTGAACGATAAAAATCATATGATAATCTCAAAAGATGCAGAAAAAGCTTTCAACAAAATTCAACACCCATTTATGACACTCTCCAGAAAGCAGGCATAGAGGAAACCTACCTCAAGATAATAAAGGCCATATATGACAAACCTACAGCAAACATCATTCTCAATGGTGAAAAACTGAAACCATTTCCCCTAAGATCAGGAACAAGGCAAGGTTGCCCACTCTTACTGCTATTATTCAACATAATTTTGGAAGTTTTAGCCACAGCAATCAGAGAAGAAAAAGAAATAAAATGAATCCAAATCAGAAAAGAAGTAAAACTGTCACTGTTTGCAGATGACATGATCCTATACATTGAGAATCCTAAAGATGCCACCAGAAAACTACTAGAGCTCATCATTGAATTTGGTAAAGTAGCAGGATACAAAATTAATGCACAGAAATCTCTTGCATTCCTATACACTAATGATGAAAAATCTGAAAGAGAAATTAAGGAAACACTCCCATTTACTATTGCAACAAAAAGAATAAAATACCTAGGAATAAACCTACCTAAGGAGACAAAAGACCTGTATGCAGAAAACTATAAGACACTGATGAAAGAAATTAAAGATGATACAAACAGATGGAGAGATATACCATGTTCTTGGATTGGAAGAATCAATATTGTGAAAATGACTATACTACCCAAAGCAATCTACAGATTCAATGCAATCCCTATCAAATACCAACGGCATTTTTCACAGAACCAGAACAAAAAATTTCACAATTTGTATGGAAACACAAAAGACCCCGAATAGCCAAAGCAATCTTGAGAAAGAAAAATGGAGTTGGAGGAATCATGCTGTCTGACTTCAGACTATACTACAAAGCTACAGTAATCAAGACAATATGGTACTGGCATCAAAACAGAAATACAGATCAATGGAACAGGATAGAAAGCCCAGAGATAAACCCACGTACATATGGTCACTTTATTTTTGATAAAGGAGGCAAGAATATACAGTGGAGAAAAGACAGCCTCTTCAATAAGTGGTGCTGGGAAAACTGGACAGCTACATGAAAAAGAATGAAATTAGAACACTTCCTAACACTATACAGAAAAATAAACTCAAAATGGGTTAAAGACCTAAATGTTAGACCAGACACTATAAAAGTCTCAGAGGAAAACACAGGAAGAACACTCTTTGACATAAATCACAGCAAGATCCTTTCTGACCCACCTCCTAGAGGAAATGGTAATAAAAACAAAAATAAACAAATGGGACCTAATGAAACTTCAAAGCTTTTGCACAGCAAAGGAAACCATAAACAAAACGAAATGACAACCCTCAGAATGAGAGATAATATTTGCAAACGAAGCAATGGACAAAGGATTAATCTCCAAAATATACAAGTAGCTCATGCAGCTCAGTATCAAAAAACAAACAACCCAATCAAAAAGTGGGCAGAAGACCTAAATAGACATTTCTCCAAAGAAGACATACAGATTGCCAACAAGCACATGAAAGGATGCTCAACATCACTAATCATTACAGAAATGCATATCTAAACTACAGTGAGGTATCACTTCACACCAGTCAGAACGGCCATCATCAAAAAATCTAGAAATGATAAATGCTGGAGAGGGTGTAGAAAAAAAGGAACCCTCAGGGGTTTCCCTGGTGGCGCAGTGGTTGGAAGTCCACCTGCCGATGCAGGAGACACGGGTTTGTGCCCCGGTCCGGGAGGATCCCACATGCCGTGGAGCGGCTAGGCCCGTGAGCCCTGGCCACTGAGACTGCGCGTCCGGAGCCTGTGCTCCGCAACGGGAGAGGCCACAACAGTGAGAGGCCCGCGTACCGCAAAGAAAAAAAAAAAAGGAACCCTCTTGCACTGTTTGTGGTAATGTAAATTGATACAGCCACTATGGAGAACAGTATGGAGGTTCCTTAAAAAACTAAAAATAGAACTACCATACGACCCAGCAATCCCACTACTGGGCATATATCCTGAGAAAACCGTAATTCAAAAAGATTCATGTACCACAATGTTCATTACAGAACTATTTACAATAGCCTGGACATGGAAGCAACCTAAGTGTCCATCAACAGATGAATGGATAAAGAAGATGTGGCACATATATACAATGGAATATTACTCAGCCATAAAAAGAAACGAAATTGAGTTATTTGTAGTGAGGTGAATGGACCTAGAGTCTGTCATACACAGTGAAAAAAGTCAGAAAGAGAAAAACAAATACCATATGCTAACACACACACACACACACACACACACACATATATATGGACTTTGAAAAAGAAAGGTTCTGATGAACCTAGGGTCAGGACAGGAATAATGACACAGATGTAGAGAATGGACTTGAGGACACAGGGAGGGGGAAGGGTAAGCTGGGACGAAGGGAGAGAGTAGCATTGACGTATATACACTACCAAATGTAAAATAGATAGCTAGTGGGAAGCAGCTGCATAGCACAGGGAGATCAGCTCGGTGTTTTGTGACCACCTAGAGGGGTGGGATAGGGAGGGTGGGAGGGAGACGCAAGAGAGAGGGGATATGGGGATATATGTATACATATAGCTGATTCACTTTGTTATACAGCAGAAACTAACAACATCATAAAGCAATTACACTCCAATAAAGATGTTAAAAAAAGAAAAAGAATGAAAAAAAAAAAAAACAGATGACTGAGGAGCTGTCACATTAATGCCACAGAGGGCCCACCTCATGTCTCACCCAGCCCAGTTTCAGAAGGTGCCACCCACTGCCACCTTGTGAATTCAACACAGCCACCTCCCAGGACCCAGAGGCAGGAAGACTGGTTGTTCTTCAGCATCGGTTTGCCTCTTCTTCCCCAGTAACAGGAGGTTGAGCAGGGCACACAGAAGCTCAGAACAGACTCGTTTCCCAATTGCCTTTGCAGTTAGGTAGGACCAGGGACCAGGACCCAGCAAATGGGATATGCATGGGGAGGCCACAGAGCAGCTCTAAAGGAGGCAGCTGGGGGTTCCTCTTTGCCCCTTCTTCTTCTCTTTTCCATCCTGGTGCCTGGAACTCGGATGCAATAGCTGGAGTTCTGGCTGTCATCTTGGTCACAGGAACAAGGGTCACATCCCAATGAATAAGGAAAGGATGAGAGGAAGGAGCTCGGATCTCCGTAGACCTTGTGGGACAGAGCTGCCTGGCCAGCCTGCACTGCCGACCTCTGACATTTTACATGGGAGAAAAATAAACTTTTATCTTGATTAAGTCAGTTATTTGGTGTGTTTTCTATTATCCACAGCAAACCTAATCCTAGCTAAAATTGATGTATAAAACAGACATATACCCTACATATCAGATGCTACCAAGGAAATGACTTCTTAAAGATTTAACATCATTAATATATCTGACTCCTTCTTGGGCCTAGTTCCACATTTGGCCCTTATCATTTTTTGAGGAAAGACTCTCAGATTTCGTAGCAACATGACAATACTTACAAGAGCATATAGGACTCACATAAAAACAGCCTGCTTCCTGATTATTTGATTTCTGAGAAGCAGATGGTGAGCTTACTTAGCCAGGGGACCCACGCAATCAAAGTTTATTTACTTCTGAGTTCACATGCCATCCTAATCAACCTGAAATAAATATGGAACACGGAGCCAGGCAAACAAGAGTGTTTGTTCCACCAGATGAACTAAATGAACACATAAGCACCCAGGTCTGCCTTTCTTGAGGATGAAAGTACACTTTTATTATAATCATGTGGCCAAAGCCCTCAAAGTTCACCTTTTTTTTTTTTTTTTGCTTTTACTTGAGGGCTGAGACAGCTACTGTGTTCTCAGACGAAAAGTGGCTTGGTCTGGGCAGTCTAAAACAATTATCTGGAGAATTTAATTTCATAATGAGAAGAACACTACGAGTTAGTTTTCCTTCTAAGGGATTGCTGGGAAGTTTTCCTGCATCCAATAAATTTTGGCTTAACAAAGGGAAATCAGGCCAGCAAAACCTAGGAAGAATATGAAATGTCTGGGACCTTTATCCAAGTGATGACTGTAGGGTGGAGGGTTCCCTATCCAGAGACGACCTCTGGGATGCAGCCTGTACTCACTGGCGATGCAGGAAAGGGGGAGGCAAGGCACTACCCTGGTCCCAGAGGTGGGACCGCAGGGCAGCCCAGCCTTGGAGAGTTGGCACAGGGTGGGGAAGGCGGAGTGAAGTTGACAAGGAATGAGAGCAGGTCTGCAGCCCCATGGCCTAAACCCACATCCTAGCTCTGCCACTTATTAGATGGGTGTCTCTGAGCTAACTGCCCACCCTCTCTGAGCCACAGGAACTGCCTGCATTGCAGGGCCACGTGTTGGAAGGATTAGTGATATGTATCCAAATTCCTGGCTCATAATGGGTGCCTGTTACACTTATGGAAATATTATTATATATCCAGGGCATTTCTAATCCAAGATTTGAGAATGATGGTGCTTAAATGAAAAGCCAGTACGTATATTAATGACTGACACCTGGGTATTTGACCAGCAGGTATTTCCTTCTGCCAGCCTCCCTTTCTGACTTGCAGACAGGCACAGGCTTTTCTGCACTTCAGGCTGTTAGGTCAGCGGGGACTCAGCATTGCCAAAGAAATGGAGAAAGAGGAAGACTGGAGAAAAATGGAGAAAGGCCACGTGTCCAGTTGCACAGTTCGTGCAATGAACAAAAGCATTACAATTAAGAAGCACTATTTACACTGCAGATATCATAGAATTCTATCTTTATTTTGATAACTTTCCAGCACAGAAATATCTTTGTTTTAATAAAAATATTAATGTAATGATAATTTCCTGACAGCTGGAAATAAATCACCTTGAAGGAATGACTTTCTCAAGTTTACACAAAAGTACCATGTAAGTTAGTGATGGAGCAATCAGGATGCTGCTGGGGAACTTCTGGCTTAAACAGATATTCCTTCTGAGTCTGGGAATATGCCCTCCACTCACTCAGCAAGTCAAATTCCAACCAACTCTTGGAGCTAACTTTTTCTGAAATCATATTCAACTAAAGGCATATGAATTCAATGTCCTAGTCTACCAATATCATAAACTCAACGTGATAATCATGATCCCACTTATAACAAAACCTGGGACCCATCATAGGGTCAGGAATGGCAAAACAGACACATGGGTTCCTTTGACTCTGGAATCCTTTCCCCCTTCTTCCTCTTTCCTATACACCTCTCAGCGCCCTTCCCTCCCTAATTAATCTCTGCACCATCCCTCACCATCCCCCAAAGCAGCTTCCTATTTAGAGCCTCAGACCTGGTGAGAAAGTGATAAGCTAACACACACTCTGGAGCTGGCATGATACAAACTCAATGTATTACCTCTCCCATTGGGAATTAATATTTAAAGGAGCGTGCCCTCGAAAGGCCAAGGCTTAACTCAACAAATGATGCCAAGGGTGGCATATTCCAAATAGAAAAGGGAACAAAGAGGAAAAGATTGGGGTCAGAGTGTGGATGGGACTGGGGAGTAATTACCCAGAATTCTCAACTGATACCCCATCTAAGACTTAATCTTCATGTAGCAGTCCACGCCCACCTTCATAACACTGAATTATTACAAAATCATGATAAAATGTCTTTGTACAGTGCTTTATTTTTCAGGTCGATCATTATGTCTAAGCACTGAACCACAGCCCCATTTGTAAAGTGAAAGCACTGCTAGGCTGTTATAATAAAAAAAATCATTTCTATTTGAGTAAATCGTGGCTCAAAATTCAGTTCCTTATGCAAATCTGTAGTGTAGTTATTAACAACACAACCTACTTTCTAAATCATTACCATCATCCATATAGACTCTTGGTCAGGTTTACTGGCCAAATTTCCACACCCCAAATGAGGAAAGAACATTAAAAAACAACATTTTTGAGCCTACTTGGGGAAGGTTTTGCACGGGATCTTGGCGATGCAAAAATGTTTCCAGATGGGTTTCTCTCCTTGTTTCACATTTCTGGATTCAGACTCTAGGATAAAATATTCCTGAGCTACTTCGAATATATTTTTTCAATTAGCCAAGAAAATAAATAAATGAAACAGAGGAGATTCAGCTTCGTTGCTCTTCTCACTCCAAGTTTGAACTCCACCACCTCTGAAGGCGTATGGGTAAGAATGCACTGCATGGACTGACTTGGGAGAATTGTCTTTTTCACCCACCGCTTCTAATTTACTTGTATATATCTTTTTTCCTGAAATGCCAGTAGTGCATAAAGAATTCATTGATGAGCTCTTAACTCCTGATGAGAAAAATCTATCAATGTCTAAAGAGTATGTGAAAAAGAGGCGAAATATGAACAAGCAAACTGAAAAGTTACTTATTTTCACAATTTTTCTGTAAATCTAAAAATATACTAAAATTAAAAGTTTATTTAAAAACCAGTCATCTGTGTCTGTGAGTTAAACACAGTGTTAAATGCTCCAGAAACATTTTCTCCACCAGTCGCTGCTAGGAAGCTGCCAGAGGCTACTGTTATTCCATTTTTAGAGGAGAAAACTGAGGGCCAGACAGCTGTGCTTTTGAGAGAAATGGGAAAGACTCTCAATAAACCAACTCAGTACCTACTAAGGCTTCTGTCGACACTGGGGCGTCTTAAGAAAGCAAAGAATATTGAATAATGGCACTGCTGATTAATAGAAGGACACCAACTTCCCCCCCCAAAAAAGAAACATCCACCTGCCACTTTCAGCAAATACGATTTTTATGGACAACGGGCTCTAATGATCTGTGACTTAATCTGTTTTCTCATCTGTAAAATGGGACTGATTTAACAGTACCTACTGTCGAGGTTGTGTGAGGATTAAGTAAGATAATGCACGAAAGCCCTTGGCAGGCACCTGGCACTTACAGGCAGGCCCAGTGGGAACCATCCTCAGGCTATGCCTTTGCGCTGGGCAGCGGTCTGGGCGCAGGTTGGCGCTGGTCTGGCAGGAGCCCAGGATCTGCCGCCCCGCAGCACGCGAGCCACCTTCCTTGGCCGCCTCTCATTCTCCCTGACCCAGTAAGGTGGTTGAGAGTGTGCGTGTTATGCTGTCACTTTAGCTAATGAGATCATACTGGCTAAACGAAGCTAAGCTAATGAGCTCTGCTTAGCTCATCAGCTCCTAAGAAATGAGCTTTCTTTTCTGGTGAACAGACAGTCCCCAAAGTTAATTCCCACGTTGGCTGTCTGAAAGTGGGAATGTGTTTTCCCACAGAAACAATGTGATAAATGAAGGCAGAGTTCTCAGGCCAGTCCCAGGCCCTTTTGAATCCTTAAGGCAGGGAACAATAGTGCAGGAGTTCTGGGTCCTAGGAGCCATGGGTCTGTGGGGCAGGGAAGAAAGAAACAGGCTCTTTCACAGGTTGGGTAAGGGTGAAAAAATGGAAGAAAAAAAGAAAGAAACATCAACGACTATTTCATTCCAACCCAACTAAATGACCACAAATTTCACAAAATGTATTCTTTGGTTCATCACCTAGAAGGTTATTTACTTTCCTCACAGCTTGTGAAACATCAAAATGGTATCTGCTGGAAGGACAACACAAAGAAATTTTGTTAAAACCCCTTTCCCATCCAAGAGTGCGTATCAGGAACTGCATTTGTGTTTTCTTGTATGTGCTTAGACTTTAATGAAAGCAGGTGCTCTAAAATAAAGCCAAATCTATGAACTCAGGTGAAGATGAACATAATTTTTTATTGTGCAATGCAACAAATCCAGTTCAGAAAGCAATAGTATGTACGCATCACCAGTCTGAGAATATTAATACCTTCAAATGAGGGGTGAAATATGGCTCACTCATCACTTTTCTCAAGGAAGACATACAAGCTTAAAATGAGAAATTCTCAAAAGAATTTCACGTTGAAGATAAGATCTGTTGATAGTTATGAGGATGGAGAAAATCACACTCCCTTTCACTACCTTCCTTAAGTCAAGAGCAAGGGAGCCCCAGACTGGCAATCAGCGTACGTTTCCACCCTGCCTTTGCTGTTAGGCCTCTGTGTTACCCTGCATGAGTCATGTAGCCTCATGGGCCTTAGTCTTCTCATCTGCAAAATGGGGGGATTTTTACCAGTTTTGCCATTATATGATCGGAAGTAAAAGAAAAGGATTCCTGGATATAGCTAGTAAAATTCTACAACACACTTTGCCAAGAAATTGACCAGAGTCAACATTAATCATGAAAAAAGCATTATTTTGAAAAGCACCTATGTTTACATATTTCTGTGCTTCTAAAAATTTTTTTTTAAGTCCATTATTTGAAACACCCACGTTTCTATGTCTTTGACCTCTATGTCTAAACGTTGGGTTACTGGTTAGAGTTACTGCAATGCCTCTTGAGAAAAGGCTTTAGCATCTGACCCATAAATAATGAAGGAGGTTAATGCAAACACTCCATGCCTGGACGGGAACTTGGAAATGGATGTAGGAAGATTGGAAGGCAGGTTTCTGTTGGCTCCTCCAGGCAAGGACATTATTGTTTTAATGCAGTTACGCAAGCACTGATTTAGTACCTACTGTGTGCAATCCACTAGTCCAGATGCGTGGGAACAGAAGAGCAGTGGGACAGGCAGTGGGACAGCTGTGCGCTCAGCGAGCTCACAGCCCGAGGAGAGGAAGGCATGCACTGCGCCCCTCCAGACACGCGGGAAGAGTCACTGTTTGGGACGTCAGGAAGGCTTCGGGAAACACGCAGGCTTCAGTTATAGCAGGCAAGATGGGCTGTGCACGGCCTCACGGGTGCAAGGTTGGAAGTGGGAGGCACAGCGCGGGTGAAGACAGGAGGCTTGGGGGCCACGGCAGCCGCTGCATGTGAAGGGTGCGAGGCTGTGGTGCAGTGTTTCTCAGTGTTCGGGCTGTGGGTCATGAAATCAATTCAGTGGGTCAAGAAGCATTTTTAAGTGAAATATTCTAGAATAAAACAACAGAGTAGAATAGAATAGAGCTCACTGCACATGCTCAGAGAAGCGCTGCTTTGTAAAATTTTCATCTCTGTTTGTGAGTGTGTGTGTGTGTGTGTGTGTGTGTCCTGGATCTCAATGATGTACTGCTGGGTATAGGTCACTCCCTTAAGGTTTGAAAAACCTGCAGTTCGGGGTGTTGGGTGCACCCTCATCACCGCCTTCTGGGTCGGAGTGCAGTGGTGGCAGGAGCACTGAAGCCCAGGAAAGCCCTGCAGTGCTGGCCCCTGGCTCCACCCTGACAACTCTCCACAGTGAGACCTCCACCAGGTTACCTCGAGGGCAGACCACACAATGGTTTGGGAAGTCCATGGGACAAGGGAGTAAAAAATGAGAAAAGTTCAGCTTCAGTGAACTTCCTCAGAATTTTGGAATTGGAAAAATATGTTTTTGTGTCTCACATTTTATTTTGGCATATACATTACTTTTGGTGGTGGGAAAGGGGGTTGGCCACATAAACTTCTTAGTGTTTCTGGCTTTTGAAAGCCTTTAATCCAGCCCTGATGGTGACAACACAATTGATTCTGAGCAAAACTCTCCTTGCACCAAATATCACCATCCCGTGTCCCTTTTCAAAGTAATCTGACTAGTGTTTGTGGGGAGCCCGCCCTGGGCCTGAGCCTACAGTGGGCACAGTGTGTGACGTCAGGATCAGGGCAATGCAGCCAGCCTGTTCCCTGGGAAGGGGTCCATGGAGAAGGGGGAGGATGAGGCATGGCCTCCTGCAAAGGAATGAGCCTGTGGGAGACCCCTGGTCTGGGTCAGTGTCAGCCGGGCAGAGAAGTCCACACCAGTGGTGGAAAGTATACAGAAGACAAAAGATGCTGGTTCCAGATCTTTCTTCATCACAAACCCATTAACCTTCTGGGGGAGTCTGCTTTCTTCATGAGTGACAATAACAACTGCCTTTGTACCTTTGAAACAAGAATCTTAAGAGAGAAAAGGCACAAATGTATGAGAAGAGGTCTAAGCCTAGCTGAAGAAACGGCATATACAATCGTCCCTGGACATCCATGGGGGATTGGTTCCAGGACCCCCAAGGATACCAAAATCCCGGGATGCTCAAGTCCCTTATATAAAATGGTGTTGTATTTGCATATAAGCTGTACACATCCTCCTGTATCCTTTAAATCGCCTCTAGATTACTTATAATACCCAATACAAGGTAAATGCTAGGTAAATATTTGCCAGTGTGTGGCAAATTCACGTTTTGCTTTTTGGAACTTTCTGGAATTTGTTTTCTAATATTTTCTATCTGCAGTTGGCTGAATCCATGGATGTGGAATCTATAAATACGTATGGAGGACCTACTGTGCATACAACTGCACATGGAGATGACACAAACACCTTTATTTCTTATCTCATGGCATGGTGCTTATTCAAGATACTGGAATGTGGTATTTCTGTATTCTAAATATAGAAGATACTAACCTTGGCCCTGACGACAGGTAACAGCACCCTAATTTACCTATATATATGTCTTATATATATCTCCAACACATGGCTCCTTGTAATTGGCATGCAATAAATACTCAAATATGTCTTGAGTAAAGAGACAAAGAAATACTAGCAAAAGTAAGAGGGAAATATTCATGAAGAAAGATATGAAAAAACAGGTGGCCTGAAGGAATGGAAATGAGGCTCCTATTAAGAGGGATGATTTTATCTATTTGCCTAAGTGCTGTAATCAGGAAAGTAAGGTCTGGGCTTCCCTGGTGGCGCGGTGGTTGAGAATCCATCTGCCAGTGCAGGGGACATGGGTTCGAGCCCTGGTCCAGGAAGATCCCACAGGCCGCGTAGCAACTAAGCCCATGAGCCACAACTACTGAGCCTGTACTCTAGAGCCCGTGAGCCACGACTACTGAGCCCGCGTGCCACAACTACTGAAGCCTGCAGGCCTAGAGCCCGTGCTCCGCAACAAGAGAAGCCACGGCAATGAGAAGCCCGCACACCGCAACGAAGAGTAGCCCCCGCTCACCACACTAGAGAAAAACCCGCAGGCAGCAACGAAGACCCAATGCAGCCAAAAATAAATAAATAAATGTGTTAAAAAAAGAAAAAGGAAAGCAAGGTCTGATCAACCAGTCTGGCAAAGAGAAAAACCTTAGGTTCCCTCCAGAAAAATCACATAGGTTCATAAATGTCTTCATTATGTTGATTAATGTATTAGGTCAGACACTTCAAGTAAAACCATTTTTCTTTGGAGCCTGAATTAACCTGTGGACATTGAGAGAGTAAGCAAGCTATTTGCCAAACCTGCACTTTATGTTTATCGCACAGGTACGTAGTCAGAACTTTTCCTCTTCCCTTGTGCTGGTCAATGTAGATGCAAAGTGCAGCCTTATTGACAGTGGAATCATTATAACTACAAAATGCCTTTCTCTAGCCAAAACATGGAAAATAAATAACAATGGCGATATTTGTTCTTAAGTGAAGAAGAAATAGTTTCATTTGATACAATGTACTGTGTTCCTATAAAATATTTCCACAGCCTTCCTCACTCAGAAGAGAAAGTTCTTTTTCAAGTCTTTTTCTAGAGCATCACTAATTACTCCCATTATCCTGTCTAAGGTAGAAAGAGGGGAGGAAAACAATGAAATATTTAAAAGCCTTCTTTGGGGGAGACAAGTCTATCATACACTGAGAAAGAAATGCAGTTACATGCCAAGTTCAGCCTGGTTTCTAGCCTCATGTCCCTTTTCTACCCCAAACTCAGCAGGCCCTTAGATGCAGCCCCAGAGGGCACAGAGCGGCAGCAGCCCACCATCAGGGGCTCTCCCCTCTGCCAGCCGACTGCCCCTCCACCCTGACACTGTGCCCGGTCCTAGGACTACATCCCCGCCCTGGGCTCGTCAGGTTCCCTGTGCTTGAGGCCCTGATCTACGGTGCTCCAGAACCGGAGCCTCACCTGGCACTTATGCCCCACCAGCCCCGTCCCCACCCGCCAGGAACAAAACTTCTCGCTGAACCTCAGTCTTGGGCCTGAGACCCTGCCCTCCACTGACACACCTCCCTGTCTCCAAACTCCACAAGATTAAATCACTGGGCCACCCCGATCCCATCGGCTGCCTGCCAGGCTGGATTCCCTCTTACCCCTGCAATTGGTTTGTCCCCCAAAGCCTGGGTCATCCCACTGGGCAGCTGACCCATCTGCAACATTCAGTTGTGCCTAACTGTAGTGGATGCTGTCGTCAGGCAGACAGATAGCCACCCTCAACCCCTGACCGCACCCCACCACCTATTCTTTCAGGACAGAAGCACCCACTCCCCCAGCTGCGGGGAACGTTGGTATCTACCAGCTTTCAGCCGAGTCTCTCTCAGAAAACTGCCTGCAGCTGGAGAGAGTGGTCTCACCGGAGATCTCGCCCCCTTCCTGGGGCAGCTGACATCTAACGCTGGTTAACGCAGGGCTATAAAGACCCGTTTCCTTGGCCAGCAAGATCGGCGGAGACTTTATAGTGACTTGTCTGCCCGGTGCTTCTCCCTTTGTCCCCCACAGGTGTTGCTCCCCTGTAGGTGTAGCTCCCTGCTAAATGTTCTACAGGTAAACCTGTAGAGTCGGCTTCCCTGGGGACCCTACCTGTGACATTAATCAGGTGGGTCAAGTTCAGTCCATCCCTGAGATACTCTGCCTCATCTCATTTGGAATTCCTCGGAATTCTGCAAATAATCAAGGGGTCCGTTTCATGCACCCACTTTATGATGTCTGATTAACAAGCCCTTCTCTCTAGGGTGTATCAAAGTCTTCAGCATTTCAAGTCCAGCTTAACATGGAAACTACAAGGACTTGGGGTGTAGCAGACAGAATAATGGACACCCAAAGACATCCGTGTCCTAACCCCTGGTATTTGTGAAGGTGTCACCTTACATTGTAAAAGGGGCTTTGCATCTGTGATTAAATTAAAGGCCTTGAGATGGGGGGGGTTACCCTGGGTGATCTGGGTGGGCCCAATCTAATCACATGGGCTCTTAAAAGTGGAGGGCCTTTTCTGGCCGTCGGCAGAGGGAGGTGTGATTACAGAAGGAAGGCACCCAGAGAGGGACTGTGGCTGGCTTTGAAGGCAGAGAGAGGGGCCACAGGTCAGCTCTAGAAGCTGGAGAAAGCAAGGGGATGGATTTCCCTTAGAGCTGCCAGAGGAGGACACCCTGCTGACACCTGGATTTTAGTCCACGGAGACCTGTGGTGGACTTCTAACCCACAGAATGGTCGGATGATAAATCGGTATCATTTTAAGCCACTAAGTGTGTGGTAATTTGCTACGACAGCAATAGAAAACTTACGTGCGGGAAAGGGAATGAGGTGAAAGGAATGCGAGTCTTCACTTATTTCCACACTTGAACTCTCCCCTTTTATGCTTATTCAGGGCTCCCACTCAGGAAAGCTTAAGATCTTTCTTGAAAACAACTAGGGTCAACTCTGGGTGATAGGAACAAACTCACACAACACTGTGAAATCAATAATTTCACACCTTCTTTAGAATGAAGAAGAATATTAATCTCACGTTCTAGGAGATGACATTTTCCCGATCAATCGTAACCATCCATAGCCAAGAGGTGGAAGAGTTTAGTTACAAATGAGTGGGACTCTGTTTGGCTGCCACTTCAAGTTCTAAAGAAAAAATAGAACGGAAATAGTTTCCTACTTCAATAAAGGCATATAGTTTTAAAATAATACTTTTTACCCTTTTTTAAATTTTGAGCCAAAGAAGAAATAATTTCTTTTTATACAATGTTAATCCTGACTAAATAATAATGCTGTGATGAAGAGTTCTCTGACTTTCAGTATCTATTTATTTTTAAAAAGGCAAGAGCATACCTTTTGAAATATCTGTGTAAAATATGCTTAAAGCTAATGGAATAGGAAGAGAAACACAAACTCAGTAGGTCTTCTAAACAGAGTAGAAATCATCATTTAAATGTGTGTGTTGGGACCACTGTGGAATTTAATTTGCATAGGTTGCTGTCTTAAAAAGAAGCAGGAAAATTTAGGGTTTCCCTGGTGGCGCAGTGGTTGGGAGTCTGCCTGCCGATGCAGGGGACACGGGTTCGTGCCCCAGTCCGGGAAGATCCCACATGCCGCGGAGCGGCTGGGCCCGTGAGCCATGGCCGCTGAGCCTGCACGTCCGGAGCCTGTGCTCTGCAGCGGGAGAGGCCACAACAGTGAGAGCCCCGCGTACAGAAAAAAAAAAAAGAAGCAGGAAAATTTATATCAAGTTGGTAAGTATGAGATAATCTGAGTAAAGAATTCTTCTCCCTGGTTATAAAGACAAATAGACTATAGATAGCTGCAGGATTTAACTTGACTTTGGCTTATATGTTCAAATATGCCCTTATCTGTTATCAAGAATGTGTATATGGGAAATTCATGGCATTAAAAGACCCCAAAATAGTACCATTCAAGATGATAAATGGCATTGATTATATAAATCTGAAAGATCAGATCGCTGGGAGTCACTGGTTGTCTAGTGCCCACTTCTGGGGCAGCACAGCTCTGCAGATACAAGGTCACCACAGGCCGTTATTGGGAAGGCCTCAGTAGGTCAGAAGCATGACAGGCAGGCGAGCCAGGTCCCTGGCCTTCTCAATAACAGGGAAGAGTGGACACCCAGCTCACAACAGTGTCAGGGAGGCATCCCTATCGGGGCCGTGTTTCCACATTAAACCCTCTCCAAAATAAACAGACAGGACTGCTCAACACAGAGCTCTTAGAGAATAGAGGTTCTCATCTATACTCAATAAAGCGGGAGAAATCCAGAAAGTCCTTGAACACCACTTTTTAAGTTTTGTGTGGATTTACTTTTCCACATAATGGGCATGTGAGTCTATCACTATAAATGCAACGAACACACCATGGAAGGGAACCTGAGAAAGAAAGCCGGGAGTGGTCCGGGGTGATGAGGGCCTAGACCACTGGGACTAAACTACTTTCCCATCAGGACACATGTGACAAAGGACACCTCTCCCAAGGGAGATCTGGGGTTGGCACACTTTTGGATGCCTTATCTAGCTGCAACTCCTTTCTCTCCTGCTCAAGGCCACGTTGGAATGGAGGTAAGTGAGAGGAACTGGCCTTGAATCCACTGTAATTAAAAACAAATTCTCTAACTCCAGCACTGAGTGTTGTCAGTCACACACTGATTGCTGCATGCTCCAACCCAGTCTCAACACTTCATTTGAGAAATTCTGGGGGTGAAGTTTTCCAGTTACTGTGGCTGTCTAATAAACCTCCCCAAAGCATACTGGCTTGAAACAACATTATTTTGTTCACGAATCTGCAATGTGGGCAGAGCTGGGCAGGGATAGCTCATGTCTGCTCCTTTCAGCTTCGACCAGGGTGGCTCAGAGACTGACTGGGGAGGCATGGAATGGAACCATGTGAAGGCTCACACGCTCACATACCTAGCCTCTGAGCCATAAAGACTCCAACAGCCAGAGGCTAGAACAGCTAGGCATCCGTGGGCACCTCTGTCTCTATATGGCCTGGGGTCTCTCCTCATGGTCTCTGTATTATATAGCTAGACTTCTTACATAGCAGCTCAGGGCTCTAAGGTACATGTCCCCAGTACGAGAGAGCAAGAGAGAGAGAGAGAGAGAGATGGCCCATGTACCAGGTGGAAGCTTTACCACATTTTCTAACCTAGCCTCAGAAATCACACAGCATCACTTCTGCCATGTTCTGTTCTTTAGAACTGAGTCTCTAAGGCTGGACCATATTTGAGGGGAAAATTACACTCCATCTTTTTTTTGATGGGAAGAGGGTTAAAGATTTTGTGAATATGTTTGAAACCTGCTACATAAGTATGGTAACAGGAAGAATACATCCTAAGAGACGTTAAAGCAAAAGATTAGTAGAGTGTGGTAACTGAAAGTACACGAGGAAGGTGAAAAGAGAGAACACTTCCAGGATGAACTCTGGCGAGGAGGAGTGTTTTCTTTAATGAGAATGGTGGAGCCATGAACAATGCATTTGGTTTTCAATACCTTGCTTTCTGGGCATCAGAGGACATCTGGGGAAAGGTCTCCACAGGCAAGAGGAAATGCAAGACAGGAGGGCAGGTGCTCTAAGCAGGGGACAAGAGACAGATGAAGTCACATTGGAAGAGGTAAGAGTGTCACCATGATGGCTCAGACTTGCTTGAGAAAGTAAGAAAGGCAGACAGGAAATGGACAAAGGTAATTAAGGGCAAGGAGGACAAGCAGATATAATACAGGGAAAAAAGAAGTAACTACAGGTAAGTAGAAGATGAACATCCTAAAAGCTAAAGAAAGAAAAAGTTTCCAAAAAAAACATACTCACAGGCTCTTATACCACTGAGGGAAAAGGAAAAAGAAAAACGGAAAAAAAGGGACACTGGATTTTGTCAAGGAAGACAAAATCTACTATCTGTACAAGGAGAGACAGTAATTTCCCATCACAGTAAGTAGGACTAACGCCTCTAATAGACTCCAGTGTTCTGTGTTAAAATAAGCTGTTTCATGAGAAGCGCCTGAAAACCATCAAAAGATAGCAGACTATAAAACTTAAACTCTTTCCCAAGTGAGTTAGACAGCCAGCCGTTCCTCCACCGATAAGACTATCTCCAGGCCAACCACATCCACCCTAGGGGGCCGTTGGCTACACCCTCCTCCATCAGCCACCTTGCACAGCCTTGTTGCATTCCAATGGCTCTCAACAGCAAGACCAGCCCCCGTGGTCTCTGAAGTCAGAAGTTTTGAAAGCCCAGTTTGAAGATGTATGGAAATTCACATTTCTTAACGGTTTGTTCTCTCCAAATACACTTAAAATGTTCTGAAATAAAATAGTCTCCTTATAGTTGAAAGCCAGTCTACTTCAAAAATCTCTGGGGGAGGTGGGGGAACAAGGAAGTCTATTCTAATGGTATGACAGCTCTCAGCTGAAGGGTCAAGGAGGTAGGGGCCGAAACAGGCCAAAATTAAGGATAGGACAACCTCTACAAATTGGAGAAATGGAGTTGAGGGAAAGAGACACACACACATACACACACACACACACACACACACACACACACACACACAGCCATCACATTTCTCTTCATCCTGGGCCTGATCCTGGCAGGGGAAGAGATTTTTCTCTCTCAAGTAGAGCAGGGAGACTGACGAGTCTATAAGACAACAGCGCTGGCTGGTTCAATCAGAAATCCTTCTATCAGGACTGTCAACGAAAACCAGCTACATGAGAAGAGGCTGGTAACAGAATCTTAATTACAGGTACTCTGAGGGGCTGTATCTAAGTTACACATGAGATGAGAGGAGAGTTTCCAAACCCAAAGCATTACAAGTGAGGGGAAAAAAGTTGAAGTTTTCTCTTAAAATCAATGAAAAACTAATGCCAAATTAACCTATGAAGATGAAGGTGAAATTTGTGATAAAGTACCTCACTCATCATAAGGATATATATTTCTTTAAACCTTGCTCTTAATTGTATACAACTTCAATGACGAGTTGATAGTCATGATTTATCATTTTGATAAATATTTTATCATGTAAAAGCGTAACAGATTGCATCCCATGCTAAACTCTCTCAGTTACCCAGGCCTAAGCATTTGGGTCTAGACACCATAGTCATTGCCAGGACATCCTTAAGAAGAAATCAAAACCTATGCAGAGGCAGCCTTGCATATTCTACCCTATAAAGTGATAGTAAATGCCAAGAATCAGTGAGAAGTCAAAGAAAGAAACATTAGAAAGAGTATAAGGAATACATTGAGCATATTTAAACAAACCAAATATTATAGCAATAAAAACTAATTACATATATATGCAACAGCATAAATGAATCTGAGAAACACAACATTAAGCTAAAAAAATCACAAGTTGAAAATTGTAAGAGCAATCACTCCCACTCTAACAATGAGAACAAGCCAGATTCGCTACAAAGCACAGTTTTTAAAATATATCAGGGAGCTGAGGATGCAAAGAAGCCTAAATGTGTCAGGCCATTCCCAGCTTTCATTCCTAGCGAAGTGGCAGGAGGAACAGGAATCCACCATAGACAGGAAAAAGGAGAAACCGGCAAATTTTTAATTAGGTTAATGGCTACAAGTGGACTGCTCTATGGATTAGAATTCCAAGAAGACACAGCCACAAGGTAGGGCTACGCCACCAGCCAACTCTTCCCCATGGATCTTCACCAAACACATAGCAAGAATGCACCAAAGGCTTAGATAGGGCAGGAGTGTTGAGAGACGTCTGCCCTGACACCTATGGGACTGTCCCCAAGGGTAAGGCAGGGGTGAGAGCATAAAAATATAAAAAAATCTCTCAGGCACTTCAGGCCGTCACTCAGGCCACTCTGCAGTGATCTAAAAGCGGAGACTGAACAGCCAGGCAAAAAGAGATGTCCTAGGTATAGAAAGCTGGGGCAAGACTGCAAAGAAAACTCTCCAGCAACCCAAAAAGCTGGCAGTCTCACTGAACAACAAATCTTCCCCAGTAAGCTTGTGCTGGGCTGTGAAGTGTGAAGAGTTTTGCCGGGGATAAGATCCCAATCCCCGCTAAAGGGAAAGTCCTGATTCTTCCCTCAAAACATCTAAAGTCAGGGATGAAATGAATCTAACTAAAGCGTCACCAGCGCACACACCCATCTCAATTACAAATGAGGCTGACTCAGCGCACACTTTACTGGCCTGAAAGAAGGCCATGCCCTTTTAAATTACTGAAGGGTCAACAATTCTTTTACACACACTATCTAGCACGTAATCAAAAATTACGAGAAATACAAAGAAGGAAGAAACTGTAAGCCACAGTCAAGAGAAGAAATAGGCAAAAGAAGCAGATCCAGAGATGACAGATGCCGCCATAATTAGGCAAGGACGCCAAAATAACTACAAAAAATATGTTAAAGTATCCAGTAGAAAATATGGACATAAAGAGACTGGTTCAAGGTGGCGGAGTAGAAGGACATGCTCTCACTCCCTCTTGCGAGAGCACTGGAATCACAACTAACTGCTGAACAAGCATCGACAGGAAGACACTGGAACTCACCAGAAAAGATACCCCACATCCAAAGACAAAGGAGAAGCCACAGTGAGACGTTAGGAGGGGCGCAATCACAATAAAATCAAATCCCATAACTGCTGGGTGGGTGACTCACCAACTGGAGAACACTTATACCACAGAAGTCCACCACTGGAGTGAAGGTTCTGAGCCCCACATCAGGCTTCCCAAGCTGGGGGTCTGGCAATGGGAGGAGGAATTCCTACAGAATCAGACTTTGAAGGCTAGTGGGATTTGATTGCAGGACTTTGACAGGACTGGGGGAAACAGAGACTCCACTCTTGTAGGGCACACACAAAGTAGTGTGCGCATCGGGATCCAGGGAAAGGAGCAGTGACCCCATATAAGATTAAACCAGACCCACCTGCTAGTGTTGGAGGGTCTCCTGTAGAGGTGGTGGCTGGCGGGGGGTGGCTGTGTGTCACCATGAGTACAAGGACACTGGCAGCAGAAGTTCTGGGAAGTACTCCTTGGCGTGAGCCCTCCCAGAGTCTGCCATTAGCCCCACCAAACAGCCCAGGTAGGCTCCAGTGTTGGGTTGCCTCAGGCCAAACAACCAACAGGGAGGGAACCCAGCCCCACCCATCAGCAGTCAAGCAGATTAAAGTTTTACTGAGCTCTGCCCACCAGAGCAACAGTCAGCTCTACCCACCACCAGTCCCTCCCATCAGGAAACTTGCATAAGCCTGTTAGATAACCTCATCCACCAGAGGGCAGACAGCAGAAGCAAGAACTACAATCCTGCAGCCTGTGGAACAAAAACCACTTTCACAGAAAGATAGATAAGATGAAAAGGCAGAGGGCTATGTACCAGATGAAGGAACAAGATAAAACCCCAGAAAAACAACTAAATGAAGCGGAGATAGGCAACCTTCCAGAAAAATAATTCAGAATAATGATAGTGAAGATGATCCAGGACCTCGGAAAAAGAATGGAGGCAAAGATCGAGAAGATGCAAGGAATGTTTAACAAAGACCTAGAAGAATTAAAGAACAAACAAACAGAGATGAACAATACAATAACTGAAATGAAAAATACACTAGAAGGAACCAATAGCAGAATAACTGAGGCAGATGAATGGATAAGTGACCTGGAAGACAGAATGGTGGAATTCACTGCAGCAGAACAGAATAAAGAAAAAAGAATGAAGAGATACGAAGACAGCCTAAAAGACCTCTGGGACAACATTAAATGCAAAAACATTTGCATTATAGGGGTCCCAGAAGGAGAAGGGAGAAAGGACCTGAGAAAATATTTGAAGAGATTATAGTCAAAAACTTCCCTAACATGGGAAAGGAAATAGACACCCAAGTCCAAGAAGTGCAGAGAGTCCCATACAGGATAAATCCAAGGAGAAACACACCAAGACACACAGTAATCAAATTGGCAAAAATTAAAGACAAAGAAAAATTATTGACAGCAGCAAGAGAAAAATGACAAACAACATACAAGGGAGCTTCCATAAGGTTAACAGCTGATTTCTCAGGAGAAACTCTACAAGCCAGAAGGGAGTGGCATGACATATTCAAAGTGATGAAAGTGAAGAAACTACAACCAAGATTATTCTACCCTGCAAGGATCTCATTCAGATTCGATGGAGAAATCAAAAGCTTTACAGACAAGAAAAGCTAAGAGAATTCAGCACCACCAAACCAGCTCTACAACATATGCTAAAGGAACTTCTCTAAGTGGGAAACACAAGAGAAGAAAAGGACCTACAAAAACAAACCCAAAACAATTAAGATAATGGTAATAGGCACATACATATCAATAATTACCTTAAACATGAATGGATTAAATCCTCCAACCAAAAGACACAGGCTCGCGGAATGGATACAAAAACAAGACCCATCTGTATGCTGTCTACAAGAGATCCACTTCAGACCTAGGGACACATACAGACTGAAAGTGAGGGGATGGAAAAGGATATTCCATGCAAATGAAAATCAACAGAAAGCTGCAGTAGCAATACTCATATCAGATAAAATAGACTTTAAAATAAAGAATGTTACAAGAGACAAGGAAGGACACTACACAATGATCAATGGATGAATCCAAGAAGAAGATATAAAAATTATAAATATATATGCACCCAACATAGGAGCACCTCAATATGTAAGGCAGCTGCTAACAGCTATAAAAGAGGAAATTGACAGTAGCATAATAACAGTGGGGGACTTTAACACCTCACTTCCACCAATGGACAGATCACCCAAACAGAAAATTAATAAGGAAACACAAGCTGTAAATGACAAAACAGACCAGATAGATTTAATTGATATTTATAGGACATTCCATCCTAAAAGAGCAGATCACACTTTCTTCTCAAGTGCACACGGAACATTCTCCAGGATAGATCACATCTTGGGTCACAAATCAAGCCTCAGTAAATTTAGGAAAACTGAAATCATATCAAGTGTCTTTTCTGACCACAACGCTAAGAGATTAGAAATCAATTACAGGGAAAAAAAACGTAAAAAACTCACACTCACGGAGGCTAAACAATACATTACTAAATAACCAAGAGATCATTGACGAAATCAAAGAGGAAATCAAAAAATACCTAGAGACAAATGACAATGAAAACACAACAATCCAAAACCTATGGGATGCAGCAAAAGCAGTTCTAAACGGGAAGTTGATAGCAATACAAGCCTACCTCAAGAAACAAGAAACATCTCAAATGAACAACCTAAACTTACACCTAAGGAACTAGAGAAAGAAGAGCAAACAAAACCCAAAGTTAGCAGAATGAAAGAAATCATAAAGATCAGAGCAGAAATAAATGAAATAGAAACAAAGAAAACAATAGCAAAGATCAATAAAACTAAAAGCGGGTTCTTTGAGAAGATAAACAAAATTGATAAACCATTAGCCAAACTCATCAAGAAAAAGAGGGAGGGACTCAAATCAATAAAATTAGAAATGAAAAAGGCGATGTTACAACAGAGACCACAGAAATACAAAGCGTCCTAAGAGACTACTACAAGCAACTCTACGCCAATAAAATGGACAACCTGGAAGAAATGGACAAATTCTTAGAAAGTGGTAACCTTCCAAGACTGAACCAGGAAGAAACAGAAAATATGAACAGACCAATCACAAGTAATGGAATTGAAATGGTGATTAAATATCTTCCAACAAACAAAAGTGCAGGACCAGATGGCTTCACAGGTGAATTCTATCAAACATTTAGAGAAGTACTAACACCCATCATTCTCAAACTCTTCCAAAAAACTGCAGAGGAAGGAACACTCCCAAGCTCATTCTATGAGGCCACCATCACCCTGACACCAATACCAGACAAAGATACTACAAAAAAGAAAATTACGGACCAATAACACCGATGAATATGGATGCAAAAATCCTCAACAGAATACTAGCAAACAGAATCCAACAGCACATTAGAAGGATCATACACCATGATCAAGTGGGGTTTATCCCAGGGATGCAAGGATTCTTCAGTATATGCAAATCAATCAATGTGATACACCATATTGACAAATTGAAGAATAAAAACCATATGACCATCTCAACAGATGCAGAAAAAGCTTCTGACAAAATTCAACACCCATTTATTATAAAAACTCTCCAGAAAGTGAGCATAGAGGGAACCTACCTCAACATAATAAAGGCCATATATGACAAACCCACAGCAAACATCATCCTCAATGGTGAAAAACTGAAAGCACTTCCTCTAAGATCAGGAACAAGACAAGGATGTCCACTCTCACCACTATTATTTAACATAGTTCTGGAAGTCCTAGCCACGGCAATCAGAGAAGAAAAAGAAATAAAAGG
Organism: Delphinapterus leucas; assembly: GCF_059928025.1. Lineage (NCBI taxonomy): Eukaryota > Metazoa > Chordata > Mammalia > Artiodactyla > Monodontidae > Delphinapterus > Delphinapterus leucas. The sequence goes on along the minus strand of NC_143140.1, from coordinate 86,727,217 downwards.
AATACAAATTGGAAAAGAAGAAGTAAAACTCTCACTCTTTGCAGATGACATGATACTATACATAGAGAATCCTAAAGATGCCACCAGAAAACTACTAGAGCTAATCAATTAATTACTTAAAGTGGCAGAATACAAAATTAATGCACAGAAATCTCTTGCATTCCTATACACTAATGATGAAAAATCTGAAAGAAATTAAGGAAACAGTCCCATTTACCATTGCAACAAAAAGAATAAAATACCTAGGAATAAATCTACCTTGGGAGACAAAAGACCTATATGCAGAAAACTATAAGACACTGATGAAAGCAACTAAACATGATACAAACAGATGGAGAGATATACCATGTTCTTGGATTGGAAGAATCAATATTGTGAAAATGACTATACTACCCAGAGCAATCTACAGACTCAATGCAATCCCTATCAAATTACTAATGGCATTTTTTACAGAACTAGAACAAAAAATCTTAAATTTGTATGGAAACACAAAAGACCCTGAATAGCCAAAGCAATCTTGAGGGAAAAAAACAGAGCTGGAGGAATCAGACTCCCTGACTTCAGACTATAATACAAAGCTACAGTAATCAAGACAATATGGTACTGGCACAAAAGCAGAAATACAGATCAATGGAAAAGGATAGAAAGCCCAGAGATAAACCCATGCACCTATGGTCAACCAATCTACGACAAAGGAGGCAAGGATATACAATGGAGAAAGGACAGTCCCTTCAATAAGTGGTGCTGAGAAGACTGGATAGCTACATGTAAAAGAATGAAATTAGAACACCTCCTAACACCATACACAAAAATAAACTCAAAATGGGTAAGAGACCTAAATGTAAGACCAGACACTATAAAACTCTAGAGAAAAACATAGGAAGAACACTCTTTGACATAAATCACAGCAAGATCTTTTTTGATCCACCTCCTAGAGTAATGGAAATAAAAACAAAAATAAACAAATGGGACCTAATTAAAAACTTAAAAGTTTTTGCACATCAAAGGAAACTAAACAAGATGGAAGAATGGAATAAAATATTTACAAATGAATGGAAGAAAATATTTACAGAATGGAAGAAAATATTTACAAATGAATGGAAGAAAATATTTACAGAATGGAAGAAAATATTTACAAATGAATCAATGGACAAAGGATTAATCTCCAAACTATATATTAATCTCCAAAATATATATGCAGTTCAATATTAAAGAAACAAACAACCCAATCAAAAAATGGGCAGAAGCCCTAAATAGACATTTCTCCAAAGAAGACATACAGATGGCCAAGAAGCACATGAAAAGCTGCTCAACGTCACTAATTATTAGAGAAATGCAAATCAAAAGTACAATGAGGGGTTTCCCTGGTGGCGCAGTGGTTGAGAGTCCGCCTGCCAATGCAGGGGACACAGGTTCGTGCCCCGGTCCGGGAAGATCCCACATGCCGCAGAGCGGCTAGGCTCGTGAGCCATGGCCGCTGAGCCCGCGCGTCCAGAGCCTGTGCTCCGCAACGGGAGAGGCCACAACAGTGAGAGGCCCACGTACCGCAAAAAAAAAAAAAAAAAAGTACAATGAGGTATCATCTCACACCAGTCAGAATGGGCACCATCAGAAAATCTACAAACAACTAATGCTGGAGAGCGTGTGGAGAAAAGGGAACCCTCTTGCACTGTTGGTGGGAATGTACATTGATACAGCCACTATGGAGAACAGTATGGAGGTTCCTTAAAAAACTAAAAATAGAATTACCATATGACCCAGCAATCCCACTACTGGGCATATACCCAGAGAAAACCATAATTCAAGAAGACACATGCACCCCAATGTTCATTGCAGCACTATTTACAATAGACAGGTCATGGAAACAACCTAAATGCCCATTGACAGACAAATGGATAAAGAAGATGTGGCACATATATACAATGGAATATTACTCAGCCATAAAAAGGAACGAAATTGGGTCATTTTTAGAGACATGGATGAATCTAGAGACTGTCATACAGAGTGAAGAAAGTCAAAAAGAGAAAAACAAATATCATATATTTACACATATATGTGGAACCTAAAAAAGTGGTACAGATGAACTGGTTTGCAGGGCAGAAATTGAGACACAGATGTAGAGAACAAACATATGGACACCAAGGGGGCAAAGTGGCGGGGGTTGGTGGTGTGATAAATAGGGAGATTAGGATTGACATGTATACACTAATATGTGTAAAATGGATAATTAATAAGAACCTGCTATATAAAAAAATAAAATAAAATTCAAAAAAATTAAAATTAAAAAATAAAAGTAAAAAGATACATGCAAATAAAAAGAAAATATGGACATAAACAGATAATTTCAGGAAAAGAATGGAAATTATTTTTTTAAACTAATGTTAAAAAAACTAGTTTTTCAAATACAGAAATGCTCAAAATAAAAAATAAGGTATCAAAGAGGCCTCATCATAGGACACAGGAGAGAAAAAGATCAGTAAACTTGAAGACAGACCAACTGGAATTAGTCAAACTGAAACACAAAGAGATAAAAGAAAAACACAGAAAAAAATTTTTAAAAATCCAAGATGTAAGGAACTATATAAAATGGTATCATATATAAATAAATGGAGTTCCAGGAGAACAGGGAGAACAAGACAAAAAAATTTTTGAAGAAATAATGGATGAAAATTTTCCAAAACTTCAACATATCAATCCACAGATCCCCAAAGCTTTAGTAAACCTGAAGCAGGATCCATATAAAGAAAACCACACCTCAGTTATATCCTCATTCAGCTGCTGAAACCAAAAAACAAAAGATAAAGAGAACATCAGCCTGGGAAAAAGTTCACCCGTTACATACAGGAGGAAATGCAAAAAATAAGAGCTAACTTCTCACTGGAAACAAAAGAAGCCAGAAGACAATGGGCCAACATCCTCAAAGTTCTGATAGAAAAAAACTGTCAAACTAGAGTTCTATATCCAGTGAAAATATGAAGGCAAAATAAACATTGAAGGCAAAATAAAAATGAAGGCAAACTAAACACTGTCAAAACAACAACTAAGAGAACTTGTCACCGGCAGACCTGCATACAAGAAACACTGAAAGAAGTACCTTAGGTCATAGGGAAATAATACAGATGAAAGAAATAAAGAGTACCAGAAATAGTAAACATGTGAGGATAAATACAAAATTCTATTTAAAATTATCTCTATTTCATATAGGTACAAATGTATATGTGTCTTAGATTTTATATGTTTGTATAGGTTTTATTTTAAAGTATATTTATTTTATATATGTATATACATTTATGTTTCTTTTAAATACTGACTGCTTTTAAATAATAACATTACTGGACTTGTATCATACACAGATATAAAATATATGACAATAAGAGTTCAAAGGGTGGGAGAAGTGGAATTATAACATTATAGGTTTCTTTATTATTTCTGAAGTACAATATTACTATTTGGAGGTAGACTATTAAAGAGTAAAGATGCATATTCTAATCTCTTAAGCAACTACTAAAAATATACAAAGAAACATAGTCCACATTTTTTTAAGGAAATAAAATGGAATACCAAAAATAGGCAATTCACCTAAAAGAAGGCAAGAAGGAAGAAAAGAGACAAAACATATTAGATAAATAGAAAACAAATACCAAGATGATAAACTTTAACCCACCAGCATTGGGACAAAGGCAAAATTTGAATGTGGATTATTGTATCCATGTTAAATTTCCTGAAATTGATGCTAATACTGTGTTTGTATAAGAGAACACCCTTTTTCTTAAGAATTACACGCTGAAAAATATGGATATAAAAGAGCATGACATCTGCAACTTACTCTTCAATGGGTCAGAGAGGGAGAGAGGAGGAAGAGAGAGTTTTTTTAAATAAAAGATTTTCATTATTTTTTTATATATAGAAGAAAATTTTCTTTATATTTTTTATATAGAAAAATAAGCCAAACTAAACAACCTATTGTTTGGGAATGCATACATTCAACAATCTTGAGGAAAATAGGGCAAGGCATTAATAATGACTAGCTCAGGTAGTGATGACCTCAGGGAGGGGCAGGGAGATGGGACAGGGCTGAAACCCAAAGGATATAAGTAGATTCAAAAGTCCTGGTAATTTTTTTTTTTTTCAAAAGCCCTGGTACTGATATGGTTCTTGAGTGAGTGGTAGTTTCATGGGGGCTCTTTATACTCATAAAAAGTATTTTATTTCAAAATTGCATGTGTGTTGTTATATATAATCTTCTATATCAATCTAATATTATATTTTTTAAATGGGGGGGAATTGGAGAAATACTAGAAGATTATCCAGTTTATAAAAATTAGTTTAAATTAGGACCAACTTTTATATTTAGTGAAGAACTAAACAAAAGCATTAAGAAAGTCCCCAACTCTTACTTGAACCAACTGACATTTTATCAGATCCATATTTCTGGGTGTATCTAATTATAAGCATCTATTGACCACCACAGTTTTCCCTTTCCTAACAACCTGAGCTACAAAACAATGAACATGCTTCCTTGAAACCCTTAATTTCTCTTGCTAAGACATAATAACTCTGCCTTGAATAAATTATGTGTAGCATTGTACTGCAAAAGAAAAATCTCCAGGTTATGTAGATATAGCCCAATAAATAATTGATCATCATTACCCTGTTATAGGAACCTACAAGAGTCCTTTCTGCATAATTTGATGTCATTTCCCACTAGCTGAGAGAAGACAGTGAAATACAAGTAGTCAATAGAATCCTTAAAAGTCCTACTACATAAATTCAAGTATCCAAACACAAGAACCTATAAGATACAAAACTACTCTACATGTTGGTGGTTGTTGGGTAACCTTCATATATACCACAGAGTGCTTTATCTGTTTAAAGTGTTTAGTTACAAAATAAAGGAAGGGCTTCCCTGGTGGCGCAGTGGTTGAGAGTCCGCTTGCCGATGCAAGGGACACGGGTTCGTGGCCCGGTCCGGGAAGATCCCACATACCGCGGAGCGGCTGGGCCCATGACCCGTGGCCGCTGAGCCTGCGCGTCCGGAGCCTGTGCTCCGCAACGGGAGAGGCCACAACAGTGAGAGGCCCACGTACCGCAAAAGAAAAAAAAACAAAAAAAAGTGGGCTATATGTGTGTGTAAGTCAGAGAGAAAGAAATTGATAATGTTCACTGATCTTTTCAAATGGCAATTCTGGGGTGTGTGAGAATGAGGACATTGTAGGGAGTCTTTGATGAGCCAGCCCCTCAGTAAGTGCAAGGAGCAGTGAGATGTCTCCACAGCACTGCAACCAACTTCCACCCTTCCCTCTTAAACACAGCCACGTAATGCTGTCACTCTGGACCAGTACTACATATGTTGAATAAAAGACGTCTAAAGATAAATAGCCCTGCCCTACTTGACAAAGACTGGAGAGTTGCTTCAGGTTTCTTCTAGTTGCTTTATTACTGTCTTCTCGATTCTGAGATGGCAGCTCCAAGGATGGAAATGAGATGTAGTCCCTGCTTCTTGTAGGCTTGCTCACTGCCCTCGCTCAGGGTCTGGATAAAAGGCGCAGGAGCAAAGCTGCCCCTCAGACTCACGCCAAGGTCTCTGTTCAACTGCAGACTACACAGTTCCACATTTTTTCCACCCTAATATGCTATCACTGTCATGCTTGCTTCTTAATCCACATACTCCGTCCTTCACAGGTTCTCAGAAAGGGTGACCAGTCCTTGGGAGGCTATTTCTAAGTTCTGCTCTAATAACATGTACCCTTTAATGAGTACTATGTATCAGACACTGTACTAAATACACTTCATTTAATCTTCACAACGTTTAAAGGTAGATATTATTAATCCCATTTAACAGACTGGGAAACCAAGGCTTAGAAAAGTCAACTAATTTGTCTAAGGTCATACTTCTGGGAAGAATTTTGGGATCTGTCCTTCCGAAAGGCATGCATGCCTGTAGCCACTATTTTATATTTGGGGGAGAAGCAGCACAGAGCATCAGAAAGGTCACAGGCTTTCCAGCCAGAAGCCTGGCCACTAATTCGTGTGTGATCTTAGGTGATTATTTAACCTCTCCAAGCCTCTATCACTTCATCTTCAAGGTGAGAAAAATCATTCTACCCTGCCTTTCTTCCACGGTTGAAGACAGTATCAACACCTGTTGCTGCATTCCAAGAAGTCCACTTCTCTTGAACAAAGTTCCCTGTCCATCTCTTCAAGGTCAGGAAGGAGAGGTGGGGTGGAGAAGAGTTGCAGGAAAAGGAGGTCTAAAACTAAGTTTAGAAGTTATATGTCTTATTTTCAAATTTCATATTTGCCTTTGTGTTACAGTATGGAGAAACATGGACCCTCGTGTTTAAAAACAAATTCTGCTAATATTAAAGTTATCTAGACATGAAATTAATCAAAATAGGCAACCACATAGTATATGCTCAATAAATAACTGAAGGAACGGCAGAAGGAAGGCAGACAGAGAGCAGACAAAACTGGCATTCTCTCTTGATCTCTCCTAGCCTGTTGGCATTTCATTTCCCGTGCATGTGACTAATTGGGGCTCTGAGTCTCTATCAAATTAATTTGGTCAAAGTTATTTAATTTCACTCTGGCATTAGCAATGGTAAAGAACTTAAAAGCAATACAGCGACAAATATTCTTGCTAAAGCGTAACATTCTATGATTTGAGCAGCCCTATGATTTTTTGTGATTGAGGCATCATGTTACGATGAGCCTATTTTCTTGAACTTTCAAATTGGCTATAACTGAAGCAACACTCATGGACACCAAAGACACACATACATGTAGAGCCGATCTAAAACTGAAGCTGCCGACAGTAGCTAATAAAATCCCAGTGCACATGTTTATTCCTACAGCCATCCGTTAACACAACGCTGACACAGAAAGATCCCTAACAACCTGCTAGTGATCCTTTGGGGAACTCTTGGAAGAA